>NC_041386.1:330042517-330066972 GCF_002162155.2 Triticum dicoccoides
GGCCTTAGGGGAGAGAGAGGGAAGCAGCCCAAAGGTTCCCTCCCCCAAGGGGAGTCTGAATAGGACTAGGGGAGGGTGGCGCGGCCCCTCTTTCCCTCTCCCTCTCCCTCTCCTTCCTTTTTCTCCTACTTGGATTAGGAAAAGGGGAGCCAATTCCTACTTGGAGTAGGACTCCCCCCTTGGGTGCGCCCTCTAGGGCTGGCCGGCCTCCTCCTCCCCTCCTTTATATACGGGGGAGGGGCACCCCATAGGCACACAAGTTGATCGTTAGCCATGTGCGGTGCCCCCCTCCACAGTTTTACACCTCGGTCATATTGTCGTAGTGCTTAGGCGAAGCCCTGCATCGGTAACTTCATCATCACTGTCACCATGCCGTCATGCTGATGAAACTCTCCCTCAGCCTCAACTGGATCAAGAGTTCAAGGTACGTCACCAAGATGAACATGCGCAGATCGCGGAGGTGTCTTGTGTTCGGTACTTGATCGATTGGATCGCGAAGATGTTCGACTACATCAACCATGTTACTCAACGCTTCCGCTTTTGGTCTATGAGGGTATGTAGACACACTCTCCCCTCTCATTGCTACGCATCTCCTAGATAGATCTTGTGTTATCGTAGGTAAAAATTTTGAAATACTGCGTTCCCCAACAGACAGGATGACCGAAAACTCTCATTACAAAGCTTCACGCCGTCCCAGTCAGTCCTCCCACTGAAGGTGCAAGGCTCATCTATGCTGAACCTGAACTATCAAATCATCTGATGCAAGTGCTAATGAAGCCTCTGAAGCCTGGCCAAGCTCCAAGGACCACATTCCTCGTTAAAGAATTTCTCTTTGTGCCAAGGACTATATATCGCATATTGACCAAAACCCTCAGTCGATCAAGGGCCACAACTCTGATGAAGAAGAGGTTGTGGGCATCATGAATAATCTGTTGTTCAATATCATCCACGGTATTCCTATCAACTACCATTATTTCTTCATGAGGACTTTGGCCAATGCTGCTCTATCACCTTTTGAGTTGAAGCCTTATGCTCCCTGGATTATGAGATTCATCATATCAAGGTCTTCATTCATTACAAGGATGATTGTCACAATCATCTCAGCTACTTGCCGCCAATTGAAGTCCTCAAACGGACTGTCTCCTCAGCTGATGAGAAGGGCAAGGTGGCTGTCATTGATGAAGGCACTCATTCATTGGATGGACAGTTACGCAGGGTTGCATCATATTCCATGCATGATACTGCCGCAAATGCTTCAAAGCAATATCCTTAAGCCACTGCTCCATGTGTGATGACTGATCGTGAGCTTCTCCACAGTCTTCATCAGAAGGTCGATCGCAACCACAAGTGGGTCAAATGTCACTTTGGTTCAATTCTTCAGAATATGACGATCACGCAAAAGACTGTGAAGAAGAATCATTACTACTGCATGAAGTCTTTGATCGCACTTGGGCCGTATTGTCTCAGCTCTACGGTGATGAAGATCTCAAACTGATGGGCTTCCAACAGGACTTTGACTGGTCACAGCCACCATCGAAGAAATTCAAGAAGGTCAAAGTTCCTCACTTGTTGCTAGCTCATATTCCTCATCACGTGAGACAGATGAAGCTGAATATTTGAACGACACCGCGGCAAGCCCTACTCCAATGGACGACCCCAACAACGCTGGCGCTCCTCCATCGACATCGTGATGATATTCTTTAGGGGCGTTAGTCCTCACTTTTAGGCCCTTTTGGTCATTTGATGACAAAGGGGGAGAAATTTGATTTAGTCTTCAAGTGGGCCTCTATATATATTGGCATTTGTTTTGGTTAAGTTACAACTATCGCCCTTCTGAAGTGTTTGTTGATCGAGTTGTAAACTTAAGTCCTATGGTGGTCTGATACTTTTGCTCTGTTTTCTGCATGCTATTTCCTCAAGTACATTAATGCACGCATGCTGAATTTCATCAGACACCATATTTCATCATGCATTTCGAATTCTCATATCATATGTTAAATGTGTGTATGAATTACAAGATATAGGGGGAGATCTCCATGATTCTACTCAACAATGTTAATTTTCTATTCAAAGCAAATTCCTCACATATGCACATCTTTAGGGGAGTTCTTCTATATCTTGCAATCAAACTCCTCAATATTAGTATTTACACTTCATATGTTTATCCCCATTGAAAACTTAACCTATATTGTCATCACTCACCAAAAAGGGGGAGATTATAAGTGCATCTAGTGCCCCTTAGTGATTTTGGTGTATTGAAGACTTCTAGGTTAATGGACTAATGTGTTTGTGAGTGTACATAGGTCTAGAAGTCTAGAGGAGTTTGATATTTACGATGAAAGTCGATCCCTAAAATGAATGTCTTCAGCTGACGACTTTGGTTTTCTTGAAGACTTTGAAACTGAAGAAATTGGTGCGACCTTGAAGACTTGGTATTCATGCGAGGATTATGAAGCGTGAAGACTTTTGTTTTTGTAGTTTCATTTTCTCTTTCTTGAGTCATAGGAAACACCGTACTATTAAAGGAGGTCGAGATAAAACTAAGAAAAAGTTTCCAAGTGATGCTCATCTTAAAATCCTACACCTACCCAATCCTTTCAAGAGTGAAGCCATTGGAAATCTCATATGGTTCAGTCAATTTCTTTAGTGACGGAGACGAAGATCTTCTGGTCTCTGAGGAATTTGTTCTGACTGAGGAGGTAGGGATTCACCAGTGGGGATTGCCTACAGGTGAGGAACATGATAGCCCTGAGGAATTTGATACTCAAATATCCGACTGTTGCTGTGCTATGCGCCAGCTGTCCCAAAATATCTACCCACCTAACGGTCATATCATTGAAGGGCCTTTATGTCTTATCATGTCGGGTTGCTCCCTAGGCTATAAATATCCACCCGCTACAACCACTAGTAGGTTGGCTGCTCGGAGAGAAACTGGCACTTGTCATTGAGAGCATCCCATCCTCGAAGGACTTTGAGAGAAAATCATCAAGTGAGGAAAAACCCAAACCCAAACACCTACAAACCCAAAGTGATTGAGCATCACTGAAGAGATTGTTCCTATGTGGAACTGACGCTTGTTACCTTTGAGGACTGTGCATCCTCCAGACGGTTAGGCGTCATGGTCTAGAGCATCCAAGAGGAAACTGTGGATCGCTGAGTGACCAAGCCTCTGAAGGTTTGGAAGTCACCTAAAGACTTACCACGAGTGATTGGGTGAGGTCTGTGTGACCTTAGCTCAAGGAGAATATGGTGAGGACTGTGTGTCCTCAGGTTTAAATACCTAGTCGCTCCAACCAGACATACAACTGTCACAGCAGTTGGAAATGGTCTACCAAATCATCGTCTTCACCAAGCTACTGGTTCTATTTCCTCAACCCTTTAATTTCCTCATTCATGTGTTGATGAACTTGATCGTTACTGTGTGAAGACTTTGACTGAAGACTTCCTCAATTTCCTCAGTCCTAATTCTTCAGTCACTTTGTCCACAGCCTGCCTATCCTGCTTATACGCTTTGTGTACTCTATGCTTGCTTTCATTTCATCATGATGACTGTGCTACTACTCTGTTATGCTTGCATCTGAGTACTTATTCCGCTGCTAGTTGTTCGTGACTTAGGAATTTCCTCACCTAGAAATTCCTCAGTCATGAATTTGTAAAAATCGCCTATTCACCCCCCTCTAGTCGATATAACGCACTTTCACTATGGCTATGCAGCGCCTACCTTAAGGGGTTGGAGTCGATGGGTGTCGGCGGCAGCCATAGATTCTCTCCCACCGGCTGCAGCAACAAAGTTCCACGAAAGCCGGCAAAAAAGTCCGCTAAAATGCGAGCATGGGCCAGCTATGACATGGTGTGGTCATGGTTTGGGTGGCCTATGTTGAGGCACAAACTAGCAAGACGCTAATTCATGCGTGTAAATGGCCTGATCGTTCATGGCAATGCTTGATCAACAGTTCCTTCTCCCAACCTCCAAGAATAACTTTCACCCATGTACAAAAATACATGAACAAAAAAATGATCCCCTTGGATCAGCACATAGGCATCGATGCAATGATCAATCCTCCGTTGCTAGTAACTTTCCACGATGGGAAATCACAGATGTTGGTGCAACGAACGTTCATGTTTGTTGCCCAGACTTATACACACGCATGTTGGCACCCTATATCCAGCACCAACCTACAAAAGCCAAACCAAGCCAAAGAAGCAGCTCTTTGTGAGATCAAAGAGTGGATCAAGAAGACCAAGACAAACAAGATAGCAAAGCAACAACTTGAGAAGGCCTCCCTTGCCGGGCAGGAGAGCCTGGCCGGGTCGAGGCTGCCCCAAGGACAAGTCCAAGATTCCCCAGCAGGCTTGCCGGGTCCGCCAAGGACCAATCTCTCCACCAAGGCACCACTGCTCTACCGCTCCACATCACGGCGACGCAAAACAGTTATCAGTGTGGTGTCGAGCCCCCAAGTGATTAAGTGGATTCCACTAAGCACGTGGCAGCCCATGGGAAGATAGTTTACCCTCACATGACACCCATCCAGAGGCATGTCAAGCAGATAAGCAAAAGACGATTAAGCGGCACAGCAGGCTTGCCGAGCTGCATCCTCAGCATGACTCCTAGTAGTGCATTTAATGCAATTTGTCCTAACTACCAGAGGTACGTATGATAGCATTGTTAGCTATCATATCATTAGATAAAGACTGTTTTGTCACTGTGGTTACCCCATGAGCTATAAAAGGAGGCCCAAGGAAACCTAGAGGAGGATGGGGACCCCTCACACTTGTATGCGCGTAGCCGCTCATCCTCAGGCAACCTTGTCGGGTTCGAGCATCACGGGCCGTTGTGTTCTTCCACTCAATCCACCAAAGCAGGAGTAGGGTTTTACGCCTCATGACGGCCCGAACCTGGGTAAAAATCATCTGTGTCATTGTTGTCGTGCTGCTCCCACGGCTTCCGCTCTTTGTGCAATGTGATCTCCCCCTTGCCGAACCACAAAATGGGCTCGTGGCCCCATAGGTGATCGTGTCATCCCACGACAACAGATAATACACATGATGTGGTCGTCCACAACTTGGATGTTTTCTATATAATCTCATAACTCAAACACAAAAACTCCCCTTTACATGGACGAAGAATTTGCCTTTTATATGGCACAAACACACGCCAGCCTGCTCTGTAGATAAGAAGAAAGGAAAACTAAATCGTACCTACTAAAACTAATGCACAAGATATACATTGTTTCTGTTTCATATATGATGAAAAGTCGTGCCCTCCAAGACTTCTTGTAACACACATACCAACTAAGGCTAATAATCAAGTACTACTTCCGATTGGAATTGAACCTACAAAAACTATACATGGAGGAGTATGAAAGTTGGGAATTATATTAGCTGGTTGTGGCTCCTCCTGGCTAATCAACTGATTGTTGGATGCATGCATGTACACACTCCTCTCTTACATGTTAAACCAATTAAAACTCTTGATTTAACCTTGCACCACATTTTCTCTCGGCACATGTATTTTTCTTTTGATCTTGACGTCTAGCAAGCACAACACATTTGTTTCAATTTGACTCGACAATCTCTGGCCCACAAATCATGTGTACTCTTCATATTTCCCTCTATGTAATTTATCCGAGTCCACTGCCTATTTTTGTTGTCGAGCCATAACACAATTCTGCACACGACTAACCATGCATGTAATTACATTATCTCCATCTTTCATAATTGATTCAGTTTGAATACGAAAAAAATTTGACGACACACAGGATGTCATAGTGGTTGTGTCATCCTCCCTCCCTTCAAGAGAAACCGTCCTCAGTTTCGAGTCAATATCCAACATGACCTGCTTCTCCGGAACGTGCTGCTCTCTAGTGAGTGCACTGTCTACCATTGGCTTTAGCACATGCTTCCTCCCATGATGCATGAAAGTGTATGTGTTCGATCTTCTAGCATGCACTGCATCATGATCGAACTGCAATGGTCTTCCCAGTAGCAACTGACAAGAATCCATCGGTAAGACATCACAATCCACCTTGTCAATGTAATCTCCAACAGCAAATGGAACACGTACCTTATGTGTAATCTTTCATTTTCCATGATTTTATATCCACTCCACATGGTGTGGTTGTGGGTGCTGCCACATGGACAAACCCAAAGCCTCACAAGATCTTTGTTGATGGCATTTGTAAAGCTCCCACCATCAATTATCATCTTGCATGCACGTCGCTTGATCACGCACTGGGTTTTGAAAACACTCCATCGTTGTCCCTTTGCAACACCATCATCTTTTACCTTCTCCACCAAAAGATTCAGACCCTTCACCGGTGCATCCACTTCTTTTATTTCTTGTAGTTCTTCTCTTCTTCTCCGCAAATGATTTTTCCAATCTACGGCAAACACATCCGTTGGCATGGGAATACAACAAATTCGCTGGCCCTTCCATGACAGAGAATAACCATTTTTCTTAGCATCGCGAACAGCCCCAACGCGCTTGCACCATGGGTTTCCTCGTAGATGGCATGACACCATAGGCACAGGACAAACGTAAAAAAATTCCGCACAACAGTATTTTCTTAATTAAAAATTAGCAAAATCCGATGCGTAATTTTGATTTTGTACCATTTCAGCGCGTATGGTCTTCCAAGAGGCGCCATATTCAGCCCCAATTTTGTCACCACCTTGATGCTCACCATGTTGACTGCAGAACCTTCACCAATCATTAAATTAACACACAGCTCCTTCACGATGCAATGAGTGTGAAAGAGAACAACCTCGCCGATGCCTTCCTCCTCCATCAATATGTTCTTGCTCAATATGTTGATTCTTGCCTCCATAGATGATATTGCAAACTGAATCACCGTGACTAACCTTTGCTCTGAATACTAGTTCATGAGGCACAAACTAGCAAGACGCTAATTCGTGCGTGTAGACGGCCCAATCTTTCATGGCGATGCTTGATCAACAGTTCTTTCTCGCAACCTCCAAGAATAACTTTCACCCGTGTATGAAAATACACGAACAAAAATAATGATCCCATTGGATCAGCACATAGGCGTCGATGCAATGATCAATCCTCCATCGCTAGTAAATTTTCACGATGCGAAATCACAGGTAATACACACGATGTGGTCATCCACAACTCGGACGCTTTTTTGTATATTCTCATAACTCAAACACAAAACTCCCCTTTACACGGTCAAAGCCTTTGCCTTTTATATGGCAGAAACACAAGCCAGCCTGGTCTGTGTATAAGAAGAAAGGAAAACTAAATCTTACCTATAAAACTAACGCACAAGATCTACGTTGTTTCTCTTTCCTGTGCTAGTAAGCATGCACGTGCAAATGCACGTCTTGACTAATATTACAAAACATAGGTGCGAAAAACCATGGGCAGAATAATATTTTGATTACATTAAAACTGAAAGAAAAAATACCGAATACATTTTCCCAGTAAAGAACAAATCTAAATGGTGGTAACATAAACCAATGCATCCATCCACAAAATAAGCTCTACTTCTTCACATGGGACATCCATAAGCATATAAATCAATGATCATATTCAATCTAAAAGGAGATTATATTGGGTTGTAAAATACGCAACATCATCGCAAAAATGGTTCAGAATTTCTAAATACCACACTGAATTATGAGAACAATGAAAATAAAGCTAGGGGCATTGAGAAATGCAAGACTGTTGCACTTTTTCACTCCAGTATTGTTCCATGGACAGGGATGCTCCAAGGCTTTATTGTTATCTTGAAAGAAAATCTAGGATGAAAGTCTTATTTGGTGGCAGAAATCATAGGAGCTCTTGAACCTACATATTGCACCCTTTGTGTTAGTCAAGTACAAAAAATATCTAGGCATTGATAGTCATGATTGTACCTTGTAATCAAGTTCTTTACTTCGGCAATGTCTGGCTTGAATTGCTCCCTAAAAATCTAAATTATACTGAAAAGAATATCAAAGCCTTTCTATGCCTAGATGATAGGAAACAATGTAGTTGTTGCTGAATTTCACTGGAAACAATGTAGTTGATGAAATTCACTCGAAACAGCATAGTTGGTGATTCACGAAATCATCATGTTCCTAACAGGGTCTCGCAGTATAGGAGAAGACCTCTCGGATTTCCACATGGTGTTTTAGATCCTTATATTTGGACTTGTGCACAGCAGTTAGAGTAGTTCAGATGTTGGTCAGCTAGCTTTACGAGAAACATAATCAAACACTATCTAAGTCGACTGTTATTCATCTTGATAGTAAGGCACGATATTCGTTAAATTCCTATTATGATTCTTCGTGCCAACACTACAACCTAGAACGGTAAATCATATGACTATGTCCGGAACTTGACATCACACGATGTGCAAGAAGGAATTAAACTTAGAAATGTATACATGCCTTACTCTTTAATTATGTTTAGAAGTACTCAATCCACTGCTGGGATAATCCAAACACTTCCACAATCCATATGGATTGGTGCTCTATGTGTTCAATATTATATCATTGTTAATTAACCCATAGTAAAAAAATGGTGACATAAGGCAATAGTTTCAGCATAATGAAATTGAGATCAATAGTGTCTTCTTAATGGCTGATTGGACAATTATTAGATCTAAACATGCAACAGAAATTTAGAGTAGCATGTCACTCAAAAACTTGATCTCCTAAACGAACTTGCATAGAACCAGATTAAAACCTAAACTGCATGTCGTGAACGGAACCACAATTTTCCTATGTGAACCATCATAGTGGCAGATGATGTTGGAGATATGCCCTAGAGGCAATCATGTATGATGATATTTCCTATGTGTTTATGAATAAAGATAGTCCTTAGACATTATCAATAATGTGTATCAGCAAGTACGTGACTTGTTTGTGGGACTATGCATTGTATGATGACTGTCCTAAAAGGTCCCTAGTCGAAAGGGTTGTGTGGATGCGCAACCAACTAGACTAGCATATGACATGGTGGATGGCTCGGTCTCACTAGCCATGGAGCATTAGATGCTAACTGAATTATATGGGCTCGGAAGGATCTGGTCGGATTCGACATGGTCGGATCCGAGTCCAGATAAGGTTCGAGTTAGACAGACCCAACTATGAGACGCAACAATATGTCATCTGTGAGTCTCTAGTACAACATACATTCTATGTCCAAAGATTTGAACTGGCACAAGCACTCGGGATGGTGACATACTTGCTTTAGGCCGACCAAATGCTACTCTATGACTGGGTAGTTACAAAGCTAGGTTTCAAGCTTGTCCAGACCCATGTTGTGAGACATGGTCGAGCAAGATAGGATTTGCCCCTCCGGCCAGGAGAGATATACTCTGGGGCCCTCGTGTGATCCGACCAAGATAAGCATGGCCATGCAACATGGATTATGAGATAATCCGGTTTGTGGTCGACATCACTTGAACAAGAAAGAGGTCAGGCTAGCACAAGGATGATAGACTTGCCTTGAGCCCGACAACATATATCGTGTGGCAAAGGCAATAGAAGTGTGACATGTTGTACAGGTTCGCCTAGCCAGCCTCATCAGACACTTGGAGTCGGCACACTTTACTAGAGGCCGCTACCGACTAAACGAGCCAGATGTGATCTGACTCACGGCCAAGTGAAGGAGAACCTAAGGGGTCACGCGCTTAAGGGAAGGAACCTGTGAGGCTGGACACAACCCTATGAGTCGGATGTGATCCTACTCGGACTTAGATCCAGGCCAAACAGACTTTGGGCTTTAGGATCCGTGCGAGGCCCAAGTTTTGCGCCCGTGATGGGTGCCTATATATAGTGAGGGTGCGGCACACTCATTCGATTGATAGCTTCGGCGCTGTCATTAGGTTTTGCATGTGTTGCGAATAGCCACCTCCACTCGCCGCCGACTATGTGATCAGACCTAGCAATCCACCGCACGGTGTTCCTCCTACATGCGTGGATACCGTTAGAGGCGGTGCAACGGTGCACTTGCACCGGTAAGTAGGATTCGACGACCAGTTGTTCGAGGGAGATCGGACGACGAGGAGACGAACCACACAGACACGCTGCCCCAACTCTTCTGTCACTGCACGGCACTACGCGTCTAGTGGTAACGATCTGTGATCTATCTCCCATAGCATGTTCTTGGTTGATCTGCACGTAGGATTTTTTTAATTTGCAGTTGGCACACCCTACCGTAGATCCCAACAGTGGTATCAGAGCCTCTGCTATAGGATTTGGATTTAGATCATATGCATATTAGATATGTGGAGGCGGTAGATGAGATTTGTTGTCGTTTATGAGATCGGCTATGTGCACGGTTGATGAGATCAACTACACATGGGGATCGATGTGGCTATGTTTTATGGTAATCGGAATCTATGAGGTAGTAACACGACCTACCCCTACCGGTCGGAATCCGCCATCGGGGACCGCTGTGTGCGTAGCGCCTTGTATTTCGTACACGATCACTCAAACCGGTAGAATGTGATTCTGTGCATAACTTTGTTTTGCTGGTTTGATGTGAATAGTATGGCTCATGTGTATGTGATGCATGTGTGTAAATTATACATGGCCTGCGTGTCATGTTTGTCAACCGGCAGGAGCCAAAGTGATGTAATTATAATGTATAACGACTCGCGTGTCGACCTGTGATTCTCTGTAAAATTCATTACTAGTTATAGTAGTTGGATGATAGAGATCAAGCTGGTGGCTCGGCGTCCCGGCGTGACAAACAAGATGGAGTTCCTAGATGGTCAACGGAGTCAGAGCTAACATGGAAGAACATCCATGAAGGAGCCATACTATTTCACAATATATGTTTATTTGTGATTGTTATGCTTCTTGTTTTCTATGTATTTCAATATGGTAGAAAGATCCCTCGTTAATATCTAGCGGATTTCCATCCTCGATGTTGCACCTTCACGTGTCAAGTATGTCTAGTAGTGGGCTCATAAAATTGGGGTGCTACTAGGTGTCCTTGAACTAAAGGGTTCGTGTCAGACACGGACATGCACTGCATCTGGTTAACTTGACAAGGCTATCAAAATGGTTTTGGGCCTTGTGGCAAAGAAGGTTGGGAGCTGGGGTATAAGATATCTACTCGACCGATAGGAGGCTTATAGAGATACGATTAGCAAGGAGTTGCTTACTGGATAGGTATGTTGGCTAGCAATGATGCTAAGGCTCTAGTCACATGCGCTAGTTGGATCCTGAATCACTGAGAGTTTGTGGAGGGATGCCAACTTCAGTGGGAGTATTTCCGTTTAAGGCTTGAATTACTCTACATAAACACATTGCTTAGTGATTGCATATTTTTTTGTTGTAGATCAATGGCACCACCTGCTCAACTCAACTTTGCATTGAAATCAATTCTGGAAAAGCATAAACTGAATGGAACAAACTTTACCACCCACTATAGAAATTTCAGAATTGTTCTCAAACACGATAAAAAGGAACATGTTCTAGAGGATCTACTTCCTTAGGAACCTGCCAATAATGCTAATGCCACAACCAAGAATGCCTACTAGAAACTCGTTGATGAATCAACAGAGATCAACTGTCTAATGCTAGCTTGTATGGAGCCTGATTTGCAACTATTGGGGAACGTTGCATGGAAGACAAAAAACTCTACGCACACACAAGATCTATCCATGGAGATGCATAGCTACGAGAGGGGAGAGTATGTCTACGTACCTTCATAGACTGTTAAGCGGAAGCATTTATCAACGCGGTTGATGTAGTCGTACACGTTCACAATCTGTCCCGATCAAGTACCGAACGTACAGCACCTCCGCGTTCAGCACACGTTCAGCTCGATGACCTCCTCGCCTTCTCGATCTAGCAAGAGAGGCAAAGTAGTAGATGAGTTCCGGTAGCACGACATTGTGATGACGGTGGTTGTGAACTTATACCCGCTAGGTTTCGCCGTGCACTGCGGAAAACTTGACTGAGGATGAAACCGGGGAGAGGGGCGGCCCACACGGCTTGGGGATTGTCGTGGGGTGTGTGGCGCCCCCTCCCTCTCATGTATATATAGGTGGGGGAGGGGAGGTACCTAGGGTGCGCCCCAAGGGTGGTCGCTGGCCCCCTTGGGCGCCTGCCCTATGCCCCCCCTAACTTTTCTAGCGCTTGGGAGAAGGCAGGACCGATGGCGCCCCCTTCCCTTTTTTCTCATGTGCGAGAAAAGGTAAGAGGGGCCAGCCCTCTCCCTTTCCTTCCCTAGGGCCGTGCCATGAGGTGGAGGTGCACCAGCCCCATGTGGGCTAGTGTGCACTCCCTCGTTGGCCCATTTGGCCTAATAAACTCTCGGGGCCTCCCGGATCCCCTTCTGGTGATCCGATGATTACCCGGTACATCCCCAAACCTTTCCGGTGATCAAATAGCATCGTCATATATATATATATATATATATATACATACATATATATATACATATATATATATATATCAATCTTTACCTCCGGACCATTCCAGAGCTCCTCGTCATGTATGTGGACTTCGAACAACATTCGGTCACCAACTCATATAATAATATATCATCAACAAAAGTTAAGCGTGCGGACCTTACGGGTTCGAGAATGATGTAGACATGACTGAGACGCGTCTCCGGTAATAACCAATAGTGGGACCTAGATGCCCATATTGCTCCCTACATATTCTACGAAGATCTTTACCGTTTGAACCTTTATGACAACATACGTAATTCCCTTTGTCTGTTGGTATGTTACTTGCCCGAGATTCGATTGTCGATATCTCCATACCTAGTTCAATCTCATTACTAGCTAGTCTCTTTACTCATTCTGTAATACATCATCTCGTAACTAACTCCTTAGTCATTTTTCCTGCAAGCTTCTTGTGATGTTGTATTGCCAAGAGGGCCTAGAGATACCTCTCCAATACACGGAGTGACAAATCCCAATCTCGATCCATGCCAACTCAATAGACACCTTCAGAGATACCTGTAGAGCATCTTTATGATCACCCAGTTATGTTGTGACATTTGATAGCACACAAGGTATTCCTCCGCTATCCAAGAGTTGCATGATCTCATGGTCGAAGGAATATGTATTTGACATTAAGAAAGCGGTAGCAATAAACTGGACGATCATATGCTACGATAACGGATGGGTCTAGTCCATCACATCATTCTCCTAATGATGTGATCCCGTTATCAAGTGACAACACATGTCTATGGTTAGGAAACCTTAACCATCTCTTGATCAATGATCTAGTCTAGTAGAGGCTTACTAGGGACACGGTATTTGTTTATGTATCCACACATGTATTTAAGTTTCCATTCAATACAATTCTAGCATGAATAATAAACCTTTATCATGATTAAGGAAATATAATAATAACCACTTTATTGTTGCCTCTAGGGTATATTTCCAACAGTCTCCCACTTGCACTAGAGTCAATAATCTAGATCACATAGTAATGAATCTAACACCCATGGAGTCTTGGTGCTGATCATGTTTTGCCCACGGAAGAGGTTTAGTCAATGGGTTTGCTACATTCAGATCAGTATGTGTTTTGCAAATTTCTATGTGTCCATCCTTGACCTTTTCACGAATGGAGTTGAAGTGCCTCTTGATGCGTTTGGAACTCTTGTGAAACCTAGATTCCTTCACCAAGGCAATTGCTCTAGTGTTATCACAAAAGATTGTCATTTGACCCAATGCACTGGGTATTACACCCAGATCAGATATGAACTCCTTCATGAAGACTCCTTCATGTGATGCTTCCGAAGCAGCTATGTACTCCTCTTCACACATAGATCCCGCCACGATGCTCTGCTTGGAACTACACCAACTCACAGCTCCACCATTCGATATAAATATGTATCTGGTTTGTGACTTAGAGTCATCCGGATCTGTATCAAGCTAGCATCAATGTAACCATTTACGACAACTCTTCGTCACCTCCATAAAGAGAAACATATCCTTGGTCCTTTTCAAGTACTTGGGATATTCTTGACTGCAGTCCAGTGATCCACTCTTGGATTACTTTGGTACCTCCCTGCCAAACTTATGGCAAGGCACACATCAGGTCTGGTACACAACATGGCATACATAATAGAACCTATGGCTGAGGCATAGGGAATAACTTTCATTTTCTCTCTATCTTCTGCCATGGTCGGACTTTGAGTCTGACTAAATTTCACACCTTGCAACACTGGCAAGAACCCTTTCTTTGACTAGTTCATTTTGAACTTCTTCAGAACTTTTTCAAGGTATGTGGTTTGTGAAAGTCCTATTAAGTGTCTCAATCTATCTCTATAGATCTTGATGCCCAATATATAAGCAGCTTCAACGAGGTCTTTCATTGGAAAAATCTTATTCAAGTATCCTTTTATGCTATCCAGAAATTCTGCATCATTTCCAATCAGTAATATGTCATCCACATATAACACCAGAAATGCTACAGAGCTCCCACTCACTTTCTTGTAAATACAAGCTTCTCCGTAAGTCTGTATAAAACCATATGCTTTGATCACATCATCAAAGCATATATTCCAACTCCGGGATGCTTGCACCACTCCATAAATGGATCGCTAGAGCTTGCACACTTTGTTAGCACCTTTAGCATCAACAAAACCTTTTGGTTGCATCATATACAACTCTTCCTTAATAAATCCATTAAGGAATGTTGTTTTGACGTCCATTTGCCAGATTTCATAATCATAAAATCTGGCAATTGCTAACACAATTCAGACAGACTTAAGCATCGCTACGGGTGAGAGAGTCTCATCATAGTCAACCCCTTGAATTTGTCGAAAACCTTTTGTGACAAGTCGAGCTTTATAGACAGTAATATTACCATCAGTGTCCGTATTGTTCCTGAAGATCCATTTATTCTCAATGGCTTGCTCAACATAGCTAGTCTCAAGCCCGGGTAAAGGAGGAGGGTTTTGATAGGCTTGGCGAGCCAACGTAAAAACTCAGCCACTCTTATGGAGATGAAAGCCAAAAGATTTTCGTTGGGGCGTAACCCTCTCAGTGACGCGCCACATCGGAACTTGGGTGTGGTAGAAAATGGGCAAGGGCCGGGCTGTTATCTCCCAGGTGGCATGTCGTATCTTGATCCAGATACGGTGGCAAATTTACGAGGATCGGGTCATCGCATCCTTAGTGGCGTGCTACATCGGTGCCCGGATGTAGTGGAAAATGAGCAAGGGTCTTCACATTTGACTCGATGAGTGCGAAGGGTAAGGAAGCTAGCCGAGCCTAGGAGGGTTTGCTTAGGTAGCTGGAACGTAGGATCTCTGACAGGGAAGCTTCAGGAGCTAGTTGATGCTGCGGTGAGGAGAGGTGTTGATATCCTTTGCGTCCAAGAAACCAAATGGAGAGGACAGAAGGCGAAGGAGTGGAGGATACCGGCTTCAAGCTGTGGTACACGGGGATGGCTGCAAACAGAAATGGCGTAGGCATCTTGATCAACAAGAGCCTCAAGTATGGAGTGGTAGACGTCAAGAGACGTGGGGACCGGATTATCCTGGTCAAGCTGGTAGTTGAGTACTTGGTTCTCAATGTTATCAGTGCATATGCCCCACAAGTAGGCCACAATGAGAACACCAAGTGGGAGTTCTGGGAAGGCCTGGAAGACATGGTTAGGAGTGTACCGATTGGTGAGAAGCTCTTCATAGGAGGAGACCTCAATGGCCACATGGGTATATCTAACACAGGTTTTGAAGGGGCGCATGGGGGCTTTGGCTATGGCATCAGGAATCAAGAAGGAGAATATGTCTTAAGCTTTTCTCTAGCCTACAACATGATTGTAACTAACACCCTCTTTAGAAAGAGAGAATCACATCTGGTGACTTTTAGTAGTGGCCAACACTCTAGCCAGATGGATTTCATCCTCTTGAGAAGAGAAGATAGGCATGCGTGCCTAGACTGTAAGGTGATACCTAGAGAGAGTGTTGTACCCCAGGATAAGCTGGCGGTTGCTGACTTCCGCTTTCGGATTCGTGTCCAGCGGGATAAGTGTGCCAAAGTCACTAGAATGAAGTGGTGGAAGCTCAAGGGGGAGGTAGCTCAGGTATTCAAGGAGAGGGTCATTAAGGAGGGCCCTTGGGAGGAAGGAGGGGATGCGGACAATGTGTGGATGAAGATGGCGACTTGCATTCGTAAGGTGGCCTCAGAGGAGTTTGGAGTGTCCAGGGGAAGGATAAGCGAATATAAGGATACCTGGTGGTGGAATGATGATGTTCATAAGGCGATTAAAGAGAAGAAAGATTGCTTCGGAGTCCTATACCTGGATAGGAGTGTAGACAACATAGAGAAGTACAAGATGGTGAAGAAGGCCGTAAAGCAAGCTGTTGGTGAAGCAAGGGGTCGGGCATATGAGGACCTCTACCAATGATTAGGCATGAAGGAAGGAGAAAGGGACATCTATAAGATGGCCAAGATCCAAGAGATGAAGACGAGGGATATTGGCCAAGTCAAATGCATCAAGGGCGAAGCAGGCCAACTCTTAGTGAAGGACGAGGAGATTAAGCATAGATGGCGGGAGTACTTTGACAAGCTGTTCAATGGGGAGAATGAGAGTTCTACCATTGAACTGGACGACTCCTTTGATGAGACCAGCATGTGTTTTGTGCGGTGAATCCAGGAGTCTGAGGTCAAGGAGGCTTTAAAAAGGATGAAAGGAGGCAAGGCGATTAACCATCCGCATGCTTTAACCATCCGCTATGCATTTGAGCTTCCGGAGGCATGCGTTGTATATGCTCAAACCATCTCACACGATGTTGGACAAGCTTCTATTCAATCGGTGCTAACCCAACTCTATCACGTATATCATCACTCTGGATCCGATACTTTCTTGTGTGGCCACACATCCATCTTTTTCAACTTTCACACAATACATGAGCACGAGCCATGGACATAGCACTATGGGTCGAATAGAATATGATGATGGAGGTTGTGTGGAGAAGACAAAAAAGGAGAAAGTCTCACATTGACGCGGCTAATCAACGTCCTATGGACATGCCCATCAATTGATGTCAATGCGAGGAGTAGGGATTGCCATGCAACGGACGCACTAGAGCTATAAATGTATGAAAGCTCAACAAAAGAAACTAAGTGGGTGTGCATCCAACTTTCTTGCTCACGAAGACCTAGGGCATTTTGAGGAATCCCATTGTTGGAATATACAAGACAAGTTCTATAATGAAAATTCCCACTAGTATATGAAAGTGACAAAATAAGAGACTCTTTATCATGAAGATCATGGTGCTACTTTGAAGGACAAGTGTGGAAAAAGGATAGTAACATTGCCCCTTCTCTCTTTTTCTCTCATTTTTTGGGGCCTTCTCTTTTTTTGCCTTTCTCTCTTTTCTTTTTTTTTGCATTTCTCTCTTTTTTTTATTTCCTCACGGGACAATGCTCTAATAATGATGATCATCACACTTCTATTTATTTACAACTCGATACTAGAACAAAATATGACTCTATATGAATGCCTCCGGTGGTGTACCGAGATGTGCAATGATTCAAGAGTGACATGTATAAAAATTATGAGCGGTGGCTTTGCCACAAATACGATCTCAACTACATGATCATGAAAGGCAATATGACAATGATGGAGTATGTCATAAAAAGACGGAACGGTGGAAAGTTGCATGGCAATATATCTCGGAATGGCTATCGAAATGCCATAATAGGTAGGTATGGTGGCTGTTTTGAGGAAGATATAAGGAGGTTTATGTGTCAAAGAGCGTATCATATCACGGGTTTTGGATGCACCAGCGAAGTTTGCACCAACTCTCGAGGTGAGAAAGGGCAATGCACGGTACCGAAGAGGCTAGCAATGATGGAAGGGTGAGAGTGCGTATAATCCATGGACTCAACATTAGTCATAAAGAACTCACATACTTATTGAAAAAATCTACAAGTCATTAAAACCAAGCACTACGCACATGCTCCTAGGGGGTAGATTGGTAGGAAAATACCATCACTCGTCCCTGACCGCCGCTCATAAGGAAGGCAATCAAAGAACACCTCATGCTTCAAATTTGTCACACAACGGTTACCATACATGCATGCTACGGGACATGCAAACGTTAACATAAGTATTTCTCAATTTCACAATTACTTAACTAGCATGACTCTAATATCACCATCTTCATATCTCAAAACAATCATCAAGTATCAAACTTCTCATAGTATTCAATGCACTCTATATGGAAGTTTTTATTATACCCATCTTGGATGCCTATCATATTAGGACTTATTTTATAGCCAAAGCAAATTACCATGCTGTTCTAAAAGACTCTCAAAATAATACAAGTGAAGCATGAGATATCAATAATTTTTATAAAATAAAACCATCAACGTGCTCTAAAATTATCTAGCTCAAAAGATATAAGTGAAGCACATAGAGTATTCTAATAAATTCCGATTCATGTGAGTCTATACCAAAAGGTGTGTACAGAAAGGATGATTGTGTTAAACTAAAAAGCAAAGACTCAAATCATACAAGACGCTCCAAGCAAAACACATATCATGTGGTGAATAAAAATATAGCCTCAAGTAAAGTTACCGATAGACGAAGACGAAAGAGGGGATGCCTTCCGGGACATCCCCAACCTTAGGCTTTTGGTTGTCCTTGAATTTTACCTTGGGGTGCCTTGGGCATCCCCAAGCTTAGGATATTTCCACTACTTGTTCCAAAATCCATCAAATCTTTACCCAAAAACTTGAAAACTTCACAACACAAAACTCAACAGAAAATCTCATGAGCTCTGTTAGTATAAGAAAACAAACCACCACTTTAGTGTACTGTAATGAACTCATTCTTTATTTATATTGGTATTAAACCTACTATATGCCAACTTATCTATGGTTCATACCCCCCCCCCCCGATACTAGCCATAGATTCATCAGAATAAGCAAACAACACACGAAAAATAGAATCTGTCAAAAACAGAACAGTCTGCAGCAATCTCGAGGTTTCGAATACTTTTGTAAGTCCAAAAATTCTGAAAAATTAGGACGACCTGAATAATTTGTATATTTGTCTACTGCAGTTGGAATTGGTATTTTATCGCTCTCTGGTAAAAATGAAAACTATTCTCGTGAGCGCATACTTTCTGGGTTTTTTTCAGCAAGATCAAACAACAATCACCCAAGAAGATCCTAAAGGATTTACTTGGAACAAACACTAATTAAAACATGAAAAATACAATCATAACAGAGCATAGATGAATTATTTATTACTAAACAGGAACAAAAAGCAAGGAACAAAAATAAAATTGGGTTGCCTCCCAACAAGCGCTATCGTTTAATGCCCCTAGCTAGGCATAAAAACAAGAATAGATCTAAGTATTGTCATCTTTGGTATGCAATCCATAAGTGGCTGTCATAATAGATTCATTAGGTAATTTAATTTTCTTTCTAGTAAAGTGTTCCATGCCTTTCCTTAACGGAAATTGGAATCTAATATTTCCTTCTTTCATGTCAATAATTGCACCAATCGTTTTAAGGAAAGGTCTACCAAGAATAATAGGACATGTAGGATTGCAATCTATATCAAGAACAAAGAAATCTACGGGCACATAATTCCTATTTGCAACAATAAGAACATCATTAATTCTTCCCATAGGTTTCTTAATGGTGGAATCCGCAAGGTGCAAATCACGGAAACCTAACACATCACACAAAGTTTTTGGAATCATGGAAACACTAGCACCCAAATCACATAAAGCATAGCATTCATGATCTTTGATCTTAATTTTAATGGTAGGTTCCCACCCATCATAAACTTTTCTAGGGATAGAAACTTCTAGTTCAAGATTTTCTTCATAAGATTGCATTAAAGCATCAACGATATGTTTAGTAAAGGCCTTATTTTGATCATAAGCATGAGGAGAATTTAACACGGATTGCAACAAGGAAATACAATCTATCAAAGAGAAATTATCATAATTAAATTCCTTGAAATCCAAAATAGTGGGTTCATTGCTATGTAAAGTTTTGACCTCTTCAATCCCACTTTTATTAATTTTAGCATCAAGATCTAAAAGCTCTGAATCATTGGGATGCCTTTTAACTAAAGTTGACTCATCTTCAGTCCCATATTTATCAAGATTCATAATGGAAAACAAAGATTTAATAGGAAACACATCAATCACTATTAGATCACCATTATTATCATGAAAACTAGAAGAACACGCTTTCACAAAGCAATCTTTTTTTAGCATGCATCCTAGTGGTTCTTTCTTTGCAGTCATCAATGGAAATTCTCATGGCTTTGAGAGACTCATTGATGTCATGCTTAGGTGGAATAGATCTAAGTTTCAAAGAATCAACATCAAGAGAAATTCTATCGACATTCCTAACCAACTAATCAATCTTAGGCAATTTTTCTTCAAGCAAAGCACTGAAATTCTTTTGCGAATTCATAAATTCTTTAACACTAGTCTCAAAATCGGAGGGCATCTTATTAAAATTTCCATAAGAGTTGTTGCAGGAATTACCATAACTATTAAAGGAATTACTAGAAAATGGCCTACAATTAAAATTTCCTCTATACGCGTTGTTACAAAAATTGTTCCTACCAACAAAATTCACATCCATAGATTCATTATTATTCTCAATCAAAGTGGACAAAGGCATATCATTAGGATCAGAAGAAACACTCTTATTATCAAATAATTTCATAAGTTCATCCATCTTTCCACTCAAAACATTAATCTCTTCAATAGCATGAATTTTTTTTACTAGTGGATCTTTCGGTGTGCCATTGAGAATAATTAAACATAATATTGTCTAGGAGTTTGGTAGCTTCTCCTAAAGTGATTTCCATAAAAGTGCCTCCTGCGGCCGAATCTAAAAGATTTCTAGAAGCAAAATTCAATCCAGCATAAAAAAATTGTATAATCGTCCATAAATTCAAACCATGTGTAGGTCAATTACGTATCATTAATTTCATCCTCTCCCAAGCTTGTGCAACATGCTCATGATCAAGTTGCTTAAAATTCATAATATCATTTCTAAGAGAGATAATCTTAGCAGGAGGAAAATACTTAGAGATAAAAGCATCTTTGCACTTATTCCATGAATCAATACTATTTTTAGGCAAAGAAGAAAACCAAGTTTTAGCACGATCTCTAAGTGAAAACGAAAATAGCTTCAATTTAACAAAATCATTATCCACATCTTTCTTCTTTTGCATATTGCATAAATCAACAAAGTTGTTTAGATGGGTAGCGGCATCCTTCATGACAAGATTCAACAAAGCAGCATTAATTTCACAAGATTTAGCATCGGTAATATGAGCAATCGGAGTGCTAATAAAATCATTGTTGTTGGTATTGGCACAGTCACATAATTTAGTATTATCTTGAGCCATCATGACAAACAATCAATCCAACACACAAGCAAACAGGAAGCAAGCAAAAAGAGGCGAACAAAAAAGGGCAAAAAATGGCAAAGGTGAAGTGGGGGAGAGGAAAACGATAGGCGAATGGCAAATAATGTAATGTGAGGGAGAAGAGTTTGTGATGGGTACTTGGTATGTCTTGACTTGAGCGTAGATCTCCCCGACGATGGCACTAGAAATCCTTCTTCCTACCTCTTGAGAATGCGTTGGTTTTCCCTTGAAAAGGAAAGGGTGATGCGGCAAAGTAGCGTAAGTATTTCCCTCGGTTTTTCAGAACCAAGGTATCAATCCAGTAGGAGACTACACGCAAGTCGCCTAGTACCTGCACAAACAATCAAGAACCTTGCAACCAACGCGATAAGGGGTTGTCAATCCCTTCACGGCCACTTGCAAAAGTGAGATCTGATAATTATAAGATAAATATTTTTGGTATTTTTGTTGTATAGATTGGAAAATAAAGATTGCAAAATAAATAGTAGACTAGAACTATAGATCGGAAACTTATATGATGTAAAGTAGACCCGGGGGCCATAGGTTTCACTTGTGGCTTCTCTCATGATAGCATATATTACGGTGGGTGAACAAATTACTGTCGAGCAATCGATATAAAAGCGCATAGTTATGAGAATATCTAGGCATGATCATGAACATAGGCATCACATCTGTGTCAAGTAGACCGAAACGATTCTGCATCTACTACTACTACTCCACACATCGACCGCTATCTAGCATGCATCTAGAGTATTAAGTTCATAAGAACAGAGTAACACATTAGGCAAGATGACATGATGTAGAGGGATAAACTCAAGCAATATGATATAAACCCCATCTTTTTATCCTCGATGGCAACAATACAATACGTGCCTTGCTGCCCCAGCTGTCACTGGGAAAGGACACTGCAAGATTGAACCCAAAGCTAAGCACTTCTCCCATTGCAAGAAAGATCAATCTAGTAGGCTAAATGATGCAAAGCATCCTATGGACATCACCATGTCAAGAGTTCGTTCGGCGAGTGACACGTGTGACATCTACTTCACATACACAAAGGTGAATCATCTCCTTTACTCGTGCTCCTTTGACACCGTCGAGGATGGTATACTACTTGACACTCCACTCATGTGCATGCATAGGTATTCTCGGAACACTACGGACGACGAGGAGGAGTGCAAGCGCCAAGGAAAAACTACACCATCCGCGAGGTAAGCCTGGAAGCGACGACGGAAGAAGATGGAGCTGCTAAAGCTATGGCGGCCGGACATCTGGACCAGAGGTCGGACATCCGGCGCCTGGGCAGCCGCGCAAGAGATGTCACAACATATGGCCAACAGCATCAGCGGCCGTACATCCGGTCCGTGTGCCCGAACATCCGGCGCCCTGCCAACTCCTGGACAACCGGCCTCTCCCCCAGAAATCCAGCATCGACGACAGAATGCACCAGAAGTTTGGCCACTTCAGCCCGGACATCCGGCCCGAGCCCCGGATATCTGGCACCTTGATACGTCTCCAACGTATCTATAATTTTTTATTGCTCCATGCTACATTATCTACTGTTTTGGACATTATTGGGCTTTATTATCCACTTTTATATTATTTTTGGGACTAACCTATTAACCGGAGGCCCAGCCCAGAATTGTTGTTTTTTGCCTGTTTTAGGGTTTCGAAGAAAAGGAATACCAAACAGAGTCCAAACGGAATGAAACCTTTGGAACGTGATTTTCTCAACAAACAAGACCCAGGAGACTTGGACCCTATGTCAAGAGACAAAAGAGGAGGCCACGAGGTAGGGGGCGCGCCTACCCCCCCCCCCCAGGCGCGCCCTCCACCCTCGTGGGCCCCCTGTTGCTCCACCAACATACTCCTTCCTCCTATATATACCTACGTACCCCCAAACGATAAAATACAGAGCCAAAAACCTAATTCCACCGCCGCAACTTTCTGTATCCACGAGATCCCATCTTGGGGCCTGTTCCGGAGCTCCGCCGGAGGGGGCATCGATCACGGAGGGCTTCTACATCAACACCATAGCCCCTCCGATGAAGTGTGAGTAGTTTACCTCAGACCTACGGGTCCATAGTTATTAGCTAGATGGCTTCTTCTCTCTTTTTGGATCTCAATACAATGCTCTCCCCCTCTCTTGTGGAGAACTATTCGATGTAATCTTCTTTTTGCGGTGTGTTTGTTGAGACCGATGAATTGTGGGTTTATGATCAAG
This sequence comes from Triticum dicoccoides, assembly GCF_002162155.2. Lineage (NCBI taxonomy): Eukaryota > Viridiplantae > Streptophyta > Magnoliopsida > Poales > Poaceae > Triticum > Triticum dicoccoides. The sequence goes on from NC_041386.1 coordinate 330,066,087, forward strand.
TCTATCTATGAACAATATTTGAATCTTCTCTGAATTCTTTTTTGTATGATTGGTTATCTTTGCAAGTCTCTTCAAATTATCAGTTTGGTTTGGCCTACTAGATTGATCTTTCTTGCAATGGGAGAAGTGCTTACCTTTGGGTTCAATCTTGCGGTGTGTAACACCCCGGATATGTTTTCCCCAAAATGTAATCCAACACTTTCCGTTTCCGGCGTTAAGTTATTTTATTTTATCGGGTTTGGGTTTTTTGTCTCCATGTGTTGTTGTCGTTATCATGCATCTCATATCATGTCATCATGCGCATTGCATTTGCATACGTGTTCATCTCATGCATCCGAGCATTTTCCCCATTGTCCGTTTTGCATTCCGGTGCTCCGTTCTCCTCCGGTGGTCATTTCTACCTTTCTTTCGTGTGTGGGGATTAAACATTTCCGGATTGGACCGAGACTTGCCAAGGGGCCTTGGTTTACTACCGGTAGACCGCCTGTCAAGTTTCGTACCATTTGGACTTCGTTTGATACTCCAACAGTTAACCGAGGGACCGAAAAGGCCTCGTGTGTGTTGCAGCCCAACACCCCTCCAAGTTGGCCCAAAACCCACCAAAACCCTCTCCATCATCTAGAGCGTTCAATCATGATCGCGTGGCCGAAAATCGCACCTCATTTGGACTCTCCTAGCTCCCTATATGCCTATATATACACCCCCCTCCGAAATTCGCGGTTCCACTCTCCCCCTAACCCTAGATCCATCCTCCACAGCCGCCAGACATGTCCGAAGTCTAGCCGGACACGTCCATCCGCCGGCCGGCGACAATAGCCGCTCGCCACGTGGCGCCCCCGTGCCCACTTCGCCGCCCGCCGCCGTCGGCCCGCGCCAATAGCCGCTC
>NC_041386.1:330067496-330100220 GCF_002162155.2 Triticum dicoccoides
GCGCCTCGCCGCCCGGCCGCCGAGCGCTGCCCACCGTCATCCGCTGCCCCCTCGTCGTCCGCGCCGCCCCCCAAGACCGGCAAGTCCGGCCGGCGTGCCTCCTTCAAGTCCGGCGACGCTCCGGCACCGACCCCAGCGAACCTCGTTTTGCGTGCTCCAGCGAGATCCAGATCCAGATCCATTTTGCCTCGGTTGACTTTTTGCCCGAAACCCTAATCATTTGGCTATGTTCATCGCATCGTAACTCCGCATCCGTAGCTCCGTTTTGGGCATATAGCATATCAAAATGTTCGTCTCAAAGAGCACATCATTTCATCTCATTGCATCATTTTCATTTGAGTTCATCTTGATGCCCGAAATGCTGTTGGAAGAATGCTATTTGAGATAATTGTCAGAGCTGCTGCTCCAATTAGATATTTGTCATTTTTACCATGATTATTGTGTGCATGATATGCCCCTGAGCTCTACATGTGTTTTGTTATATGTTTTGCCATCTATCCAGAGGTGCAACCCATGTATTTTTGTGATGTGTGTGGTGACTAGCACAAGCTTGCAAAGTGGTGCATTCGTTAATGCTGATTTTAGGGACTTAACATTTCCACTAAGTCCTTGATCTGTTTATCTCAATATGCCATATGTTCATGTTGTTCCTAGTGATTCGTGCCTCTTTTGAGGATGATCAGTAAGGATGTTTTGTTAATATTGTAGTGCTCTATCCATCCATGTCTTTGTTTGCAATTATGGAGCACCCTAGATTGAGTCATTCGAGCTCTACTTTTGCCATTTCATGAATATGGGCAGATTGTCTACTTGTTAGCGATTTTGCCGGGGATGTTGTAGTTGATCCGTGCATGCTATGTTATTGTTCTTGCAATGTCTAGCTTGTACTATGTGTATTCTTGATGGGTGTATGCTTAGATTGTCATGACTTTCTCTGTAGTGAGTGCATCGAGCTCGTAAACATGCCTACTTGATATCTGTTTTTGCATGCTCCAGTTTTTCACAAAGTCTGTGATCTGATTATGTTTTTGCCATGTTCACATGCTTGCAAATGTATTTTCTGATCCCTTTTGGCTCAAGGTCACTAAGGGACTTTTGTTAAGCTCTTTGAGTAGCTCCATTCCATGCTTTAATTTGCCATGTTCAGGTCCTGTAGCATATAGTTTTCTTGCTCCAAAGTGTGCTACCTGATCTGAAATTCCAGACAAGTGTTAATTTCACTAAGTCTGAAATCTGTTTGCCAAATGCATTTTTGCCATGCTTGTTTGAACCTATTAATGGATGAATTGGCCGTAGCTCAGTGTTCATCTTTTGTTAAGCATCATGTATGGATCCCTGCCATGTATTTTGTTGTCATGTTTGAGTGTTGTAACATGTTCATATTGTTGCATTTAGATGGCTACTTGCTGTATATCGCAGACCGGTGCCATATTTAAATTGCTTGCCATTTCCAAACCGTAACTCCGATTCCGGTGATCTTTATATCGTTTTCAAGCGATTTCACCTCACCTTTCCAGTGGCACACTTGGATTTCCAAGTTGAGGCCAGGTTCCTTCATTCCTTGTCAAATCTTGCATATGCATCACATATCGCATCACGCATAGCATACCATGTTTGCATCATGTTGTTTGAGCTTTGCACGTGGTTGATTGAGTTCCGTTTGCTTGTTTGTCTTGTTTGGGTAGATCCAGGAAACGAGTTCGCTAACGAAGAGCCTGTTGAGTTTGCTTTCGAGGATCCAGTCAACTCTGACAACTTTGCAGGCAAGATGATCATACCCTCGAAATCACTACTATCTTTGCTTTGCTAGATGCTCGCTCTTTTTCTATGCCTATGCTATGATGCCTACCACTTGCTTATCATGCCTCCCAAATTGCCATGTCAAACCTCTAACCCACCATGTCCTAGCAAACCGTTGAATGGCTATGTTACCGCTTTGCTCAGCCCCTCTTATAGCGTTGCTAGTTGCAGGTGAAGATTGGAGGTTGTTCCTTGTTGGAACATTATTTACTTGTTGGGATATCATTATATTATCTTGTTATCTTAATGCATCTATATACTTGGTAAAGGGTGGAAGGCTCGGCCTCTCTCCTAGTGTTTTGTTCCTCTCTTGCCGCCCTAGTTTCCGTCATATCGGTGTTACGTTCCCGAATTTTGTGTTCCTTACGCGGTTGGGTTATAATGGGAACCCCTTGATAGTTCGCCTTGATTAAAGCCTTTTCCAGCAATGCCCAACCTTGGTTTTACCATTTGCCACCTAGCCTCTTTTCCCTTGGGTTTCCGGAGCCCGAGGGTCATCTTATTTAAACCCCCCCCCCCCGGGCCAGTGCTCCTCTGAGTGTTGGTCCAACCGAGCGATGTACGGGGCTACCAGGGGCAACTCTGGGCTGGCCTACCTGACGTCTTGCTCATCTGGTGTGCCCTGAGAACGAGATATGTGCAGCTCCTATCGGGATTTGTCGGCACATCTGGGTGGTGTTGCTGGATTTGTTTTAACTTGTCGAAGTGTCTTGTAGAACCAGGATACCGAGTCTGATCAGAATGTCTCGGGAGGAGGTCTATTCCTTCGTTGACCGTGAGAGCTTGTCATGGGCTAAGTTGGGACTCCCCTGCAGGGATTGGAACTTTCGAAAGTCGTGCCTGCAGTTATGGGCAGATGGGAATTTGTTAATGTCCGGTTGTAGATAACTTGAACCTTAACTTAATTAAAATGAATCAACTATGAGAGTAACCGTGATGGTCTCTTCTCGGCGGGGTCCAGGAAGCGAACACGGTGTTGGAGTAATGCTTGCCGCAGGTAGCCCTCTTGTTATTCGTTCACGCTTTGCCTTCTCTTCTCGCTCTCTTTTGCGAACAGGTTAGCCACCATGTATGCTAGTCGCTTGCTGTAGCTCCACATATTGTACCTTGCCTTACCTATAAGCTTAAATAGTCTTGATCGCGAGGGTGCGAGATTGCTGAGTCCCTGTGGCTCACATATTACTTCCAAACCAGATGCAGGGCCTGATGATTCCGTTCCAGATGACGCACTTGAGCTCAAGTGGGAGTTCGACGAGGACTCACGCCGATACTATGTGTCTTTCCCTGATGATCAGTAGTGGTGCCCAGTTGGGGCGATCGGGACCGTGTCGCATGTTGGGTTGATCTTTTATTTTGGCGCCGTAGTCGGGCATGAGTGTTTGGTTGATGTAATGCTATTTATGTACTTTGGTTGACGTGGCGAGTGTAAGCCAACTATGTATCTCCCCTTTTATTATCTATATATATTACATGGGATGTTGTGAAGATTGCCTAACTTGCGACATTGCTTTCAATGCGGTTATGCCTCTAAGTCGTGCCTCGACACGTAGGAGATATAGCCGCATCGAGGGCGTTACAAGTTGGTATCAGAGCCTTCCACAACCTTAGGAGCCCCCATTGCTTGATCGTTTTTAGCAGCCGTTGTTGAGTCTAGAAAAAAATGTTTTGAGTCATTTAGGAATTATATATCGGAGAGTTTAGGAATTATTTTTACTCCCCAGTCTCCCCATCGCTCTGGTAAGGCATCCTGACATAGAGTTTTGAATTTTCTCTTCTCAAATTTCACTAAATTTTTTTAGGATCACGCGGGTATCTTGGAATCGTTCCGATGGTTTTGTGACGAGAACATTGTTCTTGGTGCCTCCTGTCTTTAGGGGTTGTGGCAGTATCCCGGGGAGTTGAGCTCCAAGGTGTTGTCGTCACATTTTTATCGTTGCAGTTCTGGAATACCTGAGTTTAGTATACCGACATCAAAAATCTCTTTTATGCAGTTCGTTGGTGAGATAACCTCTACGCCACCCAGTACTGGGGCGGGAGTTTGGGAGTATTGCCATAACTTGTATAACGGATGCTTTTCGAAGGTTGAGGTAGATGGTTTCCGAAGTTTTTCTCGGTTATGTGTTGAAGGATGGATACAGCTGGATGTAGGATTTGCTAGATTTGGGTGAGATATTATGCTTCCCCTGTATCCCCAACACCTGATTGCATAACCGGAAAGGTTCGGGAGTTTCATAGGTGGGAATTCTTGTAGCTCTAGTTCTTCTTCCACGGATATTTGGTTTGAGATTGGGATTTCTTACCGAGTATTCGTTCTTGATCCGTACCTTGTTGATTTATTTCTCTACCTAAAGTCTAAGTGGCTTCTCAATTTATGGATATGTGACCATCTCAAGTGGAATGCATTCGTTCTTTTTGTTCGGATGTGAAGACTATATGTTGCAATTTCAACCCGTTGGATTCAGCTTCATTTTATCTGTCAAAATGCTAACGATTGTCACCCTCTTCAGGATGGCTCCCGCTAAGAGCACCAATCAGAATCAGAATCAGGATCCGCCACCTCCTCCTCCTCCTCCGGAGGCATGGCAAGATGTGATGGCCGCAACCAATGCAAACACATAGTTGATCATGCAAATTCTTCAAGAGCGCAATCAAGCGAACCAAGGCAACCAAGGCAACAACCAGAATCACTTTGCTACACTCAACCAGTTCCTTGCTAACGGGCCAAAGACTTTCAGCAATTGTGTTGAGGCAACTGATGCTGACAATTGGCTCATGGATCTGTGCAAGCATTTCGAGTGCAGTAACGTCAGGCCTGAGGACTTCGTCAAGTTTGCTTCCTTCCAACTCAAAGACCAAGCTGCAGAATGGTTCCAGCAGTACAAGGATTCCAGAGGAGGCCGTTTGATTACCTGGGATGAATTCCGTCAAGACTTCAAAGCTCATCATATCCCTCAGAGCGTGGTTGAAAGCAAGCATGAGGAATTCCGCAACCTGAAGCAGGGCTCTTTGTCTGTCTATGACTACAACAAGTTGTTTTAGAAGCTCGCCCGCTTTGCTAAGCAGGACGTCCCTGACGAGAAGAGCATGATATACCAGTTCAGGGGTGGTCTCAGAGAAGAAATCCAGCTAGCTCTTGTTCTCTTTAAGCCCTTGAGGTACGATGAGTTCTACAACATGGCATTGAAGCAAGAGGCTGCTCAACTAAGGTGTGATGCTTCCAAGAAGCGAGTCAGAGATGCTACTCCTTCTTCCTCTACTCAAGTGGCCAAGCAGCAGAAGTATCGGCTTCCTCCTCCTCCGTTCCGTCAGCCGTACCAGAACAGCAAAGGTGGCAGTGGATCTTCCCACCCACCCAACCCTGGTTTTCAGAACAAGACTTCGTCTCAAGCTCCAAGATCGAGTGCTCCGTACCACCATTTGCTTTCAGAGGTCACGTGCAACAAGTGCCAACAGAAGGGTCACTATGCCAACAAATGCTTCAATCAGAGGCGTCTCCCTCCTCCTCTCCTGTGAGATCGGCAAGTACAGCTATGGTCAAGCATAACACCAAGTCCGCCAAGGTCAACTTGCTGAATGCAGCTCAGGCAGAGGACTCGCCAGATGTGATTATGGGTAACCTTCCTGTTAATGACATTCCTGCAAGAGTTCTTTTTGACACTGGTGCATCTTTATCATTTTTATCGAAGCCTTTTGCATCCATGCATGATGTGCATACTATTGAATTGCCTAAGCCGATAGCAGTTTCTTCTCCGGGTTTGTTCATGAACACCAAAAATGTTGGCTCCGGATGTTACTATCACGTTGGGCGATTACAAGTTCCTTTCTTCCCCAATGGTTCTTGGTAACTCGGATATTGATCTTATTCTTGGGCTGGATTGGCTTTCTAAGCACAAGGCGCATCTCGATTGTGCAGCCAGGCAGATTCAATTGACTCATTCGTCTGAGGATGTAATTGTCTTTGCCGCTCGTGATGATACCATTCGTCTATTCTTTCTCAATGAGAAGGGTGAACTGGATGCTATCTCGCAAATCCCAGTTGTTTGCGAATATCAAGACGTCTTTCCAGAAGAGCTTCCAGGAATACCTCCGCACCGGCCAGTTGAATTCATCATCGATCTTGAGCCTGGCACGGAACCTGTGTGCAAGCGTCCTTACAAGCTCGGACCTGAAGAGTTGAAGGAGCTGAAGAAGCAACTCGACGTTCAAGAGCGAATGTGTGATGGCGTGGCTTATTAGGGATGATAGACTACTCATATCAATAAGGAATTCCTTCTTTTTCGGTAGCCCATTCGGACAGAACTCCAAAGTTAAGCGTGCTCAGCTTGGAGTAGTGTCAGGATGGGTGACCGACCGGGAAGTTGCTCCCGGGTGCGCATGAGTGAGGACAAAGTGTGCAGAAAAGACTAGTATTGATCTGTGGGGCCAGTCTAGATCCCGCTAGGAGTAACGACCACCGGCGGGTGTGTCCGGGGCATTACAGAATGGGTCTCATCCGACCTAGTTCTTCTCCGTGGGTTTGTGGTGTTCTTTTTGTGAAGAAGAAGGATGGAACGGACCGACTTTGTGTTGATTACCATCCATTGAACAAGAAGACCATCAAGAACAAATACCCACTTCCCAACATCAACGAGCTGTTCGAACAACTCAAAGGTGCCCAAGTATTCTCCAAGCTTGATCTTCGTATGGGTTATCATCAGATTCGAATCCGTGAGCAAGATATTCCCAAGACGGCTTTCAGGACAAGCTTTGGTTCATATAAATACACTATCATGTCTTTTGGCCTCGTCAACGCTCCTTCGACTTTCTCTCGCATGATGAACTTCATCTTCAACGCCTACACCATTGACTTCGTTTTGGTCTATCTCGACGACATTCTGGTCTTTTTGAAGAACAAGGAAGATCATGCCAAGCAGTTGCGTTTGGTACTCGATAAGCTCAGAGAACACCAGTTCTATGCCAAGTTCTCCAAGTGCGAATTTTGGCTCGATGAGGTTCTTTATCTTGGTCATATCATCTCTGCCAAGGGCATTGCGGTGAATCCTGAGAAGGTGTCTGCAATTGTGAATTGGGAACCACCTCAGAACGTGAAGCAACTCCGTAGCTTCCTCGGTCTCGCAAGCTATTGTCGAAGATTCGTTGAAAACTTTTCTAAGATCGCGAAGCCTCTCTCAAATCTTCTCCAGAAGCACGTCAAGTATGTTTGGTCTCCGGAATGTGACATCGCTTTCAACACTTTGAAAGAGAAATTGGTCACTGCTCCAGTTCTAACTCCTCCTGATGAATCCAAACCGTACGAGGTCTTTTGCAATGCCTCTCTCCAAGGTCTTGGCATAGTGTTGATGCAAGAGAAGAAAGTTGTGGCTTATACCTCTCGCCAGTTGAAGCCCAACGAGAAGAACTACCCCACTCGTGACCTTGAGTTGGCGGCAGTCGTGCATGCTCTTTTGACTTGGAGACATCTCTTATTGGGAAGAAAAGTGGACATCTTCACTGACCACAAGAGTCTCAAGTACATCTTCACTCAGCCTAATCTCAACCTCAGGCAGACTCGATGGGTCGAAATGATTCAAGAGTATAATCCGATTATCAAGTATACTCCAAGCAAGGCCAATGTGATTGCTGACGCATTGAGCAGGAAGGCTTATTGCAACAGCCTGATTCTCAAGCCTTATCAACCCGAGCTTTGTGAAGCTTTCCGCAAACTTAATCTGCAAGTTGTTCCTCAAGGTTTCCTCGCCAACCTTCAAGTCTCTCCTACCTTGGAAGACCAGATTTGCCAAGCCCAGCTCCTTGATGCTATGGTGAAAAAGGTGAAGATTGGGATTGCCAAGAGTCAACCCAAGTACAAGTGCTACCGCCTTGATGACAAGGATACTCTCTTCTTCGAGGATCGTATTGTTGTGCCCAAAGGTGACCTTCGTAAAGTGATCATGAACGAGGCTCACAATTCTCTCCTCTCCATCCACCCTGGGAGCACGAAGATGTATCAGGACCTCAAGCAGGCTTATTGGTGGAATCGAATGAAGCGCGAGATTGCTCAGTTCGTGAATGAATGTGATGTCTGCAGAAGAGTGAAGGCAGAACACCAAAGGCCAGCTGGTCTCCTCCAACCTCTTGCCATTCCAGAATGGAAGTTTGACCACATTGAGATGGACTTCGTGACTGGGTTTCCAAAGTCCAAGCGTGGCAATGATGCTATATTCGTTGTCATCGACAAACTCACTAAAGTGGCTCACTTTCTGCCTATCAAAGAGTCTATCACTGCAGCTCAATTGGAGGAACTCTATACCTCTTGGATTGTCTCTCTGCACGGTATTCCACAAGTGATCTCTTCAGACCGTGGCAGCATCTTTACCTCCAAGTTTTGGGATTCTTTTCAGAAGGCCATGGGCACCAACATCCGCTTCAGTACAGCTTTCCATCCTCAAACTAGCGGTCAAGTCGAGCGTGTCAACCAGATTCTTGAAGATATGCTCAGGGCTTGTGTGATCTCCTTCGGCATGAAGTGGGAGGATTGTCTTCCATATGCTGAATTCTCCTACAACAACAGTTTTCAAGCAAGTTCGAGCAAGGCCCCATTTGAAATTCTGTATGGCAGGAAGTGCCATATCCCTCTCAACTGGTCTGAAACCGGTGAACATCAACTTCTGGGAAATGACTTAATCATGGAGGCAGAGGAAATGTGCAAAGTCATTCGAGATAACCTCAAAGCAGCCCAATCCCTCCAAAAGAGCTACTATGATAGTAAGCACCATGATTTGGCTTTCGAGATCGGAGATCATGTTTACCTCCGTGTCTCTCCAATGAAAGGAACTCGTCGCTTCGGTATCAAAGGGAAGCTTGCCCCCAGATACGTGGGACCTTTCAAGATCGTCAGGAAGAGAGGCGATCTCGCCTATCAACTCGAGCTTCCTTCAAACTTTGCAAATGTGCATGACGTGTTCCATGTCTCTCACCTCCAAAAGTGCTTCAAGACTCCTGACCGCACCATCAACTTCGAGGACATTGAGCTTGAAAGTGCAACTATCCCTAGGTGGTTTTGGTAATTCATAACAACATATAGCTCATTGAGCTAATGCTATTCCAAGATGATTATTTCAGGAAAGCTCAATGATTGGCATGGCATGGATGTGAAAGTGGAAGCCTCAAAATGCTAAGGAAAAAGGATTGGCTCAAGCTCAAAAGCTCAAGACTCTTCATTTTATATTTTAGTGATCCAAGATCACATTGAGTCTTTAGGAAAAGCCAATACTATCAAGGAGGGATGAGGTGTTGCTTAATGAGCCTCTTGCTTCATGTGCTTAGTGATATGCTCCAAAAACCCTCAACTACTTTCCCATATCCACATTTGACCTAAACCCTAATCCAAACTCGGTCCTACCGATTCTTCCTATCCGGCGCCACCGAGTTTCACTTGTCATAAGCCACTGCCAAACCCTAGCAATTCGGTTCTACCGATAGGGATCTCGGTCTCACCGACGGGATTGAAAACTCTTTGTTTCCCTTTCGTAACTTTTCGGTCTCACCGAAAGAGCGAATCGGTCCCACTGAGATTGCAATGTAAATTCAGTGTTTCCCCTTTGTAACTTTTCGGTCTCATCGAAAGAGCAAATCGGTCCCACCAAGTTTGCCTGACCAACTCTCTGGTTAGCTAATTACCAAATTCGGTCTCACCGAGTTTGTGTAATCGGTCTCACCGAGATTACGTTATGCCCAAACCCTAACCATATCGGTCCTACCGAGTTGCATGTCAGTCCCACCGAAAATCTCTAACGGTCACTAGGTTTACATTTTTGGTCCGACCGAGTTTGTGATTCGGTCCCACCGAGATCGGAAAACTGTGTGTAACAGTTGGATTTTGTGTGGAGGCTATATATACCCCTCCATCTCCTCTTCATTCGAGGAGAGAGCCATCAGAATGGATACACCATTCCCACTCATATGTTCTGAGAGAGAACCACCTACTCATGTGTTGAGACCAAGATATTCCATTCCTACCATATGAATCTTGATCTCTAGCCTCTCCAAGTTGCTTTCCACTCAAATCTTCTTTCCACAAAATCCAAGTCCTATGAGAGAGAGTTGAGTGTTGGGGAGACTATCATTTGAAGCACAAGAGCAAGGAGTTCATTACCTACACACCATTTGTTACTTCTTGGAGAGTGGTGTCTCCTAGATTGGCTAGGTGTCACTTGGGAGCCTCCGACAAGATTGTGGAGTTGAACCAAGGAGTTTGTAAGGGCAAGGAGATCGCCTACTTCGTGAAGATCTACCGCTAGTGAGGCAAGTCCTGTGTGGGTGATGGCCATGGTGGGATAGACAAGGTTGCTTCTTCGTGGACCCTTTGTGGGTGGTTGCTTCTTCGTGGACCCTTCGTGGGTGGAGACCTGTGTGGACTCGCGCAACCGTTACCCTTTATGGGTGGAGCCCTGTGTGGACTCTCGCAACCGTTACCCTTTGTGGGTTGAAGTCTCCATCAACGTGGATGTAGGATAGCACCACCTATCTGAACCATGGGAAAAACATCCGTGTCTCCAATTGCGTTTGAATTCTCCAAACCCTTCCCTTTACATTCTTGCAAGTTGCATGCTTTACTCTCCGCTGCCAATATACTCTTTGCATGCTTGCTTGAATCATGTGATGATTGCTTGACTTGTCCTAAAATAGCTAAAATCTGCCAAGAACTAAAATTGGGAAAAGGTTAAGCTTTTATTTGGTCAAGTAGTCTAATCACCCCCCTCTAGACATACTTTCAATCCTACAAGTGGTATCAGAGCTTTGGTCTCCATTTGCTTTGATCTCCATAGCTTTGGTGGTCATAGCCTTGGTTTCACAACCTAGGAGAGTATGGCGTCTAGCGAGGGAAATTATCACCGTAGAGGTCCCTACTTTGATGGTACTAATTTTGCTAGTTGGAAGCATAAAATGAAAATGCATATTCTTGGACATAACCCCGCCGTTTGGGCTATTGTGTGTGTTGGTTTGCAAGGTGACTTCTTTGATGGGAGAGAACCAAACCATGAAGCTACCGCGGATGAGTTGAAGATGTTGCAATACAATGCTCAAGCTTGTGATATTCTCTTCAACGGATTGTGCCCCGAAGAATTCAACAAAATCAGCCGTCTTGAGAATGCGAAGGAAATTTGGGACACTTTGATTGATATGCACGAAGGTACCGACTCCGTCAAGGAATCCAAGTTGGATGTGCTTCAAAGTCAACTTGACAAGTTCAAGATGAAGGGTGGTGAAGGTGTCGCTGAAATGTACTCTAGGCTTGCTCTCATCACAAATGAGATTGCCGGCTTAGGAAGTGAAGAGATGATCGATAGATTCATCATCAAGAAGATTCTAAGAGCCTTGGATGGAAAATATGATACCGTGTGCACATTGATCCAAATGATGCCCAATTACAAAGATCTCAAGTCAACGGAGGTTATTGGAAGAATTGTTGCTCATGAGATGTCACTTAAGGATAAAGAGGAACTTCACAACAAATCAAGTGGTGCCTATAAAGCCTCATGTGAAGCCCCCACATCATCAAGTGAGAAACAAGACTTCAATGAAGAATTGAGCTTAATGGTGAAGAACTTCAACAAGTTCTACAAGAGTAGAAGCAAAGATAGAAGCTTCAAGTCAAGGTCCTACAATGACAAAAGATCTTCTAGTCGGGAGCGAAACTGCTACAGTTGTGGAAGACCCGGACACTATTCCAATGAGTGTACGGCTCCCTACAAGAGAAGAGAAGATTCTCCAAAAAGAAGAAGCAAAGGATCACCACCAAGAGAGAGAAGGAGTAGAGATGATCGTTATGAACGAAGATACTCACGGAGAAGCAAGGATTCGGAAAGGAAGGAAAAATCATCAAGGAGCTACACAAGACGAAGACATCAAGCTCATGTTGGTGAATGGGTATCCGGCTCCGACTCCGACAGCCACTCCGAGAGAAGTTATCACTCCGACTCCGAAGATACTCAAGATGAAGGTGTTGCCGGTCTAGCACTTGTGTCAACCAACTCCTACGACATATTTGACTCACCAAATGAAGGAATTGGAAGATGCTTCATGGCCAAAGGTCCTAAGGTAACACATCCCGAGTATGTTGATTTCAATAGTGATGAAGATGACTTGTTAGGTGATGATTTTCTTGTTGACAACTCTAGTGATGAATACTATGATGGAAGACCAATTAATCATGCTAATCAAGATAAAACGAATGACAATGATAAGGAGAAGATTGAGGCTCTAACTAAAGAATTAAACACTCTTAAGTTAGCTCATGAAACTATCTTCGAAGATCATCAAGAACTTTTAAGAGCTCATGAGAAATTACGCTTTGAAAAGCTCAATCTTGAGCAAGAGCATGAGTTCTTAAAAGCAATCAATGATGATCTCCGCAAGAAAAGTTATTCTCACATTGCCAAGCGTTTACTCTTATCCACTTACATGCCTCAAGTCAAGTCTAGTAACAAGAACAAGAAAGATTCTTCCTCTAGCAGTAACAATGATCATGCTAAATCCAATATTGTTGCTGCTAGGTTCTCTTGATTCCACTAATGATTCTCTTAGCCAAGTTACACTTGAGCATGAAAATAGTTTATTGAAGGGAATTATAGAGAAAGGAGTGTACAAAAGCCTTGCCGGGAGTAAGCAATTCGAGGAAATTGTGCGCAAGCAAGGAATGCACCGGAATAATCAAGGTGTTGGTTTTGAACGAAAGTTCAATGCCAATGGAGTTGAGTGGGAAGAAGATCAATACCCCAAGACAAAGTTTGTTCCTCAACAAGAGAAGTATGATACTTCTTTCAAGGGGACACAAGCTCAAGATGATCTTCCACCACAAGACTACAAGCAAAAAGGCAAGGACAAGCTTCAAGAGGAAATTGATACATTTGAAGAAGCTCCTAAAACCTTAGTCAAGTGGATTCCCAAGACTACTTCAAGTTCCACTTCATCAAGTACGACTACAACTCCAAGGATTCCCATCAAGATGGTGTGGATCCAGAAGAAGAAGAACTAGAGAGTTCTTGAGGGTGACTCCGCCAACATACTTCACTCTTATCATTTTGGCAAGAACAAGTGCAATCAACTTCCACATCTTGCACTAGTTCAAGGAGTCACAAACCCTCTTGTTGGTAAGACAAGGGACAAGGTAACCTAAAAGTTTTCATGGACATCATCTTGTGTGTGCATCACTCTATGTCTATGGATATCCTTGTTTGTTCCTTGTGGGACTAACCCATGTAGGTATTGAAAGTGCAATTCACTCAAATGGATAGCTCCAAGTGATCTACATCAACATTGAGCGTCCACATCTTCAACATCTACATGAAGTCATCATCGACAAAACCCAAGGTTAGTTCATCCCTCTTAGGGGGGGATATCACATCTAGGGGGAGCTTTACTCTAAGACTTGAGCTAAAGCAACTCTAAAGATGTGAACACACCAATGCTTTATGTAAAAGTGGTAACCCCACTTGAGCTTAAACGATGAGTATGACCTATGATCAAGTGCTCTCACTTGACTCCTAAGTCAATATACTCATATATAGATGACCCTGCCATTGCAAATTGCTTGATAGATGCTAGAATTGGTTGTGCATGTCTTGCCACATATTTCATTTGCCATCTTATTGTGTGAGCATGCTGGTTGCATATTTTACTCATTCGAGGACATCCACTTATTGTTTTGATTGTTTGGTTTTATTTTCTTTTGCCAAGTGGATGGACAAGAATGCCTAAGTACCTCCTCTAGCTATCCATGCTTTTCTCGTCTCAAACTCTATTCATGCTGCATCACAAAATTTGATCAAGTCAGATTCGAACCACTCTGTGTGAGGAGCGCTCGGAGTCCCCGATTCGTCATAGACTTAAACTTCCAAAACCTCTTTATGATTCTCGGTCTGACCGATACCCCACTTCGGTCCTACCGAGATCATTAAGTTGATCTAGGTTTTCGATCTGGGTGCAACCGATTTGAACATTTTGGTCCCACCGAGTTTCAGTAACTGCCTGCAGTTATGAATCTCGGTGCCACCGAGTTGTTCCACTCGGTTACACCGACAGGGTCGGGCTATATATAGTCAGCGGCCTTAGTTTACTACCGGTAGACCACCTGTCAAGTTTCGTACCATTTGGACTTCGTTTGATACTCCAACGGTTAACCAAAGGACCGAAAAGGCCTCGTGTGTGTTGCAGCCCAACACCCCTCCAAGTTGGCCCAAAACCCACCAAAACCCTCTCCATCATCTAGAGCGTTCGATCACAATCGCGTGGCCGAAAACCGCACCTCATTTGGACTCTCCTTGCTCCCTCTATGCCTATATATACACCCCCCTCCGAAATTCGCGATTCCACTCTCCCCCTAACCCTAGATCCATCCTCCACAGCCGCCGGACATGTCCGTCCGCCGGCCCGCGCCAATAGCCGCTCGCCACGTGGTGCCCCCATGCCCACTTCGCCGCCCGCCGCCGCCGGCCCGCGAGGGCCCGGGGCCGGCCCTCTCCTCCATCCGATCGGGCCGCGCCAGCGCGCCCCGCCGCGCCGCCTCTTCCCCAGTTCCGGCGCCGAGCCTCCGCACCTCCGCCACCGGCCGCCGCTCCAGCGCGCCGCCCCGCCCGCGCGCCTCGCCGCCCGGCCGCCGGGCGCCACCCACCGTCATCCGCCGCCCCCTCGTCGTCCGTGCCGCCCCCAAGACCGGCAAGTCCGGTCGGCGTGCCTCCTTCAAGTCTGGCGATGCTCCGGCACCGACCCCAGCGAACCTCGTTTTGCGTGCTCCGGCGAGATCCAGATCAAGATCCATTTTGCCTCGGTTGACTTTTTGCCCGAAACCCTAATCATTTCGCTATGTTCATCGCATCGTAACTCCGCATCCGTAGCTCCGTTTTGGGCATATAGCATATCAAAATGTTCGTCTCAGAGAGCACATCATTTCATCTCATTGCATCATTTTCATTTGAGGTCATCTTGATGCCCGAAATGCTGTTGGAAGAATGCTATTTGAGATAATTGTCACATCTGCTGCTCCAATTAGATATTTGTCATTTTTCCCATGATTATTGTGTGCATGATATGCCCCTGAGCTCTACATGTGTTTTGTTATATGTTTTGCCATCTATCTAGAGGTGCAACCCATGTATTTTTGTGATGTGTGTGGTGACTAGCACAAGCTTGCAAAGTGGTGCATTCGTTAATGCTGATTTCAGGGAATTAGCATTCCCACTAAGTCCTTGATCTGTTTATCTCAATATGCCATATGTTCATGTTGTTTCCTAGTGATCTGTGCCTCTTTTGAGGATGATCAGTAAGGATGTTTTGTTAATCTTGTAGTGCTCTATCAATCCATGGCTTTGTTTGCAATTATGGAGCACCCTATCTTGAGTCATTCGAGCTCTACTTTTGTCATTTCGTGAATCTGGGCAGATTGTCTACTTGTTAGCGATTTTGCCGGGGATGTTGTAGTTGATCTGTGCATGCTATGTTATTGTTTTTGCCATGTCTAGCTTGTATTATGTGTATTCTTGATGGGCGTATGCTTAGATTGTCATGACTTGCTCTGTAGTGAGTGCATCGAGCTCGTAAACATGCCTACTTGATATCTGTTTTTGCATGCTCCAGTTTTTCACTAAGTCTGAGAACTGATTATGTTTTTGCCATGTTCACATGCTTGCAATTGTATTTTCTGATCCCTTTTGGCTCAAGGTCACTAAGGGACTTTTGTTAAGCTCTTTGAGTAGCTCCATGCCATGCTTTACATTTCCATGTTCAGGTCCTGTAGCATGTAGTTTTGTTGCTCCGAGAGTGCTACCTGATCTGAAATTCCAGACAAGTGTTAATTTCACTAAGTCTGAAATCTGTTTGCCAAATGCATTTTTGCCATGCTTGTTTGAACCTATTAATGGATGAATTGGCCGTAGCTCAGTGTTCATCTTTTGTTAAGCATCATGTATGGATCCCTGCCATGTATTTTGTTGTCATGTTTGAGTGTTGTAGCATGTTCATATTGTTGCATTTAGATGGCTACTTGTTGTATATCGCAGACCGGTGCCATATTTAAATTGCTTGCCATTTCCAAACCGTAACTCCGATTCCGGTGATCTTTATATCGTTTTCAAGCGATTTAACCTCACCTTTCCAGTGGCACACTTGGATTTCCATGTTGAGGCCAGGTTCCTTCATTCCTTGTCAAATCTTGCATATGCATCACATATCGCATCGCGCATAGCATACCATGTTTGCATCATGTTGTTTGAGCTTTGCACGTGGTTGATTGAGTTTCGTTTGCTTGTTTGTCTTGTTTGGGTAGATCCGGGAAACGAGTTCGCTAACGAAGAGCCTGTTGAGTTTGCTTTCGAGGATCCTATCAACTCTGACAACTTTGCAGGCAAGATGATCATACCCTCGAAATCACTACTATCTTTGCTTTGCTAGATGCTTGCTCTTTTGCTATGCCTATGCTATGATGCCTACCACTTGCTTATCATGCCTCCCAAATTGCCATGTCAAACCTCTAACCCACCATGTCCTAGCAAACCGTTGAATGGCTATGTTACCACTTTGCTCAGCCCCTCTTATAGCGTTGCTAGTTGCAGGTGAAGATTGGAGGCTGTTCCTTGTTGGAACATTATTTACTTGTTGGGATATCATTATATTATCTTGTTATCTTAATGCATCTATATACTTGGTAAAGGGTGGAAGGCTCGGCCTCTCTCCTAGTGTTTTGTTCCACTCTTGCCGCCCTAGTTTCCGTCATATCGGTGTTATGTTCCCGGATTTTGCGTTCCTTACGCGGTTGGGTTATAATGGGAACCCCTTGATAGTTCGCCTTGATTAAAGCCTTTTCCAGCAATGCCCAACCTTGGTTTTACCATTTGCCACCTAGCCTCTTTTCCCTTGGGTTTCCGGAGCCCGAGGGTCGTCTTATTTAACCCCCCCCAGGCCAGTGCTCCTCTGAGTGTTGGTCCAACCAAGCGATGTCCGGGGCTACCAGGGGCAACTCTGGGCTGGCCTACCCGATGTCTTGCTCATCCGGTGTGCCCTGAGAACGAGATATGTGCAGCTCCTATCGGGATTTGTTGGCACATCTGGGTGGTGTTGCTGGATTTGTTTTAACTTGTCGAAGTGTCTTGTAGAACCGGGATACCGAGTCTGATCGGAATGTCTCGGGAGGAGGTCTATTCCTTCGTTGACCGTGAGAGCTTGTCATGGGCTAAGTTGGGACTCCCGTACAGGGATTTGAACTTTCGAAAGCCGTGCCCGCGGTTATGGGCAGATGGGAATTTGTTAATGTCCGATTGTAGATAACTTGAACCTTAACTTAATTAAAATGAATCAACTGTGAGAGTAACCGTGGTGGTCTCTTCTCGGCGGGGTCCGGGAAGCGAACACGGTGTTGGAGTAATGCTTGTCGCAGGTTGCCCTCTAGTTATTCATTCGCGCTTTGCCTTCTCTTCTCGCTCTCTTTTGCGAACAGGTTAGCCACCATATATGCTAGTCGCTTGCTGCAGCTCCACATATTGTACCTTGCCTTACCTATAAGCTTAAATAGTCTTGATCACGAGGGTGCGAGATTGCTGAGTCCTTGTGGCTCACATATTACTTCCAAACCAGATGCAGGGCCTGATGATTCGGTTCCAGATGACGCGCTTGAGCTCAAGTGGGAGTTCGACGAGGATTCACGCTGATACTATGTGTCTTTCCCTGATGATCAGTAGTGGTGCCCAGTTGGGGCGATCGGGACCGTGTCGCATGTTGGGTTGATCTTTTATTTTGGCGCGTAGTCGGGCCATGAGTGTTTGGTTGATGTAATTCTATTTATGTACTTTGGTTGACATGGCGAGTGTAAGCCAACTATGTATCTCCCCTTTTATTATCTATATATATTACATGGGATGTTGTGAAGATTGCCTAACTTGCGACATTGCTTTCAATGCGGTTATGCCTCTAAGTCGTGCCTCGACACGTAGGAGATATAGCCGCATCGAGGGCGTTACACGTTGTCCTTTCCCAGTGACAGTAGGGGCAGCAAGGCACATATTATATTGTTGCCATCGAGGATAACAAGATGGGTTTTCATCATATTGCATGAGTTTATCCCTCTACATCATGTCATCTTGCTTAAGGCGTTACTCTGTTTTTAACTTAATACTCTAGATGCATGCTGGATAGCGGTCGATGAGTGGAGTAATAGTAGTAGATGCAGGCAGGAGTCGGTCTACTTGTCTCAGACGTGATGCGTATATACATGATCGTACCTAGATATTCTCATAACTATGCTCAATTCTGCCAATTGCTCAACAGTAATTTGTTCACCCACCATAGAATACTTATGCTCTCGAGAGAAGCCACTAGTGAAACCTATGGCCCCCGAGTCTATCTTCATCATATTAATCTCCTACTACTTAGTTATTTCCTTTGCTCTTTACTTTGCCTTTATTTTACTTTGCATCTTTATTACAAAAATACCAAAAATATTATCTTATCATATCTATCAGATCTCACTCTCGTAAGTGGCTGTGTAGGGATTGGCAACCCCTATTCGCGTTGGTTGCGAGGATTTATTTGTTTTGTGCAGGTACGAGGGACTCGCGCGTAGCCTCCTACTGGATTGATGCCTTGGTTCTCAAAAACTTAGGGAAATACTGACGCTACTTTGCTGCATCATCCCTTCCTCTCCGGGGAAAACCAACGCAGTGCTGAAGAGGTAGCAAGAAGGATTTCTGGCGCCGTTGCTGGGGAGGTCTATGCAAAAGTCAACATACTAAGTAGCCATCACATACCCTTATCTCCTGCATTACATTATTTGCCATTTGCCTCTCGTTTTCCTCTCCCCCACTTCACCCTTTCCATTTTATTTGCCCTCTCTCTCTCTATCCTCCCTCTCTTTCTCTATTTGCCTCTTTTTGCTCGCTTGCTTTTTGTTTGCTTGTGTGTTAGATCGTTTGCTTGTCACGATGGCTCAAGATAATACCAAATTGTGTGACTTCACTAATACCAACACCAATGATTTTATTAGCACTCCAATTGCTCCTCTTACCAAAGCTGAATCTTGTGAAATTAATACTGCTTTGCTGAATCTTGTCATGAAAGATCCATTTTCCGGCCTTCCTAGTGAAGATGCCGCTACCCATCTAAATAGCTTCGTTGATTTATGTGATATGCAAAAGAAGAAAGATTTGGATAATGGTTTTGTTAAATTGAAGCTATTTCCTTTTTCGCTTGGAGATCGTGCTAAAGCTTGGTTTTCGTCTTTGCCTAAAAATAGTATTGATTCATGGAATAAGTGCAAAGATGCTTTTATCTCTAAGTATTTTCCTCCCGCTAAGATCATCTCTCTGAGAAACGATATTATGAATTTTAAGCAACTTGATCATGAACATGTTGCACAAGCTTGGGAGAGAATGAAACTAATGATACGTGATTGCCCTACTCATGGTTTAAATTTGTGGATGATTATACAAATTTTTTATGCCGGGTTGAATTTTTCTTCTAGAAATCTTTTAGATTCGGCTGCGGGAGGCACTTTTATGGAAATCACTTTAGGAGAATCTACTAAACTCCTAGATAATATTATGGTTAATTATTCTCAATGGCATACTAAAAGATCTAATAAAAAGGCGCATGCGATAGAAGAAATTAATGTTTTGAGTGGAAAGATGGATGAACTTATGAAATTATTTGCTAATAAGAGTGTTTCTTCTGATCCTAATGATATGCCCTTGTCTACTTTGATTGAGAATAATAATGAATCTATGGATGTGAATTTTGGTGGTAGGAACAATTTTGGTAACAACGCATATAGAGGAAATTTTAATCCTAGGCCTTATCCTAGTAATCCCTCTAATAATTATGGTAATTCCTACAACCATTCTTATGGAAATTATAATAAGATGCCCTCTGATTTTGAATCTAATATTAAAGAATTTATTACTTCACAAAATAATTTTAATGCTTTGATTGAAGAAAAAATGCTTAAGATTGATGAGTTGGCTAGGAACATTGATAGAATTTCTCTTGATGTTGATTCTTTGAAACTTAGATCTATTCCACCTAAGCATGATATCAATGAGTCTCTCAAAGCCATGAGAATTTCCATTGATGAGTGCAAAGAAAGAACCGCTAGGATGCGTGCTAAGAAAGATGCCTTTATAAGAGCATGTTCTTCTAGTTGCTATGAAAATAAAGATGAAGATCTAAAAGTTATTGATGTGTTCCCTATTAAATCTTTGTTTTGCAGTATGAATCTTGATAATGATGGGGCTGAATATGATCCACCTTTACCTAGAAGGCATTCCAAGAATTTGGAATTTTTTTATCTTGATGCTAGAATTGATAAAAGTGGGATTGAAGAAATTAAAACCCTAGATGTTGCTAAACCCACTGTTATGGATTTCAAGGAATTTAACTATGAAAATTGCTATTTGATTGATTGTATTTCCTTGTTACAATCCGTGCTAAATTCTTGTAACATCCCAGTTTTCCTAAATTAGGATGTTAATAGATCGTACATATGCATATCATATTTTTCCATGCAGTTACAGGAGCTGAGATGATAGCAGGTGTTGGTTGCCATCAGTTGACTTTGTCTATTGGAAAGCATGATTTTCCTACGGATTTGATTATATTGAAGTCACAAGGTCTGGATATTATTTTGGGTATGGATTGGTTGCAGTTATATAAATGTCATATTGATTGTGCCAGTCGATCTATTACTCTCAGTGCACCAGGAGGGAAGAGGATCAAATATGTGTGTAAGTATAATCGTAATCAGGTGCAGGTGAACTCTCTTAAGGGGGGTAGCCTGGAAGAGGTGCCAGTTGTGAGAGATTATCCAGATGTGTTTCCAGAGGAGTTGTCAGGTATGCCACCAGATAGAGATATTGAGTTTCTTATTGATTTAATACCGGGCACTGGACCTATTGCAAAGATACCGTATAGAATGCCTCCTCAAGAGTTGGAAGAATTGAAGAAGCAGATAAGAGAATTGCAGGCACAAGGATTTATTCGCCCAAGTTCATCACCTTGGGGAGCTCCAGTTTTGTTTGTGGAGAAGAAGGATGGTACCTTGAGGATGTGTGTTGATTATCGTTCTCTGAATGAGGTAACCATTAAGAATAAGTATCCTTTGCCTATGATAAATGATCTATTTGACCAATTGGAGGGAGCTACTGTGTTTTCTAATATTGATCTTCATTCTGGTAATCATCAATTAAAGATTCATGAGCAAGAATTCCAAAGACTGCTTTTACTATGAGGTATGGGTTGTATGAATATACTGTTATGTCATTTGGATTGACTAATGCCCCTGCATACTTCATGAATATGATGAACAAGGTGTTTATGGAGTTCTTGGATAAATTTGTGGTCATTTTCATTGATGATATATTGGTGTTCTCCAAGAATAAGAAAGAGCATGAGGTGCATTTGCGTTTGGTATTGGAGAAATTGAGGGAACATCAGTTGTATGCCAAGTTCAGCAAATGTGAGTTTTGGTTGGATGAGGTAGCATTCCTTGGACATGTTGTGTTAGGTAATGGAGTTGCAGTTGATCCATCTAAGGTTGCTGCAGTTACAGAGTGGGAGACACCCACGTTAGTTGGAGAGATTCGCAGCTTTTTGGGCCTTGCAGGTTATTACAGGAGGTTTATTGAGAACTTTTCCAAGATTGCAAAGCCTATGAATGAATTATTGAAGAAGGAGAAGAAGTTTGTTTGGACTGATGAATGTGAAGCCAGCTTTCAGGAATTGAAGCAGTGTTTGGTTACGGCACCAGTCTTAACTCTGCCAGATATACATAAGGACTTCCAGGTATATTGTGATGCTTCTCGTCAAGGACTTGGCAGTGTTTTGATGCAGGAAGGTAAAGTTGTTTCATATGATTCACGTCAGCTTAAGAATCATGAGCATAATTATCCTACACATGATTTGGAGTTAGCCTCAGTTGTGCATGCATTGAAAACTTGGAGGCCATATCTTATTGGTAATCATTGTGATATATTTACTGATCATAAGAGCTTGAAGTATATTTTTACTCAGAAGGATTTGAACCTCAGGCAGAGGAGATGGTTGGAGCTTATTAAGGATTATGATTTGAATGTGCAGTATCATCCTGGTAAGGCTAATGTTGTTGTTGATGCATTGAGTCGTAGGAACCATGCTAATGCAGTTAATATTGATAATATGCCACCCGAGTTATGTGAACAGTTCAGGAATCTCAGGTTGGAGATGGTTCCTAAGGGATATTTAGCAACACTTGAGGTAAGGCCTACTTTGCTTGACAAGATCAGAGAAGCTCAAAAGAATGATAAGGAGATTGCTGAGATAAAAGAGAATATGGTTAAAGGTAAGGCAGAAGGTTTCCATGAGGATGAACATGGGGCCATGTGGTTTGAGAAGCTTATTTGTGTACCTCGGGATGCAGATATTAGGAAGTTGATTCTTCAGGAGGCGCATGATTCACCTTATTCTATTCACCCAGGTAATACTAAGATGTATTTGGATTTGAGGGAAAGATTTTGGTGGCCTAGCCTGAAGAGGGAAATTGCTAGGTATATTGCAACATGTGATGTGTGCCAAAGAGTTAAGGCGGAACATCAGAGACCAGCAGGTTTGTTAAAGCCATTGCCTATACCTGATTGGAAGTGGGATGAGATGGTATGGATTTCATTATATGTCTACCCAGGACTCGGTCAGGTTACGATTATATTTGGGTAGTCGTTGATTGTTTGACTAAAGTTGCTCACTTCATCCCGGTAAAAACTACTTATACCAGTGCTCAGCTAGCAAAAAATTATATGTCTAAAATTGTTTGTCTGCATGGAGTTCCAAGGAAGTTAGCGTCTGATAGAGGTACTCAGTTCACATCCAAATTTTGGCATCAGTTGCATGAATCCTTGGGCACCAGGCTGGAGTTCAGTACAACTTTCCATCCACAGACAGATGGGCAGACAGCGAGGGTAAATCAAATTTTGGAGGATATGTTGAGACCTTGTGCTTTGGACTATGGGTCCAGTTGGGATGATAATTTACCTTATGCAGAGTTCTCATATAATAACAGTTACCAGGCTAGTCTGAAGATGGCACCATTTGAGGTATTGTATGGTAGGAAGTGCAGGACACCATTGATGTGGGATGAGGTTGGAGAGCGTCAATTCTTTGGACTAGACTAGATCAGAGATGTTGAGGAGAAGGTCAAGTTGATTCGTGACAGGCTGAAGATAGCACAGTCCAGGCAGAAGAGTTATGCTGATGCAAAACGTAAGGAGGTGACATATGAGGTAGGAGACCGTGCGTACCTTAGAGTTTCACCACTTTGTGGAATTAAGAGGTTTGGAATCAAGGGTAAGTTAGCACCACGTTTTGTGGGGCCTTACAAGATCTTGGAGCGTAGAGGAGAGGTAGCTTATCAGCTGGAGTTGCCAGAATCCTTGTCAGGAGTTCATAATGTGTTTCATGTATCTCAGTTGAAGAAGTGCCATGCAGAGATGATGGATGTTCCATTGATGGGCACGGTGCCACTTGAGGCAATTCAGTTGGAGAGTGATTTGACATATGAGGAGAAGCCTGTTAAGATTTTGGAGACAGCATCGAGAGTTACTTGCACCAAGACAATCAAGTTATGCAAGGTTTAGTGGGATCATCATACAGAAGAGGAAGCTACCTGGAAACGAGAGGAAGATCTCAAGGAGGATCACCCACACCTATTTGCTAGCCAGCCCGAATCTCGAGGGCGAGATTCATCTTAAGGGGGGTAGGTTTGTAACATCCCAGTTTTTCCTAAATTAGGATGTTAATAGATCATACATATGCATATCATATTTTCCATGCATTATTTGCTCTTCTGCAATATTCTTTTCATTATGCAACAAAAAGGCAATTTATTTGGAGTGGAGATAACATGACTTGTCCCCTATTTTAAAAATGTTCATAATGTGCAGAATATTATTTCCAGTTCATCTGATATGTTCTGGTAATTTTTGCAATCTCCAAAATACTTTACTTGCGTGTTATTTTGCTGTTTGTGTGGCCTATTGCATAAAAAGAATTTTTAAAAATTGCATTAGGTGAGGAACTAGTGTTCCTGTAGTTTATGTTAGTAGTATATATATTTTACTGTTTTCCCTAGATTTTATTCTGCTGTATGTTTTTATTTTTGTTTTCTTTTGCTGTAGCAGTTCTTAAAAAAAGAGCAGCACACAGCACAGCGCACTGCGCAGCCCAACGCTCGCGGCCCAGCTCCGCTGCAGCCCAGTCCGTCGCCCAGCCCACCTATCTACGCGAAGCGGTACGCTGCATGCACGCACGCCCCGTGCCTTCAGCTGGTGCCAGCGGACCCCACCCCGCACCCTGTTCTCCTTCCTCGAGCCAGAGGAGCGTCGCGCCGCTCCCGCACCCAAGGCCGAGCCCGACCCGAGCTCGTGCTCCTGGTCCACCTCGAGCGCTCCCGAGTCGCCGTGTGCAAGCAGAAGACCTAGGGCAACCCCGCATCCCCTCCTCGATCTTCCCCGCTGCCACACACCTCAACCAGGGCAAAACGCATCTCGCGAGAAGCATCATCGACCGCTGCCGTTCGCCTGGCAATTTCACCGCCGTAGGGACACCCATAGCCACGTCGCCTGCTCTCTCGATCTCCCTCTCAACTACGCACCCCTTTGACTTGTTATCGTGGCTGAAAACGCAGTGGAGCCGGAGGGGCAAGCTCGTCCGCCGCCGCCGGAGTACGCCGACGTTCACGACACCGCAGCTGCAGAGGAGGCCGACCCGTTGCCGTTCAACCCCGGCACCACCTCCGCTACTCACCGCCGCATCCGCCCACACACTCAACTTCGCCGGAGACCCGCCGGAGACGCGCCACCGCCGACGCCCGACACCGCCGTCGTTTTCCTCTGTTTTGGGTGAGCACACGCGCCCTGCTAATCAAGAAATGCCACGTGGCAGTTGCTACATGAGCTTCTACAGTAACCGACCAGGAGAATTCTGTTTCTTTTTGTTCTTTTCAGTTTTCAACTCTAACTTCAATTAGCTATAACTCATATTCTATAAATCCAATTTAGGTAATTCTTTTTCCTATGCACTCACAAAAATCAGCACATTATCACAGTACCAACTTTGCACATGTTTGCACTTTTCAAATTTGAATTCGTTTGAATTTGAATAAAACCTTCCGGAGGCCGTATCTTTCAAACCACTTATCGAATTCGAGTGATTCTTGTTGCATTGTGACTGTAGTGCAATTTAGGTGTTGTTAAGATGCTGTTGTTGGGTTTTTGAGTTGGTTTTCTTGCTGTTGGTTTTATTTTGGTTATATTCGTGTTCCGGCGATTGATTTGTTGAATTGTGTGAAACGTGTAGATTGTCCGGAGTGCGACGCGAGCTATTGTCAGGAGTGTGACTTTCTGAACCAGAACCTAGGCAAGTTACATTTTTATCATCCTTTACCTATTGTTTTCAATGCATGTAGTTATATCACACTATGAATATATGCATGTATAGGAATACTATATTATTTTGCTATGCTGTTGAGCTATCTTCCCGTCTTTGCAAATCGTGGTAGTTGTAGGTTGCTATGCTTTGTAGACGGGATTGGTTCGTGTATTCATTGAGCTTATGTGAGGATTATATATATAATAATTTGAGTAGTAACTCGGGATTTAATTCACCTCTGGGCGGAAGTGGTATTGCTAGGGTGGTTTCAAGAACATCATGGTTTATACCCTCTGAATGTAACTGGACGGCCGCCCAGGCTCAAAAAGATCAGACAGACTTAGTGACTAGTAGCTTCCATGTGCGACCACTGGCTAAATGGGCTCTGGCTCAGTTGATCAGTTGTAGAACCCTTACCCGGATATGCCAGCAGATGTAGATATAATAGTTGGGATGGGCCTCCTGTTGGGACTAGGGGACTGCTTCTGAAAGACTTCGTCTCAATCTTCGGGTTGGGTCTAGTGGGTAAAGCGTACTAAACTCTGCAGAGTGTTAAAACTAATCATGATTAGTCATGCCCCCGGTTATGGGTAAATTTGAGATACTATGCCATTATAGTTGTTGGATGATCTTGACAGATGTGACACTTACTAATATTTGTGGGCAACTTAATAAAAGGGTAGGTTGGAGTTGATTTTTGCCAACTCAACCTTGTGTATTTAATTGTAGTAATAAAAGAACTAAATAAAAATTTGACTATTAGGTAGCTATGAGGACAAAATCATCTTTCTGCAAAAATAAACCCTCAAGCCTTCCTTTTGATATACTATGAATATACATGTAGGTCTGCTTTATTATTACTCCTGTGTAACTTGCCAATACCTTCAAAGTATTGACCTATATGGCTGCAACATCTCATGTTGCAGGATATTCAGACGAAGAGTAAGGTACCGTTAGGGTCGCGAGTCTGCACTCAGCATCGCCAGTGGGCTATGATGGGACTCATCGTTATTTTCTGCTACTTTCCGTTGTTTGATTGAATAAAGCTAGCCAAGTGCTATGCAGATTGTTTTATTTTATACATTCTGGATCATACGTTGTAATAAATGATGCACTTGCTATTCTGGTATTCATCTATATTGTGTGTGCTAGCGAGTTTGATCCAGGGACTAGCACGATAAGCACAGAGACTCAAATCCTTCGAGGTTTGGTCGTTACAGATGGTATCAGAGCAGTGTGTTGACTATAGGACGTGACCCTAGAAAATGGATTGGAAAATCCATAGGAGTAAAAATTATGTTATCAGCTAGTTATACTTCTTGCTGTTTATTAGTTAACCCCCTCAAGTCTCTTGAACAGTTAAGTAGGAACTAGTGCTGAGACAACCATTGATGTTTGTTTTATATTGCAACGTTATTGTGTTAGCATATCTGATTATGCCCACTTTCATGGTATGAAGATACTAGATTGTTTGCTTGATTGGTAGTTGTTTGTTAAATTGCTTAGTGTCGAAATTATTCGACTATATATATATATATATATATATATATATATATATATATATATTTATTTATTTATAATATTACCATTGTTTGTTGTTTGTTTGTTGGTGTTATTCGTTGTTGTGTTTTGTTGGCTTGATCATATTATGCATATGGGTAGAATATATTTATATATACATAGCTTTTGGCCCTATTATATCTATAACTCATCTATGCTTGCCCACCAGATGCTGCCGAGGCATGATACTAGACGCAATACTGCAGGATGAGACAATAATGGCAATGGAGTACCACCATACATACAGCATGTTATTGAGGGACATGCCCAGTTGATCCAGTTGCTTACTCAGAACTAGAACAACAACAATAACAACAACAATCCACCGCTGCCGCCACCTGTGGATATGCTTACCAGGTTCTTGAGATTGAATCCTCAGAGGTTCTCCAGTTCCCCTGAACCTATTGTGGCTGATGACTGGCTCCGTGCAGTCAATAGGAACCTGGAGACGGTTGGATGCACTGATGTAGAGAGGGTGAGGTTTGCCTCACATTTGTTGGAGGGTCCTGCTGCAGCTTGGTGGGACAACTACTTGGTCACTTATCCCATTGCTACTATCACATGGCCTCAGTTTCAGGATGCCTTCCGTGCTGCACATGTGTCTGCTGGTGCTATGAGTCTGAAAAAGAAGGAGTTTCGCAGTTTGCGCCAGGGAGGTCGCATTGTTAATGCTTATGTGGAGGAATTCAATAATCTTGCATGCTATGCTCCTAAATGTGTTAACACTGATGCAGCTAGGCAGGAGAAATTCTTGGAGGGCCTAAATGATGACTTGAGCCTTCAGTTGACAGTGGCAACTTTTAGGAATTTCCAGGATTTGATTGATAAGGCTATTGTGCTGGAGGGAAAGCAACAGGCCATAGAGAATCGCAAGAGGAAGTACAACAACAATAATAAGTATAATTCAGGACCACAACAGAAGCCACGCACTTCATATCATGGTAATGGAGGTAATGGGCATAATCATCATGGAGGTAATGGACATAATCATCATGGAGGGAATGGCCACAACCATAATGGCCACCATCATCACAATGGGCACAAGAGTAACAATGGCAATGGTAGAGGTAATGGTAATGGTAATGGAGGGAATAATAACCAGAGCCACTAGAGTATGCATGTGTAGAGGGATATTAGCCAGGTTCAATGCTATAAGTGTAGGCAGATGGGCCACTACTCCAATGCTTGTCCAGGGAACAAGAACGGTAATGGGGATTCAGGAGTCAGCAAGCCAAACCCCTTCCAAAAGGGTCATGTCAACCATGTTAATGTTGAGGAGGTCTATAATGAACCTGATGCAGTGATTGGTAAGTTCTTGATTAACTCAGTACCGGCGCTTGTTCTTTTTGATACTGGTGCATCGCATTCATTTATTTCAAGGGTATTTGTTGATAAACATGGATTGCCAACCAAAACACTTAGTATGCCTATTAGAGTGAGTTCCCCAGGAGCTGAGATGATAGCAGGTGTTGGTTGCCATCAGTTGACTTTGTCTATTGGAAAGCATGATTTTCCTACGGATTTGATTATATTGAAGTCACAAGGTCTGGATATTATTTTGGGTATGGATTGGTTGCAGTTATATAAATGTCGTATTGATTGTGCCAGTCGATCTATTACTCTCAGTGCACCAGGAGGGAAGAGGATCAAATATGTGTGTAAGTATAAGCGTAATCAGGTGCAGGTGAACTCTCTTAAGGGGGGTAGCCTGGAAGAGGTGCCAGTTGTGAGAGATTATCCAGATGTGTTTCCAGAGGAGTTGCTAGGTATGCCACCAGATAGAGATATTGAGTTTCTTATTGAAATAGCACCATATTCTTCATGATAGAGAGTCTCCTATTTTATCACTTTCATATACTAGGTCGAATTTTTCATTATAGAACATGGCTTGTATAGTCCAATGATGGGCTTCCACAAATTGCCCTAGGCTTCCACAAATGGCTTGTATATTCCAAGGCATCCCAGGGCATCCAACTTGCTTGCTCATGGACGAGCTTCAAATGAGCTGGCTACTGATTCAATGGCCGTGGAAGAGCTTCTGATGCCCAAGGCATCAGAAGCATCATGGATGAGCCCAACCAATCCAAAGATGCCCAAGGTACCCTAATTCGAGTGCTATATATTCTCAAATATTGCCCCAACATCAGAAACATCCACGAAGATACTTTTCCGCTGCTGCAAGCCTCTGTTCCCGTGAGATCCCTTCTTCGGGCCTTTTCCGGACCCTGCTGGAGGGGGATTCGATCATGGAGGGCCTCTACATCAACCTTGTTACCCTTCCGATGAAGCGTGAGTAGTTTACCACGGATCTAAGGGTCCATAGCTAGTATCTTGATGGCTTATAATCTCTCTTTGATGTTCAATACAATGTTCTCCTCGATGTTCTTGGAGTTCTATCCGATGTAATATTCTTTTGCGGTGTGTTTGTTGAGATCCGATGAATTGTGGATTTATGATCATATTATCTATGCATATTATTTGAGTCTTCTCTGAACTCTTTGATGCATGATTAAGATATCTTTGTATTCATCTTCGAACTATCGATTTGGTTTGGCCAACTACATTGGTTTTTCTTGCAATGGGAGAGGTGCTTAGTTTTGGGTTCAATCTTGCGGTGTCCTCACGCAGTGATAGAAGGAGTAGCGAGGCACGTATTGCATTGTTGCCATCAAGGATAAAAAGGTTGGGTTTATATCACATTGCTTAAGTTTATCCCTCTACATCATGTCATCTTACTTAAAGCGTTACTCTGTTCTTATGAACTTAATACTCTAGATGCAGGTAGGTGTCGGTAGATGTGTGGAGTAATAGTAGTAGATGCAGAATCGTTTCGGTCTACTTGTCACGGACGTGATGCCTATATTCATGATCATTGCCTTAGATATCATCATAACTATGCGCTTTTCTATCAATTGCTCAACAGTAATTTGTTTACCCACCGTATGTTTTCTTTCAAGAGAGAAGCCTCTAGTGAAACCTATGGCCCCCGGGTCTATTTTCCATCATATATTTTCAGATCTATAAACCAAAAAAACCCAAAAATACCTTGCTGCAATTTATTTATATTTATATTAGTTTGCTCTTGTATTTATCTTTTATATCTATCTCTATTAGATCTCACTCTTGTTCATGACCGTGAAGGGAAACCCTTTTTCGCGTTGTGTGCAAGTGTTTGCTAATTTGTGCAGGTGCATATATTGGGGACTTGCTTGTGCCTCCTACTGGATTGATACCTTGGTTCTTAACTGAGGGAAATACATATCTCTACTTTGCTGCATCAACCTTTCCTCTTCAAGGAAAAAATCAACACAAGCTCAAGAAGTAGCAGCAGCCAATGGCTGTTACGCTAGGAGGCAGATCAACCAAGTCCGAGACTTGATACTCATACATGGACTTTAACTCCGATCTCATGGCCTCTAGCCATGCCTCGGAATCTTGGCTCACCATCGCTTCCGCATACGTAGCCGGCTCGTTGCTCTCTAGCATTAAAACATCGTGTACTCTATGCAATCTTTCTGACCTCTGTGGTTTCGGTGCCGCTTCCACTATGGGTACCCTCACAGACTCTGGTATGATCACATCATCAGTCGAGTTGTCCCCAAGTAGTTCTTTTGAATTTCTTCGAGTTGCACCTACCTCCCACTGGCTTCCCACCCGAGAAACTCTTTCTCAAGGAAGACCCCATTCCGAGCAACAAACACTTTGTTCCCTTCGCGGTTGTAGAAGCTATATCCTAAGGTTTCACTCGGATATCCCACAAATAGGCACTTATCCGACTTGGGTGTAAGCTTGTCCGACATAAGTCGCTTGACAAATGCTTCACAACCCCAAATCTTTAGAAAATACAACTTGGAACTCTTCCCAGTCCACATCTCATCTGGTGTCTTGTCTACGGATTTAGATGGCATTCTGTTGAATGTAAAACCTGCAGTTTCTAGAGCGTATCCCCAGAATGACAAGGGTAAATCCGATTTGCTCATCATTGACCAGACCATGTCCAACAAGGTCCTATTCCTCCATTCCGACACTTCGTTTCTCTGTGGCGTACCCAGAGGTGTGAATTGAGGTACTATACCTCAGCTTTTCAGATGATCATCAAACTCCTGGCTCATGTACTCACCTCCATGATCAGATCGTAAAAGCTTTATAGTCTTGCTGAGCTGATTCTCAACCTCGTTCTGAAACTATTTTAACTTTTCAAAAGTTGAAAGTGCAACTATCCCTGGGTGGTTTTGGTAATTCCTAACAACATATAGCTCATTGAGCTAATACTATTTCAAGATAAATATTTCAGGAAAGCTCAATGATTGGCATGGCATGGATTAGAAATGTGGACCCCTCAAAATGCTAAGGACAAAAGATTGGCTCAAGCTCTAAAGCTCAAGACTCTACATTTTACCTTTTAGTGATCCAAGATCACATTGAGTCCATAGGAAAAGACAATACTATTAAAAGGGGATGAGGTGTTTCTTAATGGGTTACTTGCTCAAAATGCTTAGTGATATGCTCCAAAACCCTCAACCACTTTCTCATATCCACATATGTCCCAAACCAAAAGTCAAACTCGGCCCCACCAAAACTTTCTATCTGGCGCCACCGAGTTCAGTTGACATAGCCACTGCCACAAAACCCTAGTCTTTTCGGTCTTACCGATAGGGATCTCGGTCTCACCGAGATGGGATTGCAAAATCTCTGTTTCCCTTCATAACGTTTCGGTCCAACCGAAATGAGCGATTGGTCCCACCGAGTTCGCAATGCAAACTCTCTATTTCCCCTTCATAACGTTTCGGTCTCACCGAGATGAGCGAATCAGTCCCACCGAGTTTGCCTAAACAACTCTCTGGTTAGCTTATTACCAAATTTGGTCTCGCCAATTTTCTGTAATCGGTCTCACCGAGATTACGTTATGCCCTAACCCTAATGAAACCGGTCTCACCGAGTTGACATGTCGGTCCCACCAAAAATCCTAACGTTCACATTTTGAACTAAATCGGTCCAACCGAGTTTCATTATTCGGTCCCACCGAGTTTGGTGATTTGTGTGTAACGGTTAGATTTTGTGTGGAGGCTATAAATACCCCTCCACCCACTCTTCATTCGTGAGGAGTGCCATCAGAACATGTCTACGCTTCCATCATACATTTTCTGAGAGAGAACCACCCACTCATGTGTTGAGGTCAAGATATTCCTTTCCAACCATATGAATCTTGATATCTAGCCTTCTCCAAGTTGCTTTCCACTCAAATCATCTTTCCACCAAATCCAAATCAGTGAGAGAGAATTGAGTGTTGGGGAGACTATCATTTGAAGCACAAGAGCAAGGAGTTCATCATCAACACACCATCTATTACCTTTTGGAGAGTGGTGTCTCCTAGATTGGTTAGGCGTCACTTGGGAGCCTCCGTCAAGATTGTGGAGTTGAACCAAGAAATTTGTACGGGTAAGGAGATCGCCTACTTCATGAAGATCTACCCTAGTGAGCCAAGTCCTTCGTGGGCGATGGCCATGGTGGGATAGACAAGGTTTTCTTCGTGGACCCTTCGTGGGTGGAGCCCTCTGTGGACTCGCGCAACCGTTACCCTCCGTGGGTTGAAGTCTCCATCAACGTGGATGTACGATAGCACCACCTATCGGAACCACGCCAAAAATCTATGTGTCTACATTGCATTTGCTCCCTCCAAACTCCTCCCTTCACCATGGACTCGTGCAACCGTTACCCTCCGTGGGTTGAAGTCTCCATCAACGTGGATGTACGATAGCACCACCTATCGGAACCACGCCAAAAATCTTCGTGTCTACATTGCATTTGCTCCCTCCAAACTCCTCCCTTTACCTTCATGTGCAATGTTTAACATTCCGCTGCTATGCTCTTAGACTTGCATGTGTAGGTTGATTGCTTGACTAGTGCTAAGTTGCTAAAATCTGCCAAGACTTAAAATTCGGAAAA
>NC_041386.1:330100547-330166216 GCF_002162155.2 Triticum dicoccoides
TTTCGATCCTACCAGTGGTATCAGATCTAAGGTCTCCATTTTCCTTGATTTCCATAGCTTTTGGTGATCATAACCTTGGTTTCACAACCTAGGAGAGTATGGCGTCTAGCGAGGGAAATTACCACCGTAGAGGTCCTTACTTTGATGGTACTAATTTTGCTAGTTGGAAGCATAAGATGAAAATGCATATTCTTGGACATAACCCCGCTGTTTGGGCTATTGTGTGTATTGGCTTGCAAGGTGAATTCTTTGATGGGAGAGAACCGAACCGTGAAGCTACCGCGGAAGAGTTGAAGATGCTACAATACAATGCTCAAGCTTGTGATTTCTCTTCAATGGATTGTGCCCCAAAGAATTCAACAAAATCAGCCATCTTGAGAATGCAAAGGAAATTTGGGATACTTTGCTTGATATGCACGAAGGTAC
The DNA here is from genome assembly GCF_002162155.2 of Triticum dicoccoides. NCBI lineage: Eukaryota > Viridiplantae > Streptophyta > Magnoliopsida > Poales > Poaceae > Triticum > Triticum dicoccoides. The sequence continues at coordinate 330,100,974 of NC_041386.1, forward strand.
CGACTCCATCAAGGAATCCAAATTGGATGTGCTTCAAAGTCAACTTGAAAAGTTTAAAATGAAGGATGGTGAAGGTGTCGCTGAAATGTACTCTAGGCTTTCTCTCATCACAAATGAGATTGCCGGCTTAGGAAGTGAAGATATGACCGATATATTCATCATCAAGAAGATCCCAAGAGCCTTGGATGGAAAATATGATACCGTGTGCACATTGATCCAAATGGTGCCCAATTACAAAGATCTCAAGCCAACAGAAGTCATTGGAAGAATTGTTGGTCATGAGATGTCACTTGAGGATAAGGAAGAGCTTCACAACAAGTCAAGTGGTGCTTACAAAGCCTCATGTGATGCTCCCGCATCATCAAGTGAGAAAAAAGCCTTCAATGAAGAATTGAGCCTAATGGTGAAGAACTTCAACAAGTTCTACAAGAGTAGAAGCAAGGAAAGAAGTTCCAAGTTAATGTCCTACAATGACAAAAGATCTTTGAGTCGTGAATGTAATTGCTATAATTGTGGAAGACCCGGACACTACTCCAATGATTGTAAGGCTCCCTGCAAAAGAAGAGAAGATTCTCCCAAAAGAAGAAGTAGAAGAGAAGAATCACCACCAAGAGAGAGAAGGAGTAGAGATGACCGTTATGAACTAAGAACATCACGGAGAAGCAAGGATTCGGAAAGGAAGGACAAATCATCAAGGAGCTACAGAAAACGAAGACATCAAGCTCATTTTGGTGAATGGGTATCCGGCTCCGACTCCGACAATCACTCAGAGAGAAGTTATCACTCCGACTCTGAATATACTCAAGATGAAGGTGTTGTCGGTCTATCACTTGTGTCAACCAACTCCTACGACATATTTGAGTCACCAAATGAAGGAATTGGAAGATGCTTCATGGCTAAAGGCTGAAAGGTATCACACCCCGAGTATGTTGATTTCAATAGTGATGAAGATGATTTGCTAGGTGATGATGATTTACTTGTTGACAATTCTAGTGATGAAAACTATGATGAACTTGCTATTAATCATGCTAATCAAGATAAAATGAATGACGATGATAAGAAGGAGATTGAGCATCTAACTAAAGAACTAAACACTCTTAAGTTAGCTCATGAAACTACCATGGAAAAACATCGAGAGCATTTAAAGACTCATGAAAAGTTACGCTTTGAAAAGCTCAACCTTGAGCAAGAGCATGGGTTCTTAAAAGTGATCAATGATGATCTTCGCAAGAAAAATTCTTCTTATATTGCCAAGCGTTTACTCTTGTCTACTTACACGCCACAAGTTAAATCTAGCAACAAGAGTAAGAAAGATTCTTCTTCTAGTAGTAACAATAATCATGCTAAATCCAATGTTGTTGCTTCTAGTAGTTCTCTTGATTCCACTAATGATTCTCTTAGCCAAGTTACACTTGAGCAAGAAAATAGCTTATTGAAGGGAATTATAGAGAAAGGTGTTTACAAGAGCCTTGCTGGAAGTAAGCAATTTGAGGAAATTATACACAAGCAAGGAAGACACTGGAAGAATCAAGGAATTGGTTTTAAACGAAGGTTCAATGCCAATGGAGTTGAGTGCGAAGAAGATCAATACCCCAAGACAAAGTTTGTTCCTCAACAAGAGAAGTATGATCCTACTTCTTTCCAAGAAACACAAGCTCAAGATGATCTTCCACCACAAGACCACAAGCAAAAAGGCAAGGACAAGCTTAAAGAGGAGATTGATGCATTTGAAGAAGCACCCAAGGCCTTGGTCAAGTGGGTTCCCAAGACTACATCAAGTTCCACTTCATCAAGTACGACTACAAATCCAAGGATTCCCATCAAGATGGTGTGGATCCCGAAGAAAAAGAACTCGAAAGCTCTTGAGAGTGACTTCGCCAACATACTTCACTCATATCTTTTGGCAAGGACATGTGAAAACAACTTCCATATCTTGCACTAGTTCAAGGAGTCACAAACCCTCTAGTTGGTAAGACAAGGGACATGGTAACCTAATGCTTTCATGGACATCATCTTGTGTGAACATCACTCTATGTCTATGGATATCCTTGTTTGTTCCTTGTGGGACTAACCCATGTAGGTATTGAAAGTGCAACTCACTCCAACGGATTGCTCCAAATGATCTACAACAACATTGAGCATCTACATCTTCAACACCTACATGAAGTCATCATCGACAAAACCCAAGGTTAGTTCATCCCTCTTAGGGGTGATATCACATCTAGGGGGAGCTTTACTCTAATCAATTGAGCTAAAGCAACTCTAATGGTGTGAACACAACAATGCTTTATGTAAAAGTGGTAACCCCACTTGTGCTTAAACGATGAGTATGACCTATGATCAAATGTTCTCATTTGACTCCTCGGTCAATATACTCATACATAGATGACCTAGTCATCGCCAATTGCTTGATAAATGCAAGAGTGTTTATGCATGCTTTGCAACATATTTCATTTGCCATTTTATTGTGTGAGCATGTTGGTTGCATATTTTACTCATTCGAGGACATCCACTTTTTGTTTTGATTGTTTGGCATTTTTCTCTTTTGCCAAGTGGATGGACAAGAATGCCTAAGAACCCCATCTAGCTATCTATGCTTTTCTCGTCTCAAACTCTATTCATGCTACATCACAAAGGTTTATCAAGTCAGATTCGAACCACTCTATGTGAGGAGCACTGGGAGTCCCCGATTCGTCATAGACTTAAACTTCCAAAACCTCTTTGTGCATTTCGGTATGACCGAGTCATCCACTTCGGTCACACCGAGTTCACTAAGTTGATCTAGGTTTTCCATCTCGGTGCAACCGATTTGAACTTTTCGGTCACACCGAGTTGCAGTAACCACTCGCGATTCTGCATCTCAGTGCCACCGAGTTATTCCACTCGGTCACACCGACAGGGTCGGGATATATATACCCACAGGTGAGATTTTAGAAATTTCTTCAAACTCCTCAGCCCGTGCGTGTGTCCTGCTCTGCCTCCTTAGGTCTCTGGATCGTCTCCTCGCAGCCAGCGACCTCCCGCCGCTGGTTTCCATCACCGTCAATGGAAATCTGCTCCGCTGTTGCCGCCGTAGCGAACCTCCGCCGAACTAGGGTATGGGTTTGACTCTATGTGCTAATTCCTTAACTGTGATTCATAGCACATTGCTTTTCCATGATCATGACCACGTATGAAAACAATCCATCCACTGAAAACTTCCTTTAGGTTAGATTTGATTTGAAAATTTAGGGTTCGGTCTCCGCCGAACTCATCTCGAACCGACCGAGTTGTAGAAATCGGTCTCACCGATTTGGCTTAGGCCATAGCACATGCATTTTTGGTCTGACCAAAAACTGCACATCGGTGCGACCGAGTTCGACTCTCTGTGAAACCCTAGCAGTCTCGGTGCCACCGAACTGTGACTCGGTCTGACCGAGTTCACTAGTTTAGGCTCCAAAACTGCTTCGGTATCACCGAGTTTAACAGATCGGTAGCTCCGAAATGCTTTCTATGGAGAACTAAAACTAAGTTTTTAAGTCATCTGTTTTGCAAAAACTCTGCACTTTGTGATGCTCATCCACTCTACCTCATCTACATCTATTCACAGGGTTTGCTGTCAGTGATTGCCAAGATGTCTGACTAGAGCGACAGTCAGAACAGATCTAAGGAACATGTGCAATTGAGTGAGGGTTCAGATCCCTCAAGCAGCTATGATGAGGGCAGTAGAAGCACACCTAGTAACTTGCCCAAGGCAGCCACTAGAGCAAGGAAGAAAAGAACCTCAGACTCTGAGGATGAAGACTATGTGGCAGTTGAGGATGAGGCCACCTCAAAGAAGAAAGTGCTGAAGAAGGAATATGGCACAGCTGCTACAACAAAGCCAGGGATGCACAAGAAGGCACCTGCCAAGAGAGTGCCAACATCCAAGACTAGGAAAGCAGCCTTGGAAGAAACTATGGAGTTCACTCTTGAACCTAAAGAGGCTGGAGAAGGCAAGAAGAGAAAAGAGAGGGTCAAGAAGACCACTGCCAGAGTCCTAGGGAGATCATTCGTGTTTAAGGATCCAGCGGAAGAAGAGGAAGAGGATGCTCCAGCACCCAAAGCTTAGAAGCTTATGGGAGATGCAATTAAGTCAGGGCTGCAACATCAAGGCCCAAGTCTGCTCCCAAAACTCAAGCTCAAAAGTCAAAGCCCAAGAGAAACACTAGAAGTATTCCTGCAGAAGAGAAGAAACAGGCCCCAGTGCCTCAAGCTGAAGAAGAAGATGATGAGTCTCTTGCTTTGAGGAAATTGGAACCCAAGATCCCAGACCACAATGATGCTCATCCAGTGGCTGAAGACATGCACATCAGAAAAGATGCTAGACTAAGATTGTGGAGACAGTCTAATCCCTATGCTGTTAGGAGGAGGACTGCAGTTGATTACAGATTTCATACCAAAGAACAGCAAGACTTCTATGGGACAATTTTGCTTGACAATAAGCCCATTGTTTGTGACATGAGATGGGTTGATTGGGAATACATCAAGGAGAAAGAACATCACTTCCCAGGAGTATATGACAGCTTCCAAACATGTGGAGTAGATGAGTTTGTTGGACAGAAGCTCACAAAATGAAATGATGAGCTGATCATGTAGTTTTACTCCACTGCTCACTTTTACCCAGATGGGAAGATCATATGGATGTCTGAAGGTACTAGGATACCAATCCACAGTTGAAGAATGGGCCAAGCTGATCAATGCCCTAGAGGAACATGAGGATGACTTCGATGTGTATGCCAAGAAGAATAAAGACCACAACTCCATGGCAAACATGTATAAAGAGATCCCAGATAAAGCTTTGGAAACTCACAAGCTTGGATCAGTACATTACTTCTTGTCTGGTCTACCTACCATCAACACCATCCTAAGGCACACATTGCTACCCAAGTCTGGAGATCACAAGATGGTTAGAGGACATTCCATCAACTTGCTGCAAATCTTTGATGTCCCTCAAAAGTTTAAAGTCATGAGCCTGGTTGTAGAGACAGTCAAGAGGGCAGCTGGTGACCAAAAGAGAAGTTGTGGGTATGCTCCACATATTCAGGAGCTCATCAACTCAAAGATGGGCACATGAACATACTTGTTGGACAAAGAGCACTTACCCTTGCTTCTAGAGTATGAAGATAATGAAGATGTCATGAATGAGAATGAACCGTCATCAGCTCAAGCACAAGAGAAGAGAGCCAAAGCTAAGGAAGAGAAAGTTGCAAGGATGCCAAGTGCAGAAGAAGCACCTCAGGTGTTCCTCAAGTCAAAACAAGATCAATTGGGCTATCTGATTCAAGCTACACTGAGAATTGAGAAGGGCTTGGCCACCCTGACTCAGAATCAGGAGAGCTTGGAGAGGATTGTTGAGACAAAATTTTATGATCTTGACCTCAAGGTAACTAAGAGATAGACTACAGTTGAGCAACTCCAGGAGGAAGCAGAAGAGAGGAGAGGGAAGACAACTATTGATGCTTTTCAGCGAGTACCAAGGAGTCAGAGGTCTGCTGCAGTGCCTGTACCTGTTTCTAGAGCTACATTATCTGCACCAGCAGCTACAGCTTTAGTTCCACCTCCAGCAGCCACTCCACCAGCTCCAACTACATCAACAGATGTCTTCGTCCTTGGAGTTCTCTCTACACCACCTCCCGAAGACCGAGCCTGAGAGACGCATAACACTATGCATTTTCAAACTTTTCGGTAACTTGTTGCCAAAGGGGGAGAAATATGTATAGATCATAGGCTTCGAGAGAGGGTGTTTTGCCTTTTATCTCTCTTGTTTTTGGTTGAACCTTTTTTAAGCACTTGGTTGATACACTATGTCTTTGTCCGTGTGAGATACTTGTTTGATCATGTGATTGATCATATGCTACCTTAATGCTTGCTTGGATGATATTAACTCTTATATTCCATATATATGATCATTCACTTTGCTTTTAATTTCCATCATTTTGAGCGCTCCACCAAGATGTATGTGACATGGAAAAGTGACCCATGATCCTAATCGAGTGCATTTGCATTCAAAAGCAAATTTTAAATAATGCACAAATTTAGGGGGAGCTCTTTCTTATCACATACTTCTCAAAGAGATGATGTATTTCAATCTTATAATCATTTGTCGAAGCTTTGATCTATATCTTTTCATCAATTACCAAAAAGGGGGAGATTGAAAGGGCAACTATCCCTGGGTGGTTTTGGTAATTCCTAACAACATATAGCTCATTGAGCTAATACTATTTCAAGATAAATATTTCAGGAAAGCTCAATGATTGGCATGGATTAGAAATGTGGACCCCTCAAAATGCTAAGGACAAAAGATTGGCTCAAGCTCTAAATCTCAAGATTCTACATTTTACCTTTTAGTGATCCAAGATCACATTGAGTCCATAGGAAAAGCCAATACTATTAAAAGGGGATGAGGTGTTGCTTAATGGGTTACTTGCTCAAAATTCTTAGTGATATGCTCCAAAACCCTCAACCACTTTCTCATATCCACATATGTCCCAAACCAAAAGTCAAACTCGGACCCACCAAAACACTCTATCCGGCGCCACCGACTTTAGTTGACATAGCCACTGCCACAAAACCCTAGTCTTTTCAGTCTCACCGATAGGGATCTCGGTCTCACCGAGATAGGATTGCAAACTCTCTGTTTCCCTTCCTAATGTTTCGGCCCAACCGAAATAAGTGATTGGTCCCACCGAGTTCGCAATGCAAACTCTCTGTTTCACCTTCGTAATGTTTCGGTCTCACCGAGATGAGCGAATCGGTCCCATCGAGTTTGCCTGGCCAACTCTCTAGTTAGCTTATTACCAAAGTCGGTCTCACCGAGTTTGTGTAATCGGTCTCACCGATATTAGGTTATGCCCTAACCCTAATGAAATCAGTCTCCCCGAGTTGGCATGTCGATCCCACCGAAAATCCTAATGTTCACATTTTGAACTAAATCGATCCAACTGAGTTTCATTATTCGGTCCCACCAAGTTTGGTGATTTGTGTGTAACGATTTGATTTTGTGTGGAGGCTATAAATTCCCGTCCACCCACTCTTCATTCGTGAGGAGAGCCATCAGAACATGCCTACACTTTCATCATACATTTTTTGAGAGAGAACCACCCACTCATGTGTTGAGGTCAAGATATTCCTTTCCAACCATATGAATCTTGATCTCTAACCTTCTCCAAGTTGCTTTCCACTCAAATCATCTTTCCACCAAATTCAAATCAGTGAGAGAGAGTTGATGTTGGGGAGACTATCATTTGAAGCACAAGAGCAAGGAGTTCATCATCAACACACCATCTATTACCTTTTGGAGAGTGGTGTCTTCTTGGTTGGTGAGGTGTCACTTGGGAGCCTTCGTCAAGATTGTGGAGTTGAACCAAGAAGTTTGTACGGGCAAGGAGATCTCCTACTTCATGAAGATCTACCCTAGTGAGGCAAGTCCTTTGTGGGTGATGGTCATGATGGGATAGACAAGGTTGCTTCTTCATGGACCCTTCATGGGTGGAGCCCTCCGTGGACTCGCGCAACCATTACCCTTCGTGGGTTGAAGTCTCCATCAACGTGGATGTATGGTAGCACCACCTATCGGAACCATGCCAAAAATCTTTGTGTCTACATTGCGTTTTCTCCCTCCAAACTCCTCCCTTTACCTTCATGTGCAATGTTTTACATTCCACTGCTATACGCTTAGACTTGCATGTGTAGGTTGATTGCTTGACTAGTGCTAAGTTGCTAAAATCTGCCAACACTTAAAATTGGGAAAAGGCTAGATTTTTATTTGGTCAAGTAGTCTAATCACCCCCCTCTAGACATACTTTCAATCCTACAAAAGTTTCCAACTTGTTCCTCATCAAATAGATATATCCATATCTACTCAAGTCGTCGGTAAAAGTCACGAACTACTGATAGCCACCTCTGGCAGTTGTGCTCATTGGACCACACACATCACTGTGTATAAGTTCCAACAGCTCGTACGCCCTCTCGGAACACTTTGCAAAAGGAGACTTGGTCATCTTGCCGAGCAAGCATGATTCGCATGTCTCGAACGACCCAAAGTCAGACAATGTTAGGATTCCATCATCATGGAGCTTCTTCATGCGTTTTAGACTAATGTGTCCAAGCCGGCAATGCCAGAAGTATGTTGGATTTATCTCATTAGGCTTATGCCTCTTGACATTCATGACCGGTTTTGTTTCTAGATTCAATATAAAACTCCCATCAACAATGGGTGCATAGCCGTGGAACATACCATTCAAATAAAACGAACAGCCATTGTCCTTTAAATGGAATTCATAACCCTAACTCATCAAGCATGAGGCAGAAATAATGTTCCGACTAAGTGCAGGAATGTAATAACAATTATTCAATTCAAAAATAAATCCAGAAGGAAGCTGGAGCTGCATCGTGCCGACCTCCAACGCAACAACTCTTACTTTGTTGCCGACCCTGATGCCTTTCTTAATACTTTGCTCTGCCACTTTGAGCATCACATGCAATTCAGTGAGCTTCTTGTCCATGCCATTCATATGATAGTTCGAGATGAACGTTCCATAGCTGGGCAGAAGAGAACCCAGAACTGAATCAGTAGCCAGCTCATCCAAGAGCGGGAAGCCCAACCCATCCAAAGAGCCCCGGGATGCCAAAGGCTGCTTCTGATTTTGGGGTGCCTTGGGCATCCCCAAGCTTAGGCTCTTGCCACTCCTTATTCCATAGTCCATGAAATCTTTACCCAAAAGTTGAAAACTTCACAACACAAAACTCAACAGAAAACTCATAAGCTCCGTTAGTATAATAAAACAAATCACCACTTCGGTACTGTTGTGAACTCATTCTAAATTTATATTGGTGTAATATCTACTGTATTCCAACTTCTCCATGGTTCATACCCCCCCCCCCCCGATACTACCCATAGATTCATCAAAATAAGCAAACAACACATAGAAAACAGAATCTGTGAAAAACAGAACAATTCTGAAAAATTAGGATAACCTAGGTAATTTGTATATCAATCTTATGTAAAAATTCAGATCAAAAACACGTTTCTATGATTTTTTACAATTTTGGCAATGAGTGCAAAAGTTTATCTTTTCAGCAAGATCAAATCAACTATCACCATAGACCATCCCAAAGGTCTTACCTGGCTCAAACACAAATTAAAACACCAAAACACAATTACTACAGAAGTAATAATGTGTATTTATTGAAGAACAGTAGCAAAAACAAAAGATACAAAAATAAACTTGGTTTGCCTCCCAACAAGCGCTATTGTTTAACGCCCCTAGCTAGGCATAAAACATAGATCTAAGTATTTTCATCTTTGGTATGCAATTCTTTCCAAGTCAAATCTTCCAAAACTTTTCTTAACAAGTCTCTTTTTTCTTCCCTTTCCTTCCTAGTAGGTGAACTCAAATCATGAAAGTGACTTTGGTTGGTGATTTTAACATTCATAATTCCATACTCGGGATCATCACCCTAAATATCCTCATATAAAATATGTATCTCATTTTTAATGGGTTCCCTAGACATTTCCTCCATCCACTCATCATTAAATCCTACATAAATTCCCTTAGTTACCCAATCAAATTTATCATATGTATCAAGGTAAAGGGCTTGAGCAATTTCTGTGTCGGGAACTCTTCTCCTAGGATTGCTACTATAAGAATGATAATCTCTAGATTCTAGACTACACAAAGTTTCTTTATCATGGAGAATTTCTTCAACTGGAGGATGCTCAATATTTTTATTATAGAAAACAAAAATTTCCCTAGCTTCTTTTATTATGAAATCAAATTCTCGCATAAGAATGATAGTTGCAATCTTTTTAGCCTTAGGATGGAGTACATTGGGAAGTTCATAAAATATATTTTGTAAAGCGGGATGAATGTGCACAAATTTTCTTTCTAGTTTAACGACAAGCATAGCAATGGCATCCGCATAGCAATATGTATCAAGAAGAATAGATCCCTTCTTAATTGGCATAACTCTCGTACAATCAGAAAAATCTTGAATAACACTCTTTCCAATAATATTACCGTTCCCCACATGAAAAGTTTTTGCCTTAATATTAGAGGGAGTTTCAGTTTCACGATCTAAAGAACAAGATCCAAGTTTTTCCTCAAGAGTATTACTATCTTTTTCAACGATAACCTCCCCAGATTCAGACATGATGGCAAGAAATCAATCTAGCAAACAAGCAAATGAAAAAAGACGAATGAAAGAAGGGCAAATAAAAAGGCAAATATTTTTTTGATTTTCTGAAAACGTTTTAGAAGTGGGGGAGAGGAAAATGAGAGGCAAATGGCAAATAATGTAAGTGCAAGAGATAAGAGTTTATGATGGGTACTTGGTAGGCTTGATGTAGAACCTCCCCGGCAACAGCACCAAAAATTCTTCCTGCTATTTCTTGAGCTTGTGTTGATTTTTTCCTTGAAGGGGAAAGGGTGATGCAGCAAAGTAGAGATAAGTATTTCCCTTAGTTAAGAACCAAGGTACCAATCCAGTAGGAGGCACAAGCAAGTCCCCAATATATGCACGTGCACAAACTAACAAACACTTGCACACAACCCAAAAAAGGGGTTGTCAATCCCTTCATGGTCATGAACAATAGTGAGATATAATAGACATAGGTATAAAAGATAAATAAAAGAGCAAACTAAAGTAAATATAAATAAATTGCAGCAAGGTATTTTTGGATTTTTTTTGGTTTATAGATCTGAAAATATATGATGGAAAATAGACCCATGGACATAGGTTTCACTAGAGGCTTCCTCTTGAAAGAAAAACATGTGGTGGGTAAACAAATTACTGTTGAGCAATTGATAGAAAAGCACATAATTATGACGATATCTAAGGCAATGATCGTGAATATAGGCATCATGTCCGTGACAAGTAGACCAGAGGTGGCTATCAGTACTTCATGACTTTTACCAACGACTTGAGTAGATATGGATATTTCTATTTGATGAGGCACAAGTCAAAAACTTCTGAAAAGTTCAAAGAGTTTCAAAACGAGGTTGAGAATCAACTCAGCAAGACTATAAAGCTTCTACGATATGATCATGGAGGTGAGTACATGAGCCAGGAGTTTGATGATCATCTGAAAAGCCGAGGTATAGTACCTCAGCTCACACCTTCGGGTATGCCATAGAGAAATGGCGTGTTGGAACGGAGGAATAGGACCTTGTTGGACATGGTCCGGTCAATGATGAGCAAATCGGATTTACCCTTGTCATTCTAGGGATGCGCTCTAGAAATTGTAGCTTTTACACTCAACGGATTAGCATCTAAATCCGTAGACAAGACACCACATGAGATGTGGACTGAGAAGAGTCCCAATTTGTCTTTTCTAAAGATTTGGGGTTGTGAAGCATTTGTCAAGTGACTTATGTCGGACAATCTTACACCCAAGTCGGATAAGTGCATATTTGTGGGATATCTAAGGGAAACCTTGGTGAGGGAGTCCTGGATTAGGGGGTCCTCGGACAGCCGGACTATATACTTTGGCCGGACTGTTGGACTATGAAGATACTAGATTGAAGACTTCGTCCCGTGTCCGGATGGGACTCTCCTTTGCATGGAAGGCAAGCTTGGCAATTCGGATATGTAGATCTCCTCCCTTGTAACCGACTCTGTGTAACCCTAGCCCCCTCCGGTGTCTATATAAATCGGAGGGTTTTAGTCTATAGGACAACAACAATCATACCATAGGCTAGCTTCTAGGGTTTAGCCTCTCTAATCTCGTGGTAGATCAACTCTTGTAATACTCATATCATCAAGATCAATCAAGCAAGAAGTAGGGTATTACCTCCATCGAGAGGGCCCGAACCTGGGTAAACATTGTGTCCCCCGCCTCCTGTTACCATCCGCCTTAGACGCAGAGTTTGGGACCCTCTACCCGAGATCCGCCAGTTTTGACACCGACATTGGTGCTTTCATTGAGAGTTCCACTGTATCGTCATCATAAGGCTTGATGGCTCCTTCGATCATCAGGAACGATGCGATCCAGGGTGAGGTTTTCCTCCCCGGACAGATCTTCGTATTCGGCGGCTTCGTACTGCGGGCCAACTCGCTCAGCCATCTGGAGCAGATCAAGAACTACGCCCCTGGCCATCAGGTCAGTTTGGAAGCTTGAGCTATACCGCCGACATCCACGGAGACTTGATCTTCGACGGATTCGAACCCATGTCAGGTACGCTGCACAGTCACGATGAGCACGATTTAGCTCTGCCATCAGGCAGTGTTCGGGAGATCACATGTGTAACTACTCTGGCCCTCAATCCGGAACATATCGCGTCGTTCGAGGACGGGTGGATGGACCCCGCCACGGAGGCCGCACACTCAGCGGCGATAGAGCCGAATATTGACTTCACCTCCTATGAGACCTGTGTTGCCGGACACTCGGATTCGTCCCCGGCCACAGACTCTGAACTGAACGTGTCCGTGCCCATCCAATCTGACTGGGCACCGATCATGGAGTTCACCTCCGCGGATATCTTTCAGCACTCGCCCCTAGGCGACGTGCTAAACTCATTACGGTCTCTCTCCTTGTCAGGAGACCCTTGGTCGAACTATGTCCGGCTCGAGTGGGAAGCGGACGGGGAAGAAATTTGTTCCCCACCCACCACCCACTTAGTAGCCACTGTCGACGACCTAACCGACATGCTCGACTTCGACTCCGAAGGCATCGACGGTATGGACGATGATGTGGGAGACGAATAGAAACCACCGCCCACAGGGCGCTGGACTGCCACCTCATCGTATGATATATACATGGTGGACACCCCCAAAGAAAGCGATGGCAATAAGGCAACGGAGGATAATCCCGCCGTGAAGCAATCCAAGAACCGGCGTCATCGGCGCCGCTCTAAGCCCTGCCATAGCAAAAACAGCGATACCGGCACAGGAGACAATAACGCTGCAAATAGTGCCGAAGACGAAAACAATCCCCTCTAGCCAGGTTTTGAGCAGGAGGATGGGCAAGCCAGCCCCAAGGAACAGGCAGCAGACAGAGAATTAGAGGATGACAATTACATGCCTCTCTCCGAAGACGAGGTGAGCCTCGGCGATGAAAAATTTATCGTGCCTGAGGATCCCGTTGAACAGGAGCGCTTCAAGGACCGGCTTATTGCCACAGCAAAAAGCCTGAAGAAAAAGCAAGCAATACTGGCAAATCAGAGGCCATAGATAGCAACGGCAAACCCCGGCGCAACAAACACAAATGCCGCAAACATGGTGAAAGCGTCGAAGACACGGTAGTCAGTGCCGGATGAAATAGCTCTAAGTCCGGTCAGCGGACAGGGCCACTCAAAAATGACAATTCGGGTCCGTCCAGTTTGGACCGCATACTCGACCGTCCATGCCAAATTCATGGCAAACCAGGAACACCAACAAATCATACCAACAGAGAATGTTGGGTCTTCAAACAAGCGGGCAGGTTAGGCACCAAAAACAAAGATAAGGGGTCTCAAAGCGATGACAGCGACGAGGAGCCCAGATCATCGAATAGAGGAGGGCAAAAGAAATCTCTCCAGCATATCCAAACGGTGAATATGGTAAACGCCACCCACACTCCCAACCCGGACCGGATGCACACCCTTAGGGATGTCGACCTAACGAAATCAGTCAGCCCGCAATACAAACTAGGGCCAATCACCTTCAACCAAATGGATCGTCCGGTCAACACCAGTCACGGCAATCCAGCCGCACTAGTCCTCGACCCAATAATTGATGGGTTCCACCTCACATGAGTCCTTATGGACGGAGGCAGCAGTCTAAATCTGCTTTACCAGGACACAGTGTGCAAGATGGGCATCGATCATTCGATGATCAAACCCACTAAAGCCACCTTTAGAGGTATTATACCAGGCGTGGGGGCCAGGTGTACCGGCTCCATCGCCCTCGAGGTAGTCTTCGGATCACCAGACAATTACCGTGCCGAAGAGTTAATCTTTGACATCGTCCCCTTTTGAAGTGATTATCAGGCACTGCTCGGGCGAACTGCGTTCGCTCAATTCAATGCGGTGCCACATTATGCCTACCATAAACTCAAGATGTCCGGTCCACGCGGCGTCATCACGGTTAATGGCAAGGCTGAACTCTCCCTCGGTATGATAGAGTATGCCGCCGCTTTAAACAGCAGAAGCAATGGAGGGCACCTTTCAGTCAAATCTTGAGTCGACGGCCAAACCCTCGGACACATTCAAAGTAGTCTGAACTACTTAACGGCAGGATAGCCCGGCCTGTCCAGGGCTCGACTAAACATTCCGGCGAAGTCCAGAACATGCCACATATCGCGGCTCAACCGCTCTCCAGCACACAAATATTTCTTACATTTCCTTTGCAGGCTCACCTTTGCGCAGACCGGGACTGGTGACATGGTAACAGCTCGAACGCACCAGGGAATCTTTAGATATTCCTCGCGACGTCCATCCAACGACACTCCGGATCTGCACACAGCTTCTTCCTCCCTGGTCCCGGCAGGTTCCACAGTCATATTCCCCTTTTTATCACATTACCTGTACTCATACGCATCTACGTATCATTCAAATACAAGATGTGGATTTATATGACGCTTATTCGTTGTTATTTCACATTGAAACTCTTTTGTTGAGTGGCATCCGTACACCACGATATGCCTTTGCCAGGGGCTTCGTTTTACCCATAATACGACAATAAAGTCTGAACACCTTCACAGAAGTTCGGCACCCCTAACTTATAGCATTATATGCATCAGCTCCGAATCATGTCTTGGGTCAAATGTTGGGTTTACCCGGCTCCCATGTTTTGCTGCCTTACGTTCCGCTATATTGGCTAAAGCGGCACAGGGAGAACTACTACGATTGTGTCCCGGTTCTTCCGGACGAGCACCTCAGTAGCGAAAGCCGAAAACTGATTGTCATGATACGGCAAGAGTTGGTCAGCTGTTCAAGAGGTTGTAAAATCTTTAAGGATTTCTCCCGCATAATGCCATAACCAATGCAGCATGCGATGGATCAGTTCTTCTTCCGATCAGGTGCCTATAGGGCCCCTCGTGCGGTCTTCCGAACACCAGGGGTTGCGCCTACCTTCCTAATGCTCCTATGGCTAAGTGAGAATGATAAAGCCCTATAGTCCGATTGCCTAGTTCACTGTGCTGAACACCTCCTTCAAAGGACACAACACTGGGGTAAAGAGTGATCAGGTTTATCCCGAACACCCCCGTATTTCTTATGAGGGGGCAGGAGCCGATGACTGGCCAATTCTTAGGTTTAATATATAAAACGGCCGCGCAGGAGGGTAAACTTTTATAACAGGCAATAAATAATAGAAATGACCTTGTTGACACATTACAAAGGACAACATGACTATATTCATGGAAATACAATGCCCTTGGTGCATTGCTCCGCCGCAAGGCAAGATCCTTTCAGGACACTTTCATAATACAATTCGGGCTTGCGGTGCTCCTTTCCCTCTGGCGGTCCCTCGGTCATCAGCTTTTCATCATCCATCTTCCCCCAATGCACCTTTGTGCGGGCAAAGGCCATTCGTGCACCTTCTATACAGACCAACCGCTTGATGACGTCAAGTCGAGGGCAGGCACTAACAAGTCGCTTCACGAGCCCGAAGTAGCTACCTGGAATCGGCTCGGCGGGCCATAGCCGGATAATCAAATCCTTCATGGCTAGTTCGGTCACCTTATGCAGTTCGATCAGCTGTTTCAGTTGACCGGTAAAAGGCACCGGATAATTCGGTGCCAGATACTGCGACCAGAAGAGCTTATCCACAGTATTCCCCTCTTCGGCTCAGTAGAATTGGGCGGCATCCGATATGCTGCGAGGAAGTTCCGCAAATACCCCTGGAGAAATCCGAACTTAAAATTATAAAGCATAATTTTCTTCTGAAATACTTGCTTTACATGGAAAAAGACCTTATCCGCCGTGATCTCCCTCGCCTCTTGGATCTCCTGCAGGGTGTCTTGAGTTTCCCCACGAGCATCGCACACGGCCTGATGAGACCTGGTGAGTTCAGATTCTTTCTCCGTTAAACTCTACTCCAGGGTCTCGCATTTTTTCATGGCCTCTTGGAGCTCTCGCTTAGCTTCCACAACCTTGGCCTCGTGCTTCTCACGAAGAGCCTGCTCTACGGCTGCCTTTTCCTAGGCCTCGGCAACATCCTTCTTCAGAGCCTCGACTTCGGTCATCACCCCTGGCGCAAATCAAGATACGTATTCTATCATACTGAAAATTCGTTCGCACTGAATGCAAACAAGATTTGTGCATACCTTGTTGATCTTCCAACTGCCTTTTTAACTGGCCAAGCTCCGCTTTGGTCCACTCCAGACTTTGATTCAGTCCGGAAACCTCTGCGGTATGAGCGGCAGTAGCCCCTACAAACGCCTGCTTACAAAAGAAGAGAGATGGATGTCATCAAATGAGTCTTCCTGCAAAAAAAATATTTGATCCTCTGTCCGGTTCTTTCGTTCACCGGACAGTGTATCAGGGGCTACTATCCATACTATGACACTCTTCGAAACCGCATAAAACATACCTCGAAACCTCTTATAAGGTCGATACAGGCTTCATTCAGTCCATTTTCAGCGGACTGAATCTTCTCAATCACCGCACACATAAGGGCACGGTGTTTATCGACGATGGAGGCGCTCTTCAGCGCCGCCAATAAAGCACCCGGCGCCTCTGGTTGGATAGAGGTCGCCGGTGGAACAGGGATGCCCTCGCCAGCCGAGGAAGGCTGTCTGCTTGATTCCGGAGCCGTATTGGTCTTCGGAACTGTGTCCGGCTGGGGGCCGAATTCAAGAAGGTCCCCGCCGTCGACTCTTGTGGGGATCTTCTCCCCCGTGTCTCCGGCCCCTGAGGTTTGACCTCCAGGCGCCGCCTTCACGATTTTCTCCGCCCCTCCTTGGACGGAGTCCTTCTGGGACGAAGCCTCGGTGTTGATCACATGTTTGGGGGGAGGGTCCTTCGGAGGCGTCCCACTCTCCATAACATCCGAGCTCAGCAAGTCCTCGGACAAGGATTGTTCAGAATGGGACCCCGTCAGACTACAAAAAATATGGCTCATGTTAAAATACCATGCCATGATGGGTCCGGACACATGAACGTGTTCAGATTTTATATACTTACGAGTTCACTAGGGGTTGGGCCCTAGGATCCCACGCCGGGCTGCTATTGGCGATGGCAGTGGACTCTCTCGGAATAAGAATTTTTCCCCTTTTAGGCGACTCGACCTCTAAGTGTACGGAGGCCATCCTCTTCTTTCTTCCCCCTGCTGGGGATTCGTCTTCCTCCTCGTCGTCCTCTTCGGAGGCGGGTCGGGCACGGTGACGAAGGTCGTCCCGGGTCTTTTTGGCCTTCTTTTCGGTCTTTTTCTCCAGCACCTTGTAAGGCGCCGGGTCCAACATCTCCGTCAGAAGTGGGCCGGTCGGTTCTTTGGGCAGCAGGGCCAGACATTGGATCCGCCCCGCCTTCTTCTTCCAGCCCTAGGAGAGTTGTGTAAAACACATTAAGCATTTCCCTTGAGTTATGTGAATAAAACGTATGGTAAACTTACCAAGCTTGCAAGGCGGGACAGTTGGTACCCGCAGTCCTCGGCCGAGTCCGGTCATGATTTGTCAGGCTTAAAAGGCACCTTCTAGATGTCTTTGTGCGAGGAGCCAAAGAGCTCTCGCAGGGTCTGGTGCTTGACCGGATCGAATTCATTTAGATTGCAAGTCCGGAGTTGACAAGGTAGGAGCAGACGGACTAACATCACCTGGACTACATTGACAAGTTCGATATTCTTGTGTTCCATATCCTTGACGTGCATCTGGAGAGCCAACAGTTCGTCAGACGAAGACCAGTCCAGGCCCTTCTTGAGCCAGGACGTGAGCCGCAGAGGGGCTCCGAATCGGAACTCGGGAGCAGCGGCCCACTTCGCGCCGCGCGGCTCAGTAATGTAAAACCACTCCTGTTGCCACTCCCTAACGGAATCATTGAAGGTACATGTTGGCCATGTGACGTTGGGCATCTTGTTCACCATAGCGCCCCCGTACTCAGCGTGCTCACCGCCCACTACCTTGGGCTTCACATTAAAGATCTTCAGCCATAAGCCAAAGTGTGGCGGGATGTGGAGAAAAGCCTTGCACACGACAATGAATGTCGAGATGTTGATGAAGGAATTGGGGGATAGATCATGAAAATCGATCCCGTAATAATACATGATGCCACGAACAACTGGGTGGAGGGGAAACCCTAGCCCGCGGATAAAATGAGGGAGATATACGACCCTTTTGTGGGGTTCCGGGGTAGGAACGATCTGTCCCGCCGTCGGGAGACGGTGGCCGATTTTCTGGGCTAGATACCCGGCCTCCCGAAGTTTCTTGATGTCCTTCTTCCGGATGGTAGAGGCCATCCACTTGCCTCCCGCTCCGGACATATTAGGAGTGGTTCTTCGGAGAAAATGCGAACTTGGGCGTTGGAGCTCGAGTGCGCAAGAATGGATGGGCAGGAGAGAAGAAGGCGTGGGTAAAAAGGTGGAACCCTTACCCCTTTTAAAGGGCGGAAGAAACTATGTGCCTCCTCACCTGCCTGGTAAATTTACTTATTCCCCAAGCGTCATGATTAATGGCGCGGTTGGGTTACCCACACCCGTATTGATAAGAATCCCGTGATAAGGGGACACGATCTTTGCTTCGACAAGACGTGCCAAGAAAACCGCCTCGCAATATGTGCAGTAGCTGGTTGAGAAAAACGGTTCGAATAATAACCGGAGCCATGGCGTGATGACACGTTATGAAAAGTTGTCAGCAGATTAGATTTGTGGAAATATTATACTCTCTATGGTGGTATGTGGAACTTGTTTTGCAGAGCCGGACACTATCCTTGTGTTCAAAATCTTCTATGGAGTATTCGGAGGAGGAACCCGCCTTGCAATGCCGAAGACAATCTGCGCGCCGGACTCGTAGTCATTGAAAGCCTGGTTCAGGGGCTACTGAGGGAGTCCTGGATTAGGGGGTCCTCGGACAGCCGGACTATATACTTTGGCCGGACTGTTGGACTATGAAGATACTAGATTGAAGACTTCGTCCCGTGTCCGGATGGGACTCTCCTTTGCGTGGAAGGCAAGCTTGGCAATTCGGATATGTAGATCTCCTCCCTTGTAACCGACTCTGTGTAACCCTAGCCCCCTCCGGTGTCTATATAAACCGGAGGGTTTTAGTCCATAGGACAACAACAATCATACCATAGGCTAGCTTCTAGGGTTTAGCCTCTCTGATCTCGTGGTATATCAACTCTTGTAATACTCATATCATCAAGATCAATCAAGCAGGAAGTAGGGTATTACCTCCATCGAGAGGGCTCGAACCTAGGTAAACATTGTATCCCCCGCTTCCTGTTACCATCTGCCTTAGACGCACAGTTCGGGACCCCCTATCCGAGATCCGCCGGTTTTGACACCGACACTTGGGATATAGCTTCTACAGCCGCGAAGAGAACAAAGTGTTTGTTGCTCTGGACGGGGTCTTCCTTGAGAAAGAGTTTCTCGAGCAGGAAGCCAGTGGGAGGCAGGTGCAGCTCAAAGAAATTCGAAAACCACTTCAGGATAACTTGGCTGATGATGTGATCATACCGGAGTCTGTCAAGGAACCCGTAGTGGAAGCGGCACCGGAACCATGGAGGTCGGAAAGATTGCGCAGAGTGCGCGATGTTTTAATGCTAGAGACTGACGAGCCAGCTACGTATGTGGAAGTGAAGGTGAGCCCAGATTCTGAGGCATGGCTAGAGGCCATGAGATCCGAGTTAAAGTCAATGGATGAGAATCAAGTTTCGGACTTGGTTGATGCGCCGCCTGGCATACCAGCCATTGGCTGCTGCTACTTCTTCAGCTTGTGTTGATTTTCCCTTGAAGAGGAAAGGGTGATGCAGCAAAGTAGAGATAAGTATTTCCCTTAATTAAGAACCAAGGCATCAATCCAGTAGGAGGCACAGGCAAGTCCCCAATATATGCACCTGCACAAACTAACAAACACTTGCACACAACACGAAAAAGGGGTTGTCAATCCCTTCACGGTCACGAACAAGAGTGAGATCTGATAGCGATAGGTATAAAAGATAAATAAAAGAGCAAACTAAAGTAAATATAAATAAATTGCAGCAAGGTATTTTTAGGTTTTTTGGTTTATAGATCTGAAAAATATGATGGAAAATAGACCCGGGGGCCATAGGTTTCACTAGAGGCTTCTCTCTTGAAAGAAAACATACGGTGGGTAAACAAATTACTATTGAGCAATTGATAGAAAAGCACATAGTTATGATGATACTTAAGGCAATGATCATGAATATAGGCATCACGTCCATGACAAGTAGACTGAAATGATTCTGCATCTACTACTATTACTCCACACATCGACCAACTCCTGCATGCATCTAGAGTATTAAGTTCATAAGAACAGAGTAACGCTTTAAGTAAGATTACATGATGTAGAGGGATAAACTCAAGTAATATGATATAAACCCCATCTCTTTATCCTTGATGGCAACAATGCAATACGTGCCTCGCTACCCCTTCTGTCACTGGGTGAGGAAACCGCAAGATTGAACCCAAAACTAAGCATGTCTCCCATTGCAAGAAAAACCAATGTAGTTGGCCAAACCAAACCGATAGTTCAAAGAGAAATACAAAGATATCTTAATCATGCAAAAAAGAGTTCAGAGAAGACTCAAACAACATTCATAGATAATCTCATCATAAATCCACAATTCATCGGATCTCAACAAACACACTGAAAAAGAATATTACATCAGATAGAACTCCAAGAACATCGTGGAGAACATTGTATTGAAGATCAAAGAGAGAGAAGAAGCCATCTAGCTACTAGCTATGGACCCTTAGGCATGTGGTAAACTACTCACGTTTCATCGGAAGGGCGGCAAGGTTGATGTAGAGGCCCTGTGTGATCGAATCCCCCTCCGGCAAGGTGCCGGAAAAGGCCCCAGGATGGGATCTCATGGGAACAGTGGCTTGCGCCAGTGAAGAAGTATTTTTGTGGATGGTTCTGATGTTGGGGGAATATTTGAGAATATATAGCACTGGAATTAGGGTTGGAGAACTCCTGAGGGGCCCACAAGCCAGGGGCGCCCCCTTGGGGCGCGCCTTAGAGGCTTATGGCATCCCCGGGACACTTCTGGCCCTCTCTCCAAGTCATGTAGGTGTCTTCTGGTCCAAGAAAAATCATCGTAAATTTTTATTCCATTTGAACTCCGTTTGATATTCCTTTTCTGCAAAAGTCAAAAACAAGGAAAAACAGAAACTGGCACTGGGCTTTGGGTTAATAAGTTAGTCCCAAAAATTAATATAAAATAGAATATTAATGCATATAAAACATCCAAAATAGATAACATAATATCATGGAACAATCAAAAATTATAAATACGTTGGAGACAAATGGGTCTTTAAGAAGAAAGTCGATGTGGATGGAAATGTTCAGTTCCACAAAGCTCGGTTTATCGCTAAAGGTTATGGACAAGTTCAAGGAATTGACTACAATGATACTTACTCGCCAGTAGCGATGCTGAAGTTGGTAAGGATCGTACTAGCTATAGATGCATATTTTGGTTACGAGATATGGCAGATGGATGTCAAAACGTATTTCCTTAATGGAAATTTAACCGAGGATGTGTATATGATACAGCCCGAGGGTTTTGTCAATTCGACTAGAACTAGTAAGGCATGCAAGCTCAAGAGATCCATTTATGGGTTGAAGCAAGCATCTCGGAGATTGAATATTCGTTTTGATGAGGTTGTCACTAGCCCAGTTTCATCAAAAGCGAAGAGGACGCTTGTTTATATAGGAAGTTGAGTGGGAGCTCGATAGTGTTTTTGATCCTATATGTGGATGGCATATTGCTGATCGGAAACGATGTTTCGATGCCGAACTCGGTCAAGGATTCATTGAATGGCAAGTTTTCAATGAAGGACCTAGGCGAGACAGTGTATATTTTAGGCATTAAGATCTATAGAGATAGATCGATGAGGCTACTCGGCTTGAGCCAGAGCACATACATAGATAAAGTGTTGAAGCGGTTCAACATGAGTGAGGCCAAGAAAGGGTTCTTGCCTGTCTCACATGGTATAAGGCTAAGTGAGACTCAGAGTCCTTCGACATCTCATGAGCAAAGCAGGATGAGTCGGATTCCGTATGCCTCAGCAATCGGATCCATCATGTATGCCATGATATGTACACAGCCTGATGTTGCTTTTGCAATAAGCCTAACAAGTAGATACCAGGCCAACCTAGGTGAGAGTCACTGGGCGGCGGTAAAGACTATTCTGAAGTAACTAAAAAGGACTAAAGAGATGTTCCTAGTTTATGGAGGTGAGGAAGAGCTCGTCATACAGTGTTACACCGATGCTAGTTTCCAAACCGATAGAGATGATTGTCCCTCACAGTTCGGATTCGTGTACATCATGAACGGAGGAGTAGTGAGCTAGACGAGCTCCAAGCAAGATACGGTGGTCGATTCTACCATAGAAGCCGAATACATTGCAGCTTGTGAAGCTGCAAAGGAAGGTGTTTGGATCCAGAACTTTCTGGATGGTCTTGGTATTTTCCCAGCCTCGGTAAAACCATTGGACCTTTATTGTGATAATTCTGGTGCCATCGCACAAGCCAAGGAGCCAAGTGAAAGCACAAGTGCTCCTTGGGTGCTTTTGGTAATTAATGTCAACATATCTCTTGCTGGACTAATACTTTTATCTAGTATATTTCAGATGAGTTCAACAATGGAGTGGCGTGGGCAAGAGGATGTGGGCCCCCTTCAAAATGCTAAGGACACGTATTGGCTCAAGCTCAAGACTCTACATTTTCATTTTAGTGATCCAAGATCACATTGAGTCCATAGGAAAGCCAATACTATTAAAAGGGGATGAGGTGTTGCTTAATGGCTTCCTTGCTCAAAGTGCTTAGTGATATGCTCCAAAGCCCTCAACCACTTTCTCATATCCACATATGTCCCAAAACAAAAGTCAAACTCGGCCCCGCCGATTTGATCCATCCGGCGCCACCAAGTTCACTTGACATAGCCACTGCCACAAACCCTAGTCACTTCGGTCTCACCGATAGTGATCTCGGTCTCACCGAGATGGGATTGCAAACTCTCTGTTTCCCTTCGTAATGTTTTGGTCCAACTGAGATGAGTGATCGGTCCCACCGAGTTCACAATGCAAACTCTCTGTTTCCCTTTCGTAACGTTTCGATCTCACTGAAATGAGCGATTTGGTCCCACCGAGTTTGCCTGACCAACTCTCTGGTTAGCTTATTACCAAAATCGGTCCCACCGAGATTACATTATGCCCTAAACCTAATGAAATCGGTCCCACCGAATAGACATGTCGGTCCCATCGAAATGCCTAATGGTGTCACACCCTAGCTAGTTCATGCATTAGAGTGTTGCATCATGTTTAATTTCCCAGAAAACTGAAATGGGGATGACAGAACCCCCAGCACCCCCCCCTGGAAAAACTAGGGTTTACTAAAAACTTTTTCAATGAACCTGAAATGCCCTTCTAAAAAGTCCACCCTTTTTGTTTTGGGTTAAAACCTTTGACAAAAATGGTGCACACTTTTCTAGGACATCATAAGGTCATTGGATTAATTCATTACTAATTGCATTTGGGCAATTTAAATCTTATAAATATTTTAAAATGCCCAAATAATCCTGAAAGTATTTTTAGGCTGTTGAGAATATTTTCAAATGTGCCTCTGAATATTTTCAGGTTTTTCCTAAATGAAATAGTATTTTTACTATTTCAAAACACAAAACAGAATAAATAAAAAAACAAAAAAAGAGAGAGAAAGAAACTAACCTGGCAAGTCACCAGCCAGCCCACCTCGCGGCCCAGCACTGTGCTGGCCCGCGCCAGCCAGCTGCTTCTTCTTCCCCGCCAGGCAGGAGGGAGGTGACGCCGGCGTGCCTGAGCTCGCCACGGCGCCACCTGCTTGCCGCCCGCGCCCCTGGACGTCTGGACGACCTCACGTCGTCGCCCCAACCCCCTAGACCCCTCCATTCGCCCCCAACGCCTCTCCCTAGCCGTTCCCCACCATGGCCGATGCCCCTGCCGCCGCATCGTCGTCGTAGCCGTGCCCTCCGTCATCCTCGCGCCGCGCCATCATGTCCATGAGCTCCGCCGTCGTCGACTACATCGAGCAGGCCGAGCCCCGAGCGCTCGCCTGCTCTGGAATCGCCCTAACCCCGTCTTCCCCAACTCCGGCCACCCTGCTGCCCTGGAGGAGGGGGAAGCCAGTGCAGCTAGGAATGAAAATCTGCCTCACCCGCCTTCTCTGGCCGAAGTTATGCTGGAGGCAGAAAGAAACAAGCGTGAGACCAACTGCTTGCTAGAGCGGATTGAGCAGAACACTGCACGTCAATAGTGAAATGACTTGGTGTCAATCAATGACTTTATCAAGTTGTACCCACCAAAGTTTAATCATTTCGTCGAGCCCCTCGACGCGGATGACTGGCTTCGCAGCATCACTCACAAGCTGCGTTCTGCCAATGTAGCCGAAGCTAATAAGGTTACCTATGCTGCCTATCACCTCGAAGGCCCTGCTAGCCTTTGGTGGGAAAACTTTGAGGCTATGCGCCCGGTCAGCCAAGTCACTACTTGGGCTGAATTCAGTGAGGCTTTCCATGAGCATCACATCCTGGAAGGTCTCATGGATCGTAAGAGGGAAGAGTTCTGCAATTTTACCCAAGGCAGACTGACTGTGGATGCTTATAGTCGTGAGTTTGGAAATCTGGCACGTTATGCTCCTGAAGAGGTATCCATCGACTCAAGAAGTAGGCAAGGTTCCGCAAGGGACTTAGCCCCGAGCTTCGCCGCGATCTTCGTCTGCACGAGTGCACCTCCTTCCAGAAGTTGGTCAATAAAGCCATCAGTGCTGAGACAGGCCAGTCTGACTATGACGCTTCACGCAAGCACTCTCGTGATTTTGGTTCCTCATCCGGCTCTGGATCTCAGAAGCGTCGGGTTTGGATTCAAGCACAGTGCTGCCACCCAGGTTCATTCCGAGGCCATCCTTTGAGGCGCCTCGCCCCAACCAGCAGTTTGCACCGCCTAAACCCTATGGTGGCCCCACTGCTAGTGCTGCTCCACGCCCCAATGTTGTGACATGTTTCAAGTGTGGAGAGTCGGGTCACTACAGTCGAGAGTGTCCCCAGAACAACAACCCCAACCAGTCTGGAAAGTCCGTTGGCCGTGGTAAGCCAGCAGGAAAGACATTCTATGCCAAGCCAGCCACCACTACACGTGGCCATGTCAACTATGTCTCAGCTGAGGAGGCTCATGATGATCCTAACGTCGTCCTTGGTACGCTCCTTGTTAATTGCCATCCGGCATCTGTTCTTTTTGATACTGGAGCATCTCATTCATTCATATCTGAGAGCTATGCTCGATTGCATAACACGACATTCTGTGACATGCCCACTACCATGGAAATTCAAACCCCTGGCTCTAGATGGCAAACTTCTAGAGTAAACCATGGGAATGAAATTCTTGTTGATAGACTTGTCTTCCTTGCATATTTAATAGCTCTCAAGTCCTCGGACATAAACATCATCTTGGGTATGGACTGGATGTCAGCCCATTATGCTAAGATTGATTGCTCTAATAGAACTGTTCAACTTACTCACCCATCGGGCAAGACAGTCAATGTCTTAACTCGAGTGGCCAAGCGTCAGCTTTACTCCCTAAATGCCAACCCCCTTCCAGACCTTGAAGATATTCCGATAGTCTGAGACTTCCCGGATGTCTTTCCAGAAGAACTGCCAGGTGTTCCACCTGACAGGGATGTCGAGTTTGTGATAGACCTTGTTCTAGGAACCGTCCCAATTTCTAGAAGACCCTATAAGATGGCACCCTTAGAACTAGCCGAGCTTAAGAACCAACTCGATGATTCCTTGAAAAAGGGTTTCATCCGTCCTAGTTCCTCTCCTTGGGCTTGCCCCGTCCTCTTCGTTAAGAAGAAGGATGGAACAGATCGGATGGTTGTAGATTACCGACCTGTCAACTTGGTCACTATCAAGAACAAGTATCCGCTTCCCAGGATCAACGATCTGTATGATCAACTCGATGGATCCTCAGTCTTTTCCAAGATGGATTTGAGATTGGGCTACCATCAAATCAAAATCAAAAACGGGGACATTCCCAAAACGGCCTTTGTTACTCGTTATGGCCAATACGACTACACCGTTATGTCCTTCGGTTTAACCAATGCCCCGGCCACCTTCTCTTGGTTAATGAACTCGGTCTTCATGGAGTATTTGGATAAATTCGTCGTGGTATACCTTGATGATATACTCATCTACTCCAAGAGCGAGGAAGAACATGCCGAACATCTAACGCTGGTATTGACGAAACTTTGAGAGCATCGCCTTTATGCCAAATTCTCCAAGTGTGAATTTTGGTTGCCAGAAGTTACCTATCTAGGCCATGTAATCTCTGGTAAGGGTATTGCTGTCAATCCCGAGTGAGTTCAAGTTGTCCTTGATTGGACCCCACCTGAGATGGTCAAGCAAGTTCGGAGCTTCCTTGGCTTAGCGAGCTATTGTCGCCACTTCATCGAGAATTTCTCCAAGGTTGCTAAACCTCTAACTGAACTCCTCAAGAAAGATAAAAAGCTCGAGTGGACCCCACAGTGCGAGTTCAGCTTTCAGGAACTGAAAAGATGCCTGACATCTGCTCCTGTACTGGTACCACCAGATTTCTCCAAGGACTTTATTATCTATTGCGACGCCTTGCGACAAGGACTAGGTTGCATACTCATGCAAGATCGTCAGGTAATTGCCTATGCTTCACGGCAATTACACCCCCATGAGGAAAACTATCCCACACATGATCTAGAGCTTGCAGCTGTAGTCCATGCACTTAAAACATGGCGACATTACCTTCTCGGTAATCGTTGCGAGATCTTCACTGACCACCAAAGTTTGAAATATATCTTCACCCAACCGGATTTGAATCTCAGGCAAAGATGTTGGGTCGAGTTGATCTCGGATTACAACTTAGGAATAACTTACACCCCGGGCAAAGCCAATGTCATGGCTGATGCGCTAAGTCGTAAATCTTATTGTAACAACCTGATGTTACAACAAAGTCAACCACTTCTCCATGAGGAATTTCGTAAGCTTAACCTTCACATTGTTCCTCGAGGATTCCTATCCACCCTGGTGGCGAAGCCTAACCTTACGGATCAAATCATAGCTGCCCAGAAGCGTGATAAGGGCATATCCCGGATTAAGGAAAACATCGCTACCGGAGTTGCTAAATGTTTTTCCATGGATGAGCGAGGTGTTGTCTTCTTCGAGAACCACTTGGTAGTTCCCAAGAAACAACATCAACGTCAGTTGATTCTTAAGGAAGCTCATGAATCCCCTCTCACCATTCATCCCGGTAGTACTAAAATGTATCAAGACCTACGCCAGAGGTTTTGGTGGACTAGGATGAAGAGAGAAATTTCTCAATACATTGCTAGTTGCAACGTCTATCGTCGTGTTAAAGCAGAGCATCAATGGCCTGCTAGCACCCTTCAACCTTTGGCTATTCCTGAGTGGAAATGGGATAAAATCGGTATGGATTTCATTACTGGGATTCCCAGGACCAAGAGAGGGAATAATGCCATCTTCGTCGTGATCGATCGTCTTTCCAAGGTGGCCCACTTTCTACCTGTTCGTGAGAGTATCACCGCTAGCCAGCTAGCTGACCTGTACATCTCCCGAATAGTGTCTCTTTATGGTGTCCCATTAGAAATTAACTCAGACCGTGGGAGTCCCTTCACCTCTCGATTTTGGGAAAGTTTCCAAAATGCTATGGGAACTTGTCTCTCTTCTAGCACCGCCTTCCACCCCCAATCAAGTGGTCAAGTAGAGCAAGTAAATCAAATCCTGGAAGATATGCTCCGAGCTTCTGTCATCTCTTTTGGAATGGATTGGGAGAAATGCCTTCCATTCGCGGAGTTCGCTTATAACAATAGTTATCAAGCTAGCTTGGGCAAAGCTCCTTTCGAAGTTCTCTATGGACGAAAATGTCGAACGCCTCTTAACTGGTCAGAAACCGGGGAAAGACAACTCTTTGGCCCGGATATGATTCAGGAAGCAGAAGAGCAGGTTCGCGTTATTCGTGAGAAATTGAAAACAGTCCAATCTCGTCAAAAGAGCCAATATGACCGTAAACATAAGCTCATGACTTATGAAGTCGGCGAGAAGGGTTACCTCCGGGTTACTCCATTAAAGGGAACCCATCGCTTCGGTATCAAAGGCAAATTGTCTCCTCATTACATTGGACCCTTTCGCATTCTTGCCAAACGAGGAGAAGTTGCCTACCAATTGGAACTACCTCCGCATCTTTCCAAAGTTCACGATGTCTTCCACGTTTCTCAACTCAGGGGTTGCTTCGCGGATCCTATCCGTGGAGTGGACCATGAAACGCTTGATCTACAAGATAATCTCACTTGTCGGGAATATCCCGTTCGTATCCTTGATCAAGCCGAGCGTACCACTTGACGCCATAACATCAAGTTTCTCAAGTTTCAAAGGTCACACCATTCCGAGAAAGAAGCCACTTGGGAAAGGGAGGATCGTCTTTGACTCGAGTACCCCACCTTCTTTCCAACGGATCCTAAATCTCGGGACGAGATTCTTTTGAGTGGGGGTGAGTTGTCACACCCTAGCTAGTTCATGCATTAGAGTGTTGCATCATGTTTAGTTTCCCAGAAAACTGAAATGGGGATGACAGAACCCCCAGCACCCCCCCTGGAACAACTAGGGTTTACTAAAAACTTTTTCAATGAACCTGAAATGCCCTTCTAAAAAGTCCACCCTTTTTGTTTTGGGTTAAAACCTTTGGCAAAAATGGTGCACACTTTTCTAGGACATCATAAGGTCATTGGATTAATTCATTACTAATTGCATTTGGGCAATTTAAATCTTATAAATATTTTAAAATGCCCAAATAATCCTGAAAGTATTTTTAGGCTGTTGAGGATATTTTCAAATGTGCCTCTGAATATTTTCAGGTTTTTCCTAAATGAAATAGTATTTTTACTATTTCAAAACACAAAACAAAAAAATAAAAAACAGAAAAAGAGAGAGAAAGAAACTAACCTGGCAAGTCACCAGCCGGCCCACCTGGTGGCCCAGCACTGTGTTGGCCAGCGCCAGCCAGCTGCTTCTTCTTCCCCGCCAGGCAGGAGGGAGGTGACGCCGACGTGCCTGAGCTTGCCACGGCGCCACCTGCTTGCCGCCCGCGCCCCTGGACGTCTGGATGACCTCCACGTCGTCGCCCCGACCCCCTGGACCCCTCCATTCGCCCCCAACGCCTCTCCCTCGCCGTTCCCCACCATGGCCGACGCCCCTGCCGCCGCATCGTCGTCGTACCCGCGCCCTCCGTTGTCCTCGCGCCGCGCCATCGTGTCCATGAGCTCCGCCGTCGTCGACTACATCGAGCAGGCCGAGCCCCGAGCGCTCGCCCGCTCTGGAATCGCCCTGACCCCGTGTTCCCCAACTCCGGCCACCGGAGATCCCCTTCACCGTCCCCGCCGCATCAGCTCATCCCCGACCTCGCCAACTGCCTCGACGTGACCCCTGTGAGCTCAGCCACCTCCCCATCCTCTCCGTTTAACTTCTCGAGCACTGCAGCGACCGCACCAAGCTCGGCCGCACCCACCGCCGCCACCGCACGTCGCCGTCGTGGCCACAGCCATGTTGGCTCGCAACCGAGCATGCCATCGTCTTCAACGCACTCGCAGGAGCCTGTAGCACCCCCGCACGCCCCTCGCCGTGCCTCCTAGCGACTAGTTCGACCTCGCCCGAACTCCGGCAGCCGCAACGCTCGTTGCCGGCGACGTTTCCTGTCACCCCGGCTCCACCCACTGCCACCACTCGACGCGGCTCACTCCCCGCATCACGTAGATGGTCTCCGCCGTCCTTTTGGTCGCCCGAGTGCAAAACCCGCGCTGCTCCGCCACGTCTGGCCTCGCCGGCGGCTAAACGCCGGCGAGTTTGACCCTGTTTGACCCCGTGTGGGCCCAGGTTGACCTCCCCTGAGTCTCTGACACGTGGGACCGCCCAGCTAATTAACTTAGATTAGCACTAATCAAAAATTAGTTAATTAATTAACTACTGACACGCGGGTCCCACTAGTCAGGTTTGACCTGGACTGGCCTGTTGACCCCTGACGTCACTCTGACGCAATGCTGACGCAATAAATCATTTACTGGATTTATTCTTATACAGGAAATACCATAAAATATTACAAACTTCAATAATTCATAACTTTTAATCTGTAACTCCAAATGCAAAGAGTTATATATAAAATTTGATCAGAAAAATTCAATCTTTCCATCTGTAGTGGTTTCATGCATGACAAAACACTTTAACATTGTTGTTTAGGTGAAACAAGCTAATACACTTATAATGCTTAAGAACATAAGCTTCCATTTGAATCTTTGATTCAAATGGACCCAAACCAACTTGTTTCACATTGCATTAGGCAGGACACCTCATATTGCCATGTCATAGCATGCATCATGTTGTAGCATATTGCCATGTGATGATTGTATTCTGTGGTGTCTTTCATGGTAGGTTCGTCCTCTGAGGATATTTCTGAGTATCCAGCTGAAGGGCAGTACCCTACTACTACTCCATCAGGCAAGCAGCCCCATTGATCATATCAATACAATCCCATGTTCTCGCTTCTGCTCTCATTTACTGCATTAAGACAACAACGTTTCAAACTGCTGTGTGCTACGGTAGTTGAACCCTTATCCTCTGCATGACCTGTCATTGCCACAGTAACTAGATGAAACCCACTAGCATGTGTAGGAGTTGATTGAGCCATGTATGTGTTTCCTACCTTGCTATGCCTGCTATGCTTAGAGTTGTGTCGGGTCTGGTTCATCTAGGTGATGGGCTAGAGTGAAATGATTACGTCGGTAATGTTATAACGCCCTCGATGCGGCTATATCTCCCACGTGTCGAAGCACGACTTAGAGGCATAACCGCATTGAAAGCAATGTCGCAAGTGAGGTAATCTTCACACAACCCATGTATTACATAAGGGAAAGAGATACATAGTTGGCTTACAATCGCCACTTCACACAATTACATGAATAAAGCATTACATCATCCAAATACAAACAAGGTCCGACTACGGAACCAAAATAAAAGAAGAACCCCAAATGCGACAAGGTCCCCGATCGACCCCAACTGGGCTCCACTACTGATCAACTAGAACGAAACAACACAAAGGACAAGATCTTCATCGAGCTCCTCCTTGAGCTTGGTTGCGTCATCTGCACGGACGCAGCGGCACCTGCAAGCTGGTTTTGGCAGTATCTGTGAGTCACGGGGAGTCAGCAATCTCGCACCCTCGCGATCAAGACTATTTAAGCTTATGGGTAAGGTAAAGGTATGATGTGGAGCTGCAGCAAGCGACTAGCATATATGGTGGCTAACATACGCAAATGAGAGCGAGAAGAGAAGGCAAAGCACGGTCGAATAACTATGATCAAGAAGTGATCCTAGAACAACCTACGTCAAGCATTACTCCAGCACCGTGTTCACTTACCGGACTCTGCCGGAAAGAGACCATCACGGTTACACACGCATTTGATGTATTTTAATTAAGGTCAACTTCAGGTTTTCTACAACCGGACGTTAACAAATTCCCATCTGCCCATAACCGTGGGCACGGCTTTCGAAAGTTCAAATCCCTACAGGGGGTCCCAACTTAGCCCATGACAAGCTCTCACGATCAACGAAGGATATTCCTTCTAGCGGGAAGTCCCGATCAGACTCGGAATCCCGGTTACAAGACATTTCGACAAGGTAAAACTAAACCAGCAACACCACCCGAATGTGCCGACAAATCCCGATAGGAGCTGCACATATCTCTTTCTCAGGGCACACTCAGATTGTCTTAGGTACGGGTAGGCCAGCCCAGAGTTGCCCCTGGTGGCCACCGGCAGCTGACAGGTTGGACCAACACTCAGAGGAGCACTGGCCCGGGGGGGTTAAAATAATGATGACCCTTGAGTCTGCAGAACCCAAGGGAAAGAAAAGGCTAGGTGGCGAATGGTAAAACCAATGTTGGGCCTTGCTGGAGGAGTTTTATTCAAGGCGAACTGTCAAGGGGTTCCCATTATAACCCAACCGCGTAAGGAACGCAAAATCCGGGAACATAACACCGATATTGCAGAAACTAGGGCGGCAAGAGTGGAACAAAACACCAGGCATAAGGCCGATCCTTCCACCCTTTACCAAGTATATAGATGTATTAATTAAATAAGAGATATTGTGATATCCCAACAACTAAACGTGTTCCAACAAGGAACAACATCTCCATGTTCCAACAAGGAACAAAACTTCAATCTTCACCTGCGACTAACAACGCTATAAGAGGGGCTGAGCAAAGCGGTAACATAGCCAAACAACGGTTTGCTAGGACAAGGTGGGTTAGAGGCTTGGTTCAACAATATAGGAGGCATGATAAGCAAGTGGTAGGTATCGCAGCATAGGCATAGCAAAAGAGCGAGCAACTAGCAAGCAAAGATAGAAGTGATTTCGAGGGTATGGTCATCTTGCCTGAAATCCCGCAAGGAAGAAGAACGAGTCCATGAAGAAGACAAACGGATGTAGTCGAACGGTTCCTCACAAACGTGACGTTATCGGAACCAACCCGAAGAAGCAACACCGGAAAGAAGCACACAACATAGTAAACAAACCTCACACGAACATGGCATGATCCACAACAAGTATGATGCATGTCCGGTTTAATGAAGCATGGCATGGCAACGAGCACAAGCAATTCTACAAATTAAGTGGAGGTCAATATGCAACTCCGTTGCATATCGACGAAACACCACATTCAAGTTATTTAGTTCGATCTCGTTTATGTACCCAACAATATTAAATGTTGTTAAACATGGCAAGAGGGTGAAGCAAATGAAAACTACCTATCTAGGCAAGATTAAAATGAGGCCGGAACAACAAACAACAAGTCCGGAAACTCCTCATGTGCATGTTTTAAGGTTTGATACTGTTCTGCCCTAAACCTTATTTTATGGTTATTAAACATGCAAGATGATGCCACCATGTTAAACTAGGCAAAATTCTACCCCATTTACATATAAGGTTTATTAAAATCCGAGTTACGGTTATTTGGTTATGAATTAAAGCATTTTAACATGGCATAGGGGCAAATTTAATCAAACCGCATTTTAAATATTTTAAACATAGATGAAAGTTGGATATAAAGAAACTAGACAAAATTCTAAGCAAGTTTCATATAAAGTTTAATTAATTCCGATGCATGGTTATTTAGGTGTGGGCATTATAAAATGATGGCATATGCTGTAAATATGCATGCACTGGATAAATTGCAAAATTCGTTGGACAAAGGAAAAAAACAAATGGGCCGAAATCTGAGGGATCTGGGCTGGTGGGAGCTGCTCACTTTGGGCCTGGCCCGGCCGGACGAAGAGGGAGGCCTGCTGGAAAGAAAAAAACTAGCAGCGGGTGGCTGGGCCTTGGGCCTGACGGTGGAGGAGGGAGGCCAGCAGGGGCGAGGCTGGGCCGGGAGGCCTAGCACTGGGCCTCGCGTGCGGGGAGGAGGCTCACACGGACGAGCGGTGGCCCACGCAGCTGACGACGCGATCGTCGTTCTCCTCGTGCCTGAGTCACACGAGCAGGAGGCAGTGGCGGCGGCGTCCAAAGTCAATGGCGGGGCAGCGGCGTCTCCGGCAGGTTAGGGCGACGGGGAGGACTGGAGAGGATAGATCTGGCCCTTGGGGCCTCATTCCTGGCGACGGCGAGCTCGGGAAAGCTCCGGGCGGCGGCGCTCCCTGGTGAGTGGGAGAGAGAGATTCAGTGAGAAGGGAGGGGGAATAAGCAGGAGGAAGAAGGGAAGGAAAGGTGCAGCCTGGTGGTGGCCACGGACGGCAGGGCTCCTCCTTGAGCTGCTGGAGCTGTTGCTGCTTGTGGGGGTGCTCGGGGCAGGGGCTGCATGGGCTCAGAGAGGTAGGGGCGGGGTGGATCAAGGAAGGCAGGTGGCGACTAGGTGGTGCTGAAATTGAGGAGAAAGTGGGCGGCGGCGCTAGGGTAGGATGGAAGGGACAAACTGCCTAGGATCTAGGGTTGGTCTAGTTTTAGACTAGGGAGTATATATATATAAGGAAAGAGGGAGAGTTTAGGGGCTAAACCATCCCTCCAATTAAAATCGAGCGGTCGAGATAAATAGACTAGGAAGTCCAAATAAGAAAACGGAGACATTTTGTAGATGTTTGGGGATGATCCGGACACGACGATGACGACTGCTCGGGTCGGGTCCGGGAAAATTTTCGGTCGCGCGCGCGAGGAGGCCCGCGGGCTGACGAGAGAGGTTAGATTGGACCTGGCGGTAGGTAGTGGGCTGTGCGGAAGTCCTCAGGCTGAGAGAAGAGAAGAGAGAGGCCCGGCGACTGTTTCCCGAGACCGAAAGCGCCCGACGTTAGACCAGCTATAATGCCGCTATAGTTATCCGTTGGGGCATCAAACGATCTCCGAATGCGATGAAACTTGACAGGAGGTCTATCTACACTATAATAAGACCACACGTCAACTCTCATCCCATTCCGAGAACATTTTCTGGCCACTTATAAAATACAATTTCGGACATGCCGCGGGCGCGCGCAAGTGTGTCTAGCCTCAGAACGGACAACGGAGAGAACGAGGAGGCCGGGACGGATGCAAGTTTTGAAAACATGATGATGCAATGCACATGATGACATGACAAGATGCAACACGCAAGCGAATGACATGGCAACAGCATCGAATAACTCGAAGACACCTGGCACATCGGTCTCGGGGCGTCACAAATGTGAGGGATGTGTTGAACATGTTTTGGTAAAGGTATCGATGAGAGGCCATGTAGGAGTACATGGTGGGTTGTTTCATTTAGGTCGTCCATAAGAACTGAGATTTGTATGCGTGATTTAAGATTCAGCTACTACCACACATTGGGCCCTGAAATATGACCCCGCTCGACTTACTGACCCCTCTCGTCCTCTGTCCAGGAGGTGCAACTAGTTTCTGGTGTTTGTAGGTTATGTGTTGGCGGCCGTGCGTAGCGCTGACCCTAGGGGTGGGCTACGATGCGGTAGATACACCGTGGCCGGGTATGTCGGGCGCCCGTGTGGCGTCTCGGGGCCCTGTACACATCGTTTGGGACCGTTGAGGACACCCCGGCCAGATTTCCTTGCGGATGGAACCCGAATAGGTGATAAACCTGGACTAGAGACTCGTGTGGTTAGTCGGGTCGTGGTCTACACCCACGTCGGCTTTCGCTTGAAGTCTGCCAAGCACATGTCGTGTGCAGACGCTAAGTGGTGGAAACATGTGTGACGGTGTACACCCCTGCAGGGTATAAAACTATTCGAATAGCCGCGTCCGCGGTAAAGTACTACTTGGTTGCCTATACAGTTCACAGACAAGTTAATGGTTACTACTAAAAGACTCAAGATAAGTGTGAGTACCGAGGATGGCCCTCTCGTAGGATGACGAGGGAGGATCTCCGGTGGAGTATTGTGTTGGTGATTAGTGGACTCGTGTGCGGAAACTATTTTACAGTGGTGTCTCGTAGGATAGCTTAGCCAAGAGTCAAAGCTGGCCTGCTGCAATAACTCCACCACCTTCTTGAGAATAAGCATGTATAGTAGGATCTGTTGTAAGACTTGCTGAGTACCTTTGTACTCATGTTGCTTTAATTACTGTTTTCAGATGACAACACCGCCCCCTCTGATGGGTTTTACGTAGACCTCGACATCGATGAGCAACTTGCCACCCAGGTGGTGATTCTGGCCATGGAGGGCCCTATGTAGATAGACAGGCTTCGACAAGCCTTCTTTCTTTCTAGTGTCTGTACTCAGACTTATTTGCTTCCGCATGTGCTTGTATGCTTGTATGACTTGAGTGTCGGGTCCTGTGACCCCTACCTGTATGAACATGTTATGTATGGCTCTCCGGAGCCTTTAAATAAAGTACTTGAGTGGTAGAGTTTTGTTGTGATGCCATGTTGTATTTGCACATATCGAGCATATTGTGTGTATGATTGAAATGCTTGGTATGTGTGGGATCAGACAATCTAGTTGTTTATCCTTGGCAGCCTCTCTTATGGGGAAATGTAGTCTAGTGCTCCTTGAGCCATAGTAGTCCGCTACAGCCCGGTTCACCGGAATCCTGCTAGCCTAGCACTACTGCTCAGGACACTTGACTGGCCGGCATGTGTTTCACTTTGTTCCTATGTCTGTCCCTTCGGGGAAATGTCATGCAGTGACATGCGGAGTCCTGCCTAGCCTGCTACAGCCCGGGTTCCCCGGAGTCCTGTTAGCCCAGTGCTACAGCCCGGATTCACACGCTGTTGACCGACATGCTCGATGTGATTCATGTATGCTTGTCCCCATAGGTCTGTGCCGCTTTGGGTTCACGACTAGCCATGTCGGCCCGGGTTCTCTGTCATATGGATGCTAGCGACACTATCATATACGTGAGCCAAAGGTTGCTTCTTTGTGGACCCTTCGTGGGTGGAGCCCTCCGTGGACTCGCGCAACCGTTACCCTTCGTGGGTTGAAGTCTCCATCAACATGGATGTACGATAGCACCATCTATCGGGACCATGCCAAAAATCTTAGAGTCTCCAATTGCGTTTGCACACTCCAATCCCATCCCTTTACTTTCTTGTAAATTGCATGATTTACTTTCCGCTGCTCATATACACTTTTCATGCTTGCTTGAATGTATTGTGAATGGTTAAACTTGTGCTAAAACTCCACCTTAGCTTAAAGAAATTAAAAACTGCTACTTTTCTTTGCTAAGAGTCTATTCACCCCCCTTTAGACACCTCTTCTCGATCCTTTCAATTGGTATCAGAGCATTGGTCTCCATTGCTTTGGTTTAATCACCATTGGAGGAAGATGGATGAGTCTACATTGGGGAGTCTTAGACGTAGAGTGCCTATACTTGATGGAGAGTTCTTTCATGAGTACAAAATTGAGATGCTTGAGATTTTCAATGAATATCATTTGAACAAGTACATTACTAGCCCTTGTGAACCCCTTGTTGACCCCTTGGATCCTACCCTTGATGAGTCTATTGACATGATCTGTAATCCTAGAATTGTCAATTTAATCACTAGAGGATTACCTAGAAACTTGATTGCTAGCTTGCCTGCTCTTGATTGTGCTTACACCATATGGAGATTTCTTGAGGAACGATTTCCAAACTATTCCTTGCGAAACTTAGATGAAATTCTTCATAAGTCTACTGCCTTGAGTAAGATGAATTCCTATGATCCTAAGTTTGGTGATTGTCTATTTGAGATTACCAATCTCATGCGTGCCAAAGGAGATGTTGGAATCATTAGCAATATCATCTCCGAAGCCATTAGAATTCATAAAGATGATTATTGTGATGACCATTTATCTAATGAATTACCCTCTCTAGGAATTGATCCATCACAAGACGATGTTGAACATGGATACTATGATGAGGATGATGATAGTGACTTTGATCTCGACGAGTCTATGAGACACTTCGGTCTTATGGCAAATCTTCGCGGCTACATGGTTGGAGGAAAGGAATGGGTTCTTGATAGTGGATGTACCGATCACATGATCGGAGATAAGGATATGTTTTGTGAGCTCGCTGAAAACGACGACCCTCGAAAGTATGTCACTTTTGGTGACAACTCAAAGGGTAAGGTGGTTGGCCTTGGTAAGGTGGCCATCTCACATGATAGCTCCATACAAAATGTTATGCTCGTTGAATCCCTTGGCTATAATCTACTTTCTGTATCTATACTTGCTGACTTTGGTTTCAATGTCCTATTTACTGAAGTAGATTGCCAGGTGTTTCATAGAGATAACCACAATATGGTCTTTACCAGTTTACGTAGAGGTGATCTTTACATTGTTGATTTCACTAAAAAAAGGCTCAACCTAGAACTTGCTTAATTGCTAAATCTTCTAAAGGTTGGTTGTGGCATGGAAGATTAGGTCATGTGGGCATGCGAAATCTTGATAAGCTTATTAAAGGTGATCATATCCTTGGAGTAAAAGATGTTATATTTGACAAGGATAGATTGTGCAGTACTTGTCAAGCAGGAAAACAAGTTGGGGGAAGTCATTCCGTGAAGAACATTATGACCACGAGAAGACTGCTCGATCTACTTCGTATGGATTTCTTTGGTCCTAACGCCTACAAAAGTCTCGGTGGTAACTCATTTGGTCTAGTCATAGTCGATGATTTTTCAAGATTTACGTGGGTGTTCTTTCTTGATGATAAATCGCAGGTCCAAAAGATCTTCAAGAACTTCACTAGGAAGGCCCAAAATCAATTTGAAGTGCAGATCAAGAAGGTTCGAAGCGACAACAGAACGGAGTTCAAGAACGCAAATGTGGATACCTTTCTGATGAAGAAGGGATTTCACACGAGTTCTTGGCTACGTACACACCTCAACAAAACGGAGTTGTTGAGAGGAAGAACCGGACTCCTATTGAGATGGTGAGAACGATGCTTGATGCGTACAAGACGCCAAAAAACTTTTGGGCGGAAGCGGTTGAGACAGCTTGTCATGCAACAAATCGCTTGTATCTTCACAAGCTACTCAGCAAAATGGTATATGAGCTTCTCACCGGTAACAAACCCCAAGTTGGATACTTTCAAGTATTCGGCTCAAAGTGCTACATTCTTGATAAGCATCATCATTCTAAATTTGCTCCTAAATCTCATGAGGGTTTCCTACTTGGTTATGGCTCAAACTCTCACACTTACCGTGTCTACAACAATTTCACCCGAAAGGTTGAAGGGACGGTGGATGTGAAGTTTGATGAATCTAACGGCTCGCAAGTAGAGCAATTTCCAATTGATGTAGGAGACAAAGACCCTTTTGAAGCAATCCAAGACTTGTCTATTCGCAAGATTCGTCCAACGGAGGTGAAGGAGAGTACCTCGTCCATCCAAGTGGAAGCTTCTACCTCACGACAAGGTGAACCAAGAGTTGACATGGAAGCATCCACAAGTGGGACACGCTAAGATGAAGAAAACGAGGAAGTACACAAGATGAACCTCATTAACCTTGATAACCCACAAGTATAGGGGATCACAATAGTTTTCGATAAGTAAGAGTGTCGAACCCAACAAGGAGCTAAAGGCAGAACAAATATTCCCTCAAGTTCTATCCACCACCGATACAACTCTACGCACGCTTGATGTTCGCTTTACCTAGAACAAGTATGAAACTAGAAGTACTTTGTAGGTGTTTTTGGATAGGTTTGCAAGATAATAAAGATTATGTAAATAAAAAGTAGGGGCTGTTTAGATAAAGACACAACTAAGTTAGTTTTAGTAAAGAGCCTTTTATTACGAGAAAGTTATTTGTCCCTAGGCAATCGATAACTAGACCGGTGATCATTATTGCAATTTTATATGAGGGAGAGGCATAAGCTAACATACTTTCTCTACTTGGATCATATGCACTTATGATTGAAACTCTAGCAAGCATCCGCAACTACTAAAGATCATTAAGGTAAAACCCAACCATAGCATTAAAGCATCAAGTCCTCTTTATCCCATACGCAACAACCCCCTTACTCGGGTTTGTGTTTCAGTCACTCACGCAACCCACTATAAGCGAATCATGAACGTATTGCAACACCCAACAGCGGGGATCCCTCATGCTTGCGCGACACGGAGAGCACCATAGGATAGCACCAATAATAAAACATGCAACTCAAACCAATCACGATCATCAAATAACCCAAAGGACAAAACAATTCTACTCAAACATCATAGGATAGCCATACATCATTGGGAAATAATATATAGCATTGAGCACCATGTTTAAGTAGAGATTACAGCGGATAAGAGAGGGGTTACACCGCTACATAGAGGGGGGAATAGTTGGTGATGATGGCGGTGAAGTTGTTGGTGAAGATTGCGGTGATGATGATGGCCCCGGTGGCACTCCGGTGCCACCGGAAGCGAGGGGGAGAGAGCCCCCCCCCCCTCCTTCTTCTTCTTCTTCCTTGACCTCCTCCCTAGATGGGAGAAGGGTTTCCCCTCTGGTCCTTGGCCTCCATGGCATGGGAGGGGCGAGAGCCCCTCCGAGATTGGATCTGTCTCTTTGTCTCTCTTTGTTTCTGCGTTCTCAGATTCTACCCTTTCACCGTTTTATATATTCTTGGAGATCCGTAACTCCGATTGGGCTGAAATTTTAACACGATCTCTATCCGGATATTAGCATTCTTGTGGCGAAAGAAGGGCACAAACTGCCTTACGGGGTGGCCACGAGGGTTAGGGGCGCGCCCCCTGCCTCGTGGGCCCCTCGAGCATCGTCTCGCGTGGATTTTTCTTCCCAAAAATCATATATATTCCAAAAAAATCTCCGTCAGTTTTTATTCTGTTTGGACTCCGTTTGACATGGATATTCTGTGAAACAAAAAACGTGCAACAAACAGGAACTGGCACTGGGCACTGGATCAATATGTTAGTCCCAAAAATAATATAAAAAGTTGCCAAAAGTATATGAAAGTTGTAGAATATTGGCATGGAACAACCAAAAATTATAGATACGAAGGAGACATATCAGCATCCCCAAGCTTAATTCCTGCTCGTCCTCGAGTAGGTAAATGATAAAAAAGATAATTTGTGATGTGGAATGCTAGCATAATATTGATCACATATCTAATCATGGCATGAATATTAAGACACGAGTGATTCAAAGCAATAGTCTATCATTTGACATAAAAACAATAATACTTCAAGCCCACTAATAAAGCAATCATGTCTTTTGAAAATAACAAGGCCAAAGAAAGTTATCCCTACAAAATCATGTAGTCTGGCTATGCTCCATCTTCACCACACAAAATATTCACATCATGCACAACCCCGATGACAAGCCGAGCAATTGGTTCATACTTTTTAACGCGCTTCAGCATTTTCAACCCTCACGCAATACATGAGCGTGAGCCATGGATATAGCACTATAGGTGGAATAGAATGGTGGTTGTGGAGAAAACAAAAAGGAGAAGATAGTCTCACATCAACTAGGCGTATCAACGGGCTATGGAGATGCCCATCAATAGATATCAATGTGAGTGAGTAGGGATTACCATGCAACGGATGCACTAAGAGCTACAAGTGTATGAAAGCTCAGACTGAAAACTAAGTGGGTGTGCATCCAACTTGCTTGCTCATGAAGACCTCGGGCATTTGAGGAAGCCCATCATCGGAATATACAAGCCAAGTTCTATAATGAAAATTCCC
The DNA here is from genome assembly GCF_002162155.2 of Triticum dicoccoides. Lineage (NCBI taxonomy): Eukaryota > Viridiplantae > Streptophyta > Magnoliopsida > Poales > Poaceae > Triticum > Triticum dicoccoides. The sequence continues at coordinate 330,142,310 of NC_041386.1, forward strand.
ACTAGTATATGAAAGTGATAGCTCAAGAGACTCTCTATATGAAGAACATGGTGCTACTTTGAAGCACAAGTGTGGTAAAAGGATAGTAACATTGCCCTTTTATTTAATTATTTTTATATTTTTTTATTTGGCCTCCCTTTTTCTTTTTCTTTTGCCTTCCTTTTTATTTGGCCTATCCCTTTTTTTGCCTTTTTTTTTGGGACAATGCTCTATTAATGATGATCATCACACTTTTATTTACTTACAACTCAATATTACAACTCGATACTAAAACAAATATATGACTCTATATGAATGCCTCTGGCGGTGTACCGGGATGTACAATGATCTAGCGTAGCAATGACATCTGAAAATGGACAAGCCATGAAACATCATGCTAGCTATCTTACGATCATGCAAAGCAATATGACAATGATGCTCAAGTCATGTATATGATGATGATGGAAGTTGCATGGAAATATATCTCGGAATGGCTATGGAAATGCCATGATAGGTAGGTATAGTGGCTGTTTTGAGGAAGGTACATGGTGGGTTTATGGTACCGGCGAAATTTGCACGATACTAGAGAGGCTAGTGATGATGGAAGGGTGAGAGTGCGTATAATCCATGGACTCAACATTAGTCATAAAGAACTCACATACTTATTGCAAAAGTTTATTAGACCTAGAAGCAAGGTACTACTACGCATGCCCCTAGGGGGATAGATTGGTAGGAAAAGACCATCGCTCATCCCCGGCCGCCACTCATAAGGAAGACAATCAATAAATACCTCATGCTCCGACTTTGTTACATAACGGTTCACCATACATGCATGCTACGGGAATCACAAACCTCAACACAAGTATTTCTACTAATCCACAGCTATCCACTAGCATGACTCTAATATCACCATCTTTATATCGCAAAACTATTGCAAGGAATCAAACATATCATATTCAGTTATCTACAAGTTTTATGTAGGATTTTATGACTAACCATGTGAATCACCAGTTCTTGTCATCTCTCTAAATAGATATAAGTGAAGCAAGAGAGTTTAATTCTTTCTACAAAAGTTATGCCCATGCTATAACAAATATAAGTGAAGCAAAAGAGCATTCTACAAATGGCGGTTGTCTATGTAAAGGGAAACAGGCAATCCAAACTTTAAATGATATAAGTGAAGCACGAAACATTCTATAAAGCCATACTCAAAAGATATAAGTGAAGTGCATAGAGAATTCTATAAACAAACCAAGGACTATATCATACCAGCATGGTTCATAAAACAAAAATGAAAACTAAATGCAAAAGACGCTCCAAGATTGCACATATCGCATGAACGAAACGAATCCGAAAACATACCGATACTTGTTGAAGAAAGAGGGGATGCCTTCCGGAGCATCCCCAAGCTTAGATGATTGAGTCTCCTTGAATATTTACTTGGGGTGCCTTGGGAATCCCCAAGCTTGAGCTCTTGCCTCTCTTCCTTCTTCTCACATCGAGACCTTCTCAATCATCGAACACTTCATCCACACAAAACTTCAACAGAAAACTCGGTAAGATCCGTTAGTATAATAAAGCAAATCACTAGTACTGTTGCAAACCAATTAATATTTTGTTTTTGCATTGTGTCTACTGTAATATAAATTTTTCATGGCTTAATCCACTGATATGAATCGATAGTTTCATCAAAACAAGCAAACTATGCATCAAAAACAGAATCTGTCTAAAACAGAACAGTATGTAATAATCTGAACATTCACCATACTTCTGATACTTGAAAAATTCTACCAAAATTAGGCAAAATAAAAAATTTGTATAGAAAGACAGTTCAAAAAGAATCAGAACCATTTGACATTCCAGCTAAAAATGTAAAATAGTGCACTACAGCCAAAGTTTCTGTCCTGCACCATACAAACCATCAAGCAAATGTAAACATCCTAAAGGCAAACCTTGGCACATTATTTTTATAATACAATGGAATTGTACAAGGGGATAATTATTTTTATTTAAAAGTTTCTGTAATCAAGATTCACAAAGTTGCCGTGAGCATGAACAAAGTTCAAGGAGCTCTCCCACTTCAATAATGCTTGTCTTTCTCACTTTCACTTTCCTTTTTTGAAAAAATTTTGGGTTCCCCTCTTTATTTTTGTTGTTTTTAAACTATATGAAAGCACTCAACAGAAATAAATGACTCTCTAAAACATCCGGGTTGTCTCTCATGCGGAGCATCCCAAGGTCATCCCCATGGACCTACCATCGTCTCATCAAGTGCCTAGTCGACCCATGACTCAATCACGTGCAAGAGCTCTTGAAACCGAGGTGATGTCTCTCCTCTCACAATTCCACTTCGATGCACATGAAGCATGGCTACTACCTCATATGGACACTCTGTGCATACTCAGGTACCATGGAGAATCTAAGGAGCAAGGACAAGAAGAAGAGGAAGATGGACGAGAAGACGGAGAAGAAGGAGGGCTGAAGGAAAAGTCCCAGCCATCGGACGACCGGCCGGGACCGGACGTCCGGCGCCTGAAGCATCAGCCGAGCCCTAGCGAGCGGACATCCGGTCCAGACCGGACGACCGGTGCCCCTGCACTCGAGGCCAAGGAGCGAACGTCCGGCCCCGACCGGACGACCGGCGCGACCGCACCCGAGCCAGCATCAGCGGAAGTCCGGAGCCTCCTGACGCCAGGCAGCCCCATCACAGAACGGATCTAGCGGACGTCCGGAGGAGACCGGACGACCGGACGCTCATGAGACACCGGACGACCGGTCCCCAGCGGACGTCCGGTACCTAGTTGCGTCTAGATTCGGGCCCGAGGCCCATGTACCCCTGCTTTCGCCCCCATTTGCACTTTGACTATAAATAGACCTCTCCCACCTCCTTTCTAGGGTTAGCAATTGTTTAGCTCATATTTGTGAGAGAGCTTTGCTCATCCACTTGGTCACCTTCTCCTCGGAGATTCGAGCCTCCACCGGAGAAGATCCCCCAAGCGGATTCAAGCCCCCTTTACGGGAAGATCCCCTTGTGGATTCAAGACCTCCTCACGGAGAAGAACCGGTTACCGTGTATCGTCCTTAGTTGTCCGTGGATTCATGTATCTCTACCTATGTACTCGAGGATCTAGCCCATGTGTGACTTATTCGTGTCGGTTTAGTGATTTTCTCTCGTGTTTTCTTTCCGTTCTTCCCCGTGTTCTTCGTGTTTTCCCCGGGATCCGCTCCTTTCATGAAAGATCGGGCGATTAGGTTCTCTACCCTACATCATCTTAGTATCTAGAGCAAGGTTGATCATGATTTCGGAGCCCCCTCTTCATTTTCTAGCTTGATTTTGTTGTTTTTCGTCCTAATCCGAAAATCCCCACAAAAATAGCCCCAAAAATTTTTCTTGTGATTTGTGAGTTTTGATGATGTTTTGTTGGTTTGATCCATGAATTTGTTGTGTTGCAAGTGGATCTAGCCTTCCCCCACCATCTCCACCTCGAAATCCATCCAAAATCCACGAAATTCATATCAATTTTGCCCTGATCCACCAGACGACCGCAACTTACCGGACGTCCGGAGCCGCTGGAACCACCAGACGTTCGACCTTTCCGGACGACCGGAACCTCTAACCTGAGCTGAAATTAGCGGATTTCCTACCCGACCGGACGTCCGGCGACCGGACATCCGTCCATGTCCGGACGACCGCTACTTCCACCACATCATCCGCTACACCACCACCGACTTTCCGCAAACATTGCCTATACCCCATCCCACACCACCACTTACCCGCTACCTACTCCGACGTTTTTGGTCGCACTTGGTTTTGAGAATTTGAGTTTTGGCACCGTATCCTTTTGTGTTTCGGCTATCTAGGTACGGTTCGACATCGACATCACCGCCGCTCATTTTCGCCACGGACGCGTCATCAACAACGACCACCTCGACTACGACTTGGTATTCGTGCCACCATTTTGACACCATACCGGAAGCAAGACCAGTAACCTCATCTTGGTATTGGACATATCACGCTTGCCATTACATTGATAGCCATCATAGCCTTACTCCTTTGCGCTGCTTACCCATCGAGACTAGCCATTGAGTATTGTCGGCAATGAGACTTGTGCACATTAGTGATCATACTTCCCATAGCATACATACATACATCATTGTTGCCTATATTGGTATCATCTCTTGTGTCACAAAGTTGTCTTCGTATACTCACTTGCTATCTTGGTTCGTCAAGCATTGCATGAGAAAAGAGCTCAAACATCAAAGAGCCAACCAAGCTTTTAAGCAAAGAGGAAAGATAAGCAAAGAGCTTTTAAGCAAGAACCATAGCATCATACAACATTAAGATTGTCATACTGATCATCTTGGATCATATCATAGCAACACCTTGCATAAAACATATTTGGGATAAAAGTCGTTGCATTTTTGCTAAGTAGGTTGTGCACACGTTCTTGTATCCGCTCATCGTGCAATCGTGCTAGTGTCTCTCTAGTGTTGTGCAACAAGAGCATTTTTGTGGATTCCACATTCTGGCTCACCCTTGGTTGCACAACCCCACTTATCTTTTTGCGCGTGTGTTTCCGTGTACCTTATATGCTTGGTCTACTTGTTACATTGCATCTTGCGAATCTTCTCCAACATTATTGAATCTTGCTTACATTCACATTAAAAATTGTGCCACCATCCTAACCAAGCTCCACCATGAGCTTTTACCTGTGTAGGTGTGAGAAACCGACGAGAATTCGTACCAATTGGGCTATTTCCTTGTCCTACATTGGAGTGATCATCGATTCACTTTCAACTTTGGTCAAGGTACATTTGGTATTCGTTCTTCTCTTTCTACCACTCACATTTGTCTTGGAATGATGGATAGGCCAAGTACTTCTACCAACCCACTCTTCATGGAGCAAGACAACGACATGAACTCCTTCGTCACCAAGAGTCATCTCTTTGGTGCACAACGTGCTTTGCATCAAGAGCAACAAGCTATGAGTGAATGCATTGACAACCTTGCCGCCGACTTGCGACTTTCCGAGCAACGTACAAGGGACTACTTCGACCACAAGCTCGACGATCACAAGCAAGAGAATGGCGCAAGGATGGACGAGATTCGTGCTTTGTTGCTCAACCGATCTTCTTCCACTTCAAGAAGGAGCCGTTCAAGTCGCCACTCCGACTTCACCCTCTCCGGCTCAAGTACACCGTCGTCAAACACTCTTCGACGTGCCGCGCGCAACGAGCGTCAAGCAAACCTCAATCCACTTCGAGACACCGACTCTCAGGAACGTCGACGTCGTCAAACGGAAGAAGCCTTTGCGCTAGCACGAGAACGACAACGACAATGCCAACATGAAGAGGAAGAATGCGTGCGTCTACACCAAAATGCACAAGATGTCGAGACACAACGTCAAGAACAACAACTCCGTGATGCTCAAACACTTGAGGCGCAACAAGCTCTATGCAATGCGAGTCGAGCCATTGCCAACCAAGGCCGACAAGCCCGTGAACAAGAGGAAGCACTTCGCGAAGAAATTCAAGAACGACGATTTCAAGCTCGCATGCATCATCTAGTTCCTCCTCGAGCTCGACGCGCTCCTCCACAATCTCGCCAAGACCATCAAGTTAATCAAGAGCATGACGACAATGGGAATCCTCCGCGACAAGAGCAACACGAGGATGACAACCCTCCGCGTCAAGAGCACCATGGGTTGAACAATCATCTACAACATGGGCGTCATCATCCCCGACCCTAACACAATGAAGAGCAATGCTACGGCAAGCTCAAGTTCACCATGCCCAAGTTCAACGGAAGCAACGATCCCGAAGAATACCTTTCATGGGCATTGAAAGTTGACAAGATCTTTCATTTGCACAATTATGAAGAAGAGAAGAAGATCATGATCCCTTGAGTTCCAAGACTATGTCCTCATTTGGTGGGAACAAATCATAGAGCGCCACGAGGCAAGAGGTGAACCACCCATCATTACTTGGGCACAAATGAAGGATGTCATGAGAGCATGCTTCGTGCCTACCTACTACAACCGCGACCTCTTCAAGAAACTACAACAACTCAAGCAAGGAACCAAGAGCGTTGAAGAATACTACAAGGAGATGGAGATTGCAATGATAAGAGCCAATGTGACGGAAGATGATGAGCAAACAATGGCACGTTTTTTGAATGGACTCAATCATCCTATCAAGAAGATCGCCGACTTCCAACCATACTCAAATCTCATCGAGCTCGTGCACCAAGCTACCAAAGCGGAACGCCAAGTGCAAGATGATTTCAAGTATGCCAAGTTCTCATCCAAGTCCTACGGTTTCTCCAATAACCAAGCTTCAACGACTCCAGCACCGACTACAAGAAACTCTACTTCCAACATCGACAAGTCGACTTCCAAGAAAGCTTCGCCAACTACAATCAATCCTAATACAAGCAACTTCAAGCCGAGAGCTTCATCATCATCAACCCCTACCGATGAGACCGTCAAGACGAGTTCCTTCAAGTGTTTCATGTGCGGCGGCCAAGGCCACAAGTCCTATGAGTGCACCAACAAGCGCACCATGATCTTCAACGACGATGGCCCTTATGATTCCATGAGCGAAGGAGAAATGGAAGCCCTTGAGCAAGTTGCCATGCACCACCAAGTGAACAATGAAGAAGAACAAGTCTTTTGTGATGAAGACTCAAGTCCCGCACTTGTTGTCTCCAAAGTCTGGACTCTCCAACATCACCAAGAAGAATACCAACGATGCCACATATTCCACACCAAGGCCAGCATCAATGGACGATCCGTCAAGGTCATCATCAATGGAGGGAGTTGTCACAATCTCGCAAGTGAAGAACTTTGCTCCAAGCTCCAATTTCCCAAGATGAAGCACCCACATCCATACAAAGTGCAATGGCTTAGTGACTCCGGCACTATCCAAGTCGAGCACCGAGTGCAAGTCTCCTTCAAAATCGGCGCCTACGAAGACACCTTGGAGTGCGACGTCATCCCAATGACCGTTTGTCATCTTCTCCTTGGACGGCCATGGCAATTCGATCGAGGAGTCATCCACAATGGACGTACAAACCAATATAGCTTCAAGATGCAAGGAAAGGAGTTTGTGTTACGCCCTATGTCTCCAAGCCAAGTGATCGCCGATAAGCAAGCCACCCATCATGGAGAGAATAGCGAGAGAGTGAGCCACCAAAAAGAGAGTGAGCGCCACAAGCCCAAATTGAGTGCCTCCACGATGAGCGAAAACAAGAACCTAGTTCTATTTGCCACCAAACGTGAGATGAGAGAAGTGTGTGAGAACCCATCTAGTGTCCTACACTACATCCTCGTGTGCAAGGACAATGCACCACAAACTAACACTTCACACACTCTACCTCTAGTGTTGTCTTCTCTTTTGCAGGAATTTCAAGATGTTTTCCCTGATGAGCTACCTCCGGGGCTACCTCCACTACGAGGCATTGAGCACCGCATCGACCTCATCCCCGGAGCACCGCTTCCGAACAAAGCTCCCTACCGTGTCAACCCCGAAGAAACCAAAGAAATTCAAAGGCAAGTAAAGCATCTCATAGACCATGGACATGTGCGTGAAAGTTTGAGCCCTTGTGTCGTTCCGGTCATTCTTGTGCCAAAACGTGACGGTAGTTTTCGCATGTGCTCCGATTGTAGACCTATCAATGCTATCACCGTTCGTTATAGGTATCCCATTCCACGCCTAGATTATATGCTAGATGAGCTTAGTGGTGCCACTATATTTTCCAAAATTGATCTTAAGAGTGGTTACTATCAAATCCGCATACAAGAGGGCGATGAATGGAAAACCGCCTTCAAAACCAAGTTTAGTTTGTATGAGTGGTTAGTCATGCCTATGGGTCTCTTGGAAGCACCGGGCACTTTTATGCGCCTTATGAATCATGTCTTTCGCCCTTACATTGGCATATTTGTTGTAGTTTACTTCGATGACATTCTTGTGTTTAGCAAATCTATCAAAGAGCGTGTCACCCATGTCCGCACCATTTTGCAAACTCTTCGAAAAGAGCGCCTCTATGCTAATATGGAGAAATGCCTTTTTGGTGTTGATAAGCTCGTTTTCTTGGGTTTTGTGGTTTCTTCTAAGGGTGTTCATGTAGATGAGTCCAAGATCAAAGCTATTAAGACTTGGCCGCAACCAACCAACTTGCATCAAGTGCGTAGTTTCCTTGGTCTTGCGGGTTTCTACCGTCACTTTGTGAAGGATTTTAGCACCATTGCTTCGCCTTTGCATGCTTTGAGCAAGAAGAATGCGCCGTTTGTTTGGGGACCATCCCAAGATACCGCATTCAATGAGCTTAAGAATTTGCTTACTCATGCTCCTGTGCTTGCTTTACCCAACTTCGACAAACCTTTTGAGATTCATTGCGACGCTAGTGGTAATGTCATAGGAGGTGTGTTAACGCAAGAGCAGCGCCCCATAGCTTACTTTAGTGAGAAACTTTCCAGAGCGCAACTCAATTATCCCATCTATGACAAAGAGCTATATGCTTTAGTCCGTGTTTTACATGAATGGGAACATTACCTTCGTTCCCATGAGTTTATCATTCATACCGATCATGAGACTCTCAAGTATCTTAAGGGTCAAACTAAGTTGAACAAGCGTCATGCTAAATGCAGTGAATTCATTGAGTCTTTTCCCTATGTCATCAAGTACATCAAGGGTAAAGAAAACATCGTAGCGGATGCTCTTTCCCGCATATGCATGCTAGTCACACAACTTGAGTTAGATATCATTGGCTTCGAGCATATCAAAGAAGTGTATGAGCATGATGAAACTTTTGCTACTCCTTATGCCAAGTGTTTGTCGAATACATCTTGGGAACGCTATTACATCAAAGAGGGCTATCTTATGAGAGCTAACAAACTTTGCATCCCCAAGTCGTCCCTTCGTTTGTTGCTTTTGCAGGAATCACATGGAGGAGGCTTAATGGGACATTTCGGATGCGACAAGACGTTCGCCACGCTCTCGAAGAGCTACTTTTGGCCAAAAATGTTTCGGGACGTCAATTGCTTCACCAACCGATGTTCGACATGCCGCAAAGCTAAGTCCAAAGCTCAATCTCATGGCCTCTATATGCCTTTACCAATTCCATACCAACCTTGGGAAGACATTAGCATGGACTTTGTACTTGGTTTGCCTAGGACTCACAATGGAAAAGACTCCATATTTGTCATTGTGGACCGTTCTCCAAAATGGCACATTTTATTCCTTGTCACAAGATAGACGATGCTTCACATGTTGCTAATCTATTTTGTAGGGACATATTGCATCTCCATGGTGTGCCAGAGACAATTGTCTCGGAACGCGACGTCAAGTTCCTTAGCTACTTTTGGTAGACCCTATGCGCCAAGCTCGGAATCAAGCTACTCTTCTCCATGGCGTACCATCCTCAAACCGACGGCCAAACAGAGGTGACAAACCGCACACTCTCCGCTCTACTTCGAGTACTCATCAAGAAGAACATCAAGGAGTGGGAGGAGTGCCTACCTATCTCCGAGTTCGCCTACAACCGAGCAAGACACTCAACAACCGGCAAGTATCCTTTCGAGGTCGTTTACGGATTCAACCCATTGTCACCATTGGACATTCTTCCTTTACCACTCCAAGAGCGCATCAATTTGGATGCAAGTGCGCGTGTGACACATCTCAAGAAGGTGCATGAAGATACAAGAAACACCATCGAGCGCCAAGTTCAACGCCTTGCGACCAAGATCAACTTCAACAAGCAACCTATGGTCTTCAACATTGGTGATCGCGTGTGGCTACACCTTCGCAAGGACCGCTTCCCACAAGAACGCAAGTCCAAGCTTCGACCATGAGTGGATGGACCCTTCAAGGTGCTTGCACGCTACAATGACAATGCTTACAAGATCGACCTCCCGCGCGACAAGTACAACGTGAGCGACATCTTCAACGTCAAAGATCTCTCTCCCTTCCATGGTGATGAAGAATTTGATCCGAGGACGGATCTTCCCCAAGGGAGGGGAGATGATGCGGAGCATCCCAAGGTCATCCCCATGGACCTACCATCGTCTCATCAAGTGCCTAGTGGACCCATGACTCGATCACGTGTAAGAGCTCTTGAAACCGAGGTGACATCTCTCCTCTCACAATTCCACTTCGATGCACATGAAGCATGGCTACTACCTCATATGGACACTCTGTGCATACTCAGGTACCATGGAGAAGCTAAGGAGCAAGGACAAGAAGAAGAGGAAGATGGACGAGAAGACGGATAAGAAGGAGGGCTGAAGGACAAGTCCCAACCACTGGACAACCGACCGGGACCGGACAACCGACGCCTGAAGCATCAGCCGAGCCCTAGCGAGCGGACATCCGGTACAGACCGGGCGACCGGTGCCCCTGCACCCGAGGCCAAGGAGCGGACGTCCGGCCCCGATCGGACGACCGGCGCGACCGCACCCGAGTCAGCATCAGCGGAAGTCTGGAGCCTCCGGACGTCCGGCAGCCCCATCACAGAACGGATCCAGCGAACGTCCGGAGGAGACCGGACGACCAAACGCTCATGAGACACCGGACGACCGGTCCCCAGCGGACGTCCGGTACCTGGCTGCGTCCAGATTCGGGCCCGAGGCCCATGTACCCCTACTTTCTCCTCCATTTGCACTTAGACTATAAATCGACCTCTCCCACCTCCTTTCTAGGGTTAGCAAATGTTTAGCTCATATTTGTGAGAGAGCTTTGCTCATCCACTTGGTCACCTTCTCCTCGGAGATTCGAGCCTCCACCAGAGAAGATCCCCCAAGAGGATTCAAGTCCCCTTTATGGGAAGATCCCCTTGTGGATTCAAGACCTCCTCACGGAGAAGAACCGGTTACCGTGTATCGTCCTTAGTTGTCCGTGGATTCATGTATCTCTACCTATGTACTCGAGGATCTAGCCCATGTGTGACTTATTCGTGTCGGTTTAGTGATTTTCTCTCGTGTTTTCTCTCCATTCTTCCCCGTGTTCTTCGTGTTTTCCCCGGGATCCGCTCCTTTCATGAAAGATCGGGCGATTAGGGTCTCTACCCTACATCAGTCTCCCTGGAAGCGCTTTCTTTAAAGCCATTAAGCTAGGCATATAGTGCTCAAGTAACGAATCCACCCGGATCCCAAGGTATATCAAAGCCAATTTTAATTAACAATGATTTGTAATTTAGTAGTGAGCACAAAGTAACATATATCATGCAACAACAAAGTCTAACTCTCTTCCTATGCATCGGCATGTCATAAAAGAACAATTCATGCACACATAGTAAAGGCCAATGCATAGTATAAGCAGTTTCTTGCAATTTTATCATATTGGAAACATAGAGAGGTGGAGATATAGTTCCTCTCTCATAATAATTGCAAGTAGGAGCAGCAAGCACATGCATATTATATTCATCAAAATTATCATGTGTGGTAGTAAAAGGCAACCCATCAATATAATCCTTAATAAGCACAAACTTCTCCGATATAGTGTAGTTTGGAGAATTCAAAAAGATAATAGGACTATCATGTGTGGGTGCAATAGCAACAATTTCATGATTAACATAAGGAACTATAGCAAGTTCATCTCCATAAGCATAATTCATATTGGCATCTTGGCCACAAGCATAGCAAGCATCATCAAAAGGGGATATTTTAAAAGAATCAACGGGATCATAGCAATTATCATAGTATTCATCCTTCGATAAGCACGAAGGGAAATTAAATAATGTATGAGTTGAAGAGTTACTCTCATTAGAAGGTGGGCACGGGTGATCAATCCGCTCTTCCTCCTTTTGTTATTCGCTCTCCTCCTCATCTTTTTCATCCAATGAGCTCACAGTTTCATCAACTTCTTCTTCCATAGATTCCTAGAAAATATTAGTCTCTTCTTGGACAGCGGGGTAGTCCTCACTATATAGTTCAACATAGGCATTAGAAGCATAATTATCATAGCAATATTTAAGTATGTCAAAATTTTCAGATTTGTAAAGAGTAGCATCATACGTTTCAATCAAAGAAGCAATTTCATAAGCACCCTTAAAAGCAACAAATTCTTCAATTTGTTGAACATCACGCTAACTATAAACACCCTTAGCATACAAAGATACGATTCCATTATCACTAAACTCACATTGATAGGGAAGGTGTTTCTTAGGGTTTTCAGAACAACAAGTAATATCATATATTTCGCATAAATTCCAAGCATAGCATTGCAAATGATGAATTTGACCCAGTAAAATTTTCCCTTTTTTAGATATTTGGTGTCGCACACAACAAGCATGCTCATCTAAAGATTTACCCTCAACTAAGCTAGTTGGGGTTTCAGCACGAGCACATAGGGATCAAAGATGATCCAAGTAATAAGCTTCAGCAGTGTGATAGATTTTGAGTGGTTCTTCAACCATTGGTTTAGTAGGTACAACTAATTTTTTTGGTATTTTGCATTTCCTACCCATAACTAAAGATAAAGAACAACTAAGAACAGCAAATAAAAATTACTTAGTGATAAAGCAACGAGAATATTCACCCCACGCTATTGCTCCCCGGCAACGGCGCTAGAAAAAGGTCTTGATAACCCACAAGTATAGGGGATAGCAACCGTTTTCGATAAGTAAGAGTGTTGAACCCAACGAGGAGCTAAAGACAGAACAAATATTCCCTCAAGTTTTATCGACCACCGATACAACTCTACGCACGCTTGATGTTCGCTTTACCTAGAACAAGTATGAAACTAGAAGTACTTTGTAGGTGTTTTGGATAGGTTTGCAAGATAATAAAGATTATGTAAATAAAAAGTAGGGGCTATTTAGATAAAGACACAACTAAGTTAGTTTTAGTAAAGAGCCTTTTGTTACGAGAAAGTTATTTGTCCCTAAGCAATCGATAACTAGACCGGTAATCATTATTGCAATTTTATATCAGGGAGAGGCATAAGCTAACATACTTTCTCTACTTGGATCATATGCACTTATGATTGAAACTCTAGCAAGCATCCGCAACTACTAAAGATCATTAAGGTAAAACCCAACCATAGCATTAAAGCATCAAGTCCTCTTTATCCCATACGCAACAACCCCCTTACTCGGGTTTGTGTTTCAGTCACTCATGCAACCCACTATAAGCGAATCATGAACGTATTGCAACACCCTACAGCGGGGATCCCTCACGCTTGCGCGACACGGAGAGCACCATAGGACAGCACCAATAATAGAACATGCAACTCAAACCAATCACGATCATCAAATAACCCATAGGACAAAATGGATCTACTCAAACATCATAGGATAGCCATACATCATTGGGAAATAATATATAGCGTTGAGCATCATGTTTAAGTAGAGATTACAGTGGTTAAGAGAGGGTTTACACCGCTGCATAGAGGGGGAGGGGGAGAGTTGGTGATGATGGCGGTGAAGTTGTTGGTGAAGATTGCGGTGATGATGATGGCCTCCGGTGGCACTCCGGTGCCACCGGAAGCGAGGGGGAGAGAGCCCCCCCTCCTCCTTCTTCCTTGACCTCCTCCCTAGGTGGGAGAAGGGTTTCCCCTCTGGTCCTTGGCCTCCATGGCATGGGAGGGGCGAGAGCCCCTCCGAGATTGGATATGTCTCTCTGTCTCTCTCTGTTTCTGCGTTCTCAGATTCTACCCTTTCACCGTTTTATATATTCCTGGAGATCCGTAACTCTGATTGGGCTGAAATTTTAACACAATCTCTATCCGGATATTAGCTCTCTTCTGGCGAAAGAAGGGCACCAACAGCCTTACGGGGTGGCCACGAGGGTTAAGGGCACGCCTGCCCCCCTGGGGCGCACCTCCTGCCTCGTGGGCCCCTCGAGCATCGTCTCGCGTGGATTTTTCTTCCCAAAAATCATATATATTCCAAAAAAAATCTCCGTCAGTTTTTATTCCGTTTGGACTCTGTTTGATATGGATATTCTACGAAACAAAAAACATGCAACAAAGAGGAACTGGCACTGGGCACTGGATCAATATGTTAGTCCCAAAAATAGTAGAAAAAGTTGCCAAAAGTATATGAAAGTTGTAGAATATTGGCATGAAACAATCAAAAATTATAGATACGAAGGAGATGTATTAAACCTCCTTCTCCACCTCAACAAGAGAACGACAACATCAACAACGAAGAAAGCCAAGAAGAAGAACGAGATGATGAAGAAGATGCTCCACCCCGACCCAAATAAAAGCTCCCACGAGTTCGAGCAAAGGTTTCACGAGACCATCCCATTGAACAAATCTTCAATGATATTCAAACCGGGAGAATCACTCGCTCTAAAACTCGTTTGGCTAATTTTTGTGAAAATTATTCATTCATCTAGCATTGAACCTATGAAGGTTGAAGAAGCATTGGAAGATCCGGATTGGATAAATGCCATGCACGAAGAGCTACACAACTTTGAGAGAAATCAAGTGTGGACATTGGTCGAGAAGCTCGACAACAACCGCAAGATCATCGGTACCAAATGGGTGTTTCGCAACAAGCAAGACGAAGATGGACAAGTCATTCGCAACAAAGCACGTCTCGTCGCCCAAGGCTACACTCAAGTCGAAGGTATGGACTATGGTGAGACATATGCCCTCGTTGCTAGACTTGGGTCCATCCGCATCTTACTTGCCTATACTAATCACCATGATATCACCTTGTACCAAATGGACATTAAAAGTGCTTTCCTAAATGGTGAAATTGTGGAGGAAGTTTATGTTAAACAACCTCCCGGCTTTGTTAATCCTAAGAAACCTGATCATGTGTACAGACTTCACAAAGCTCTTTATGGTCTTAAACAAGCTCCTAGAGCGTGGTATAAATGCTTGACCAAGTTCCTTATTGAAAAAGGATTGGAGATTGGAAAGATTGATTCTACTCTTTTTACTAAAAGGGTTAATGGTGAATTATTTGTGTGCCAAATTTATGTTGATGATATCATATTTGGTTCAACTATAGTGAAAAGTTTGGAAAGCTAATGTCGGAGAAGTTTGAGATGTCCATGATGAGTGAACTCAAGTTCTTTCTTGGTTTGCAAATCAAGCAAACTAAGGAAGGCACCTTTGTCTCTCAAACAAAGTACACCAAGGACTTATTCAAGAAGTTTAACATGCAAGAAAGCAAAGGTATGAAAACGCCCATGCCTACTAGTGGATATCTTGACTTGACTAAGGATGGCAAACCAGTTGACCAAAAGGTTTATCGCTCTATGATTGGTTCATTGTTATATCTATGTGCCTCCTATCCCGATATTAAGCTAAGTGTATGCATGTGCATGATATCAAGCGGCCCCCAAAGAATGTCATCTTAAGGTTGTGAAGGATAGTGAGATACCTAATTCATACACCAAATTTTGGCATTTGGTATCCTAAGAGGTCTTCTTTTGATCTTGTTGGCTATTCCGACTCGAACTATGCCGGTGACAAGGTTGATAGAAAGTCCACTTCGGGTACTTGTCAATTTCTTGGTAGATCTCTTGTGTCTTGGTCCTCCAAAAAACAAAACTCGGTATCCTTATCCACCACCGAAGCGGAATACATTGTCGCCGGTTCATGTTGTGCTCAATTACTTTGGATGACCCAAACTCTTAAAGATTATGGGATCTATGTGAAACATGTTCCATTACTTTGTGATAATGAAAGTGCTATTAAGATTGCTCATAATCCCATGCAACATTCTCGAACTAAGCATATTGAGGTTTGTCATCATTTCATTCGAGATCATGTTGCCAAAGGGGACATTGATCTTAAGCATGTTCATACCGACAAGCAATTGGCGGATATTTTCACCAAACCGCTTGATGAGAAAGTATTCTGCCGTTTGAGAGGTGAATTGAACATCATTGATGCTTCAAACTTGGAGTAGAAACTCCATTTGGATACATGCAAGGCATGAGCCTTTGACTAATCCTTGATGTTTCTCTTATGATGATGATCATATGTCTTGGATATATTTGCACCCTTGCATGCTATATAACCCTTGTAGGTACTTGGATAAACCAAAATCTATGAGATTGCAAATCACTCACATCTTGAGCAATCTCTACATCACCAAGCCTCTACAATATGGTGGTTGAAGACAAGGAAGCATGAAACCTTTCAGCATATCCTTTGATCATGTCTATATATCAAATTTCATTTGGTATAAAATTCTGATTGTTAATTTGGATACACAAGTGCTCTTCCTTGCAAGACTAACCCATGTAGGTAGATGAACTACAAGTGGTGCTCCCAATCATTGATGAGCTACATCAACCTTGAGCACCCCACACAAGTTCAACTACATGATCAAGATCAACACCACCACCCAAGGTATGTTATTCCATCTTAGAGAAGCTTTACCCCAAGTCATGGGTCAAAGCAACTCAACAAGATGCGAATACATCAAATGCTTAAACGAAAAATGGTAACCCTATTTTGAGCTTAAACGACAAGTATGAACTACGATCAAGTGTTCTCACTTGACTCCTCAGTCAATATACTCTAACATAGGTGACTTTGTCGCCGACCAATTCTAGATGAAGTTCCCTAGTGTTTCTCTGTGTTCTTGCGTACTTCATCTAGATTTCTTTTCCTTGTTTTGTTCTGCATTCCCTGCATCCAATTCATTGCAAATCTTTTAGTTAATTCCTTGAAAATCCTTGTGAGATCTTATTTGCCTAGTGAGCTGAGGTGACAAATGTTCTCTCTATGTTGAACTTGGTCACACCAGTCTGTAGCTTTCGGTCAAACCGAACCATTTCGGTGCCACCGAAGAATACAACTCGGTGTTACCGATTTCACTGCAGAGAAGACAATTTGCCACTTGCATCCTGCAATTTTTACTCCAGCTCCACTCAATGATTCTTGTCCTCTACTAGCATCACACTCTATACGCTACTTTGCTCTATGACTCAAGGACCAAACCGATTTTGACTCACAATCCAAAAGATCCCTTCTTGGAAATTGATGTCAAAGGGGGAGACAGAGATCACATCAAAGCTTAATCACTTCAAAAAGGGGGAGAGTACTTCAAAAGGGGAGAGAGAGACCCCAGATGCTTGGTGTTCAAGAGGAGAGAAGTCACATGTCTTTAGAGGGGAAGGACATGTTAGTTTGTTATGTGTTTGTGCTCTGATTTGTTCTGCTCTAATTTTCTTTTCCCTATTTTCTCCCATTATCCTATATAAGATTCAAGGGGAGAAAGACTTCTAGGGAAGGAAATCCTTGAATTCATTGCATATCTTTACCTTTGGGGACATGTCTATATCCAATAGGAGTACCCAATGCTCAGTCTCTACATGTCATCCCAGTCTTGGTACTCTTGTGATTTGCAGTTCTTGATATGTTTAGTGTTGGAGAAGCCCGAGGAGGGAGAAGAAAGGACACACACAAGAGCTTGAGGTAGAAGAAGAGCACACAGTGAGTTTTATGGCACCGCATACACTTGTGCCTTTTCTCTGTTTCTTCTCAACACAAATGAACCGGATACATGCGTTTAAGTAGCTAGACTACACATCACACACGCACCCACTAACCCCACTACGTTGCATGCACACGCGATGGCCAAGCCAGCTGCTTGATCCGATTATTCTTGCATGTACAGGCTTGAGTCAGATCCAAGTTTTCAACAAACTTGAGCTTGCTCACAACGGCACACTTGACGCACGTCTCAACTGAATGCGTCCGCTTCTAGCTCCACGCTGATCTGCCGCCGGATTCGGCCGCTCTGACTCCACAGAGTTGTACACGCATGTTGCTAACAACCATATCCATGCAAACTACACGACGTGCATGCTACTGATCAGCTGATGCTAACTCAACTAACTAACTCACTCTATCAACCAGCATTGCGCCGTGTACATGATCACTACTTGACGTACACAACCTGCCGCAGCTTAGACTAAATGCATGACCGAAACTAATGCGACGAAATAAACATGATGAATACCTAGACAACAAGGTAAACTCTATCATTTAGTAGATGTATCTGTGTTATCTAACCTTGTTTACTCAGGTTCATCTCTTCCTAAGCCAACTTAAGACCACAAGGTAAGTATATGCATCACATTCATGTGCATGATGATCTCTTGCTGATGTACATATTGTTTGCAGGAAGGAATCATGAACATGAAGCTACAATTTCTATATTCACACCATTTGCTCTGATGCATATAGCCGAGATACATGTAACTCATTGCTTGCTCTATTATGATTATGCATTCACATGCTCTTATACTCTATATTTACGTGATTGCATACATGTAGGGGGAGCCTATGCATGTCACATGTCTTTCCAAAGCTTTACTTGCTATTCTCTATATCTTTATCTAAAGCTTTGATGTATGTTGTCATCAATTACCAAAAAGTGGGAGATTCAAAGCACAAGTGCTCCCTGGGCGGTTTTGGTAATTAATGTCAACATATCTCTTGTTGGACTAATACTTTTATCTAGTATATTTCAGATGAGTTCAACAATTGAGTGGCGTGGACAAGAGGATGAGGAACCCCTTCAAAATGCTAAGGACACATATTTGCTCAAGCTCAAGACTCTACATTTTCATTTTAGTGATCCAAGATCACAATGAGTCCATAGGAAAGCCAATACTATTAAAAGGGGATGAGGTGTTGCTTAATGGCTTGCTTGCTCAAAGTGCTTAGTGATATGCTCCAAAGCCCTCAACCACTTTCTCATATCCACATATGTCCCAAACCAAAAGTCAAACTCGGCCCCACCGATTTGATCCATCCGGCGCCACCGAGTTCACTTGACATAACCACTGCCACAAACCCTAGTCACTTCAGTCTCACTGATAGGGATCTCGGTCTCACCGAGATGGGATTGCAAACTCTCTGTTTCCCTTCATAACGTTTCGGTCCAACCGAGATGAGCGATCGGTCCCACCGAGTTCGCAATGCAGACTCTCTATTTCCCTTTCATAATGTTTTTCGGTCTCACCGAAATGAGCGATTCGGTCCCATCGAGTTTGCCTGACCAACTCTCTGGTTAGCTTATTACCAAAATCGGTCCCACCAAGTTTGTGTAATCGGTCTCACCGAGATTACGTTATGCCCTAACCCTAATGAAATCGGTCCCACCGAGTTGACATGTCGGTCCCACCGAAATGCCTAATGGTCACATTATGAACTGAATCAGTTTGACTGAGTTTTCTGATTCGGTCCCATCGAGTTTGGTAAATTGTCTGTAACGGTTAGATTTTGTGTGGAGGCTATATATACCCCTCCACCCTTCCTTCATTAGTAAGGAGAGCCATCAGAATGTGCCTACACTTCAGCATTCATTTTCTGAGAGAGAACCACCTACTTATGTATTGAGACCAAGATATTCCATTCCAACCATTTGAATCTTGATCTCTAGCCTTCCCCAAGTTGCTTTCCACTCAAATCATCTTTCCACCAAATCCAAATCTGTGAGAGAGAGTTGAGTGTTGGGGAGACTATCATTGGAAGCACAAGAGCAAGGAGTTCATCATCAACACACCGTCTATTACCTTTTGGAGAGTGGTGTCTCCTAGATTGGTTAGGTGTCACCTGGGAGCCTCCGTCAAGATTGTGGAGTTGAACCAAGGAGTTTGTACGGGCAAGGAGATCGCCTATTTCGTGAAGATCTACCCTAGTGAGGCAAGTCCTTCGTGGGCGATGGCCATGGTGGGATAGACAAGGTTGCTTCTTCGTGGACCCTTCGTAGGTGGAGCCCTCCGTGGACTCGTGCAACTGTTACCCTTCATGGGTTGAAGTCTCCATCAACGTGGATGTACGATAGCACCACCTATCGGAACCACGCCAAAAATCTCCGAGTCTCCAATTGCGTTTGCACACTCTAATCCCATCCCTTTACTTTCTTGCAAATTGCATGCTTTACTTTCCACTGCTCATATACTCTTGCCATGCTTGCTTGAATGTATTGTGAATGGTTAAACTTGTGCTAAAACTCCACCTTAGCTTAAAGAAATTAAAAACTGCTACTTTTCTTTGCTAAGAGTCTATTCAACCCCCCCCCCTCTAGACATCTCTTCTTGATCCTTTCATCAAGGAATCACCACAAGACCAGACACACAGATCGGAAATATCACCTGATACGAAAGATCGTAAAGAATGGTGATATAGAGTTATGCAAAATTCACACGGATGCAAATGTTGCAGGTCCGCTGACTAAGCCGCTTCCACAACCCAAGCATGAGGGGCACGTTAGAGCTATGGGCATATGATGTCTGTTTGATTGACCCTAGTGCAAGTGGGAGACTATTGGAGATGTGCCCTAGAGTTAATCATGTATGGTTATTTCCTATGTGTTTATGAAAAAAGATAGTCCTTGGACATTATCAATGATGTGTATCAGCAAGTACATGACTTTTTTGTGGGACTATGCATTGTATGATGACTGTCCTAAAAGGTCCCTGGTCAAAATAGTTGTGTGGACGCGCAACCAACTTGTAACGCCCTCGATGCGGCTATATCTCCCACGTGTCGAAGCACGACTTAGAGGCATAACCGCATTGAAAGCAATGTCGCAAGTGAGGTAATCTTCACAACATCCCATGTAAATAAATAAAGGGGAAAGGATACATAGTTGGCTTACACTCGCCACGTCACACAAATACATAAATAACATTACATTCATCCAAATACACTCAAGGTACGACTACGGAACCAAAAAAGAAGATAAACCCCAAATGCAACATTGTCCCTGATCGCCCCAACTGGGCACCACTACTGATCATCTGGGAAAGACACGTAGTAATGACGAGAGTCTTCATCGAACTCCCACTTGAGCTCGGTCATATCATCTGGAACGGTATCATCGGTCCATGCATCTGGTTTTGGAAGTAATCTGTGAGTCACGGGGACTCAGCAATCTCACACCCTCGCGATCAAGACTATTTAAGCTTATAGGAAGGGCAAAGGTAAGATGTGGAGCTGCAGCAAGCGACTAGCATATATGGTGGCTAACATATTCGCAAAAGAGAGCGAGAAGAGAAGGCAAAAGCATGGTCGAACAACTATGATCAAGAAGTGATCCTAGAACAACCTACGTCAAGCATTACTCCAACACCGTGTTCACTTCCCGGACTCCGCCAAGAAGGGACCATCACGGTTACACACGCAGTTGATGCATTTTAATTAAGTTAAGTTTCAGGTTTTCTACAACCGGACATTAACAAATTCTCATCTGCCCATAACCACGGGCACGGCTTTCGAAAGTTCAAATCCCTGCAGGGGAGTCCCAACTTAGCCCATCACAAGCTCTCACGGCCAACGAAGGATATTCCTTCTCCCAAGACAATCAGATCAGACTCGGCATCCCGGTTACAAGACATCCTCGACAATGGTAAAACAAGTCCAGCAACACCGCCCGAATGTGCCGACAAATTCCGATAGGAGCTGCACATATCTCGTTCTCAGGGCACACTCAGATGAGACATCCTACGAGTAAAACCAACCCTCAAGTTGCCCCGAGGTGGCCCCGCAGTCTACTCGGTCAGACCAACACTCATAGGAGCACTGGCCCAGGGAGGTTTAATAAAGATGACCCTCGGGCTCCGGAAACCCAAGGGAAAAAGAGGCTAGGTGGCGAATGGTAAAACCAAGGTTGGGCATTGTTGGAGGAGTTTTATTCAAGGCGAACTGTCAAGGGGTTCCCATTATAACCCAACCGTGTAAGGAACGCAAAATCTAGGAACATAACACCGATATGACGGAAACTAGGGCGGCAAGAGTGGAACAAAACACCAGGCATATGGCCGAGCCTTCCACCCTTTACCAAGTATATAGGTGCATTAAGATAAACAAGATAATATGATGATATCCCAACAATAAACATGTTCCAACAAGGAACAAACTCCAATCTTCACCCGCAACTAGCAACACTATAAGAGGGGCTGAGCAAAGCGGTAACATAGCCAAACAATGGTTTGCTAGGACAGGGTGGGTTAGAGGTTTGACATGGCAATGTGGGAGGCATGATAAGCAAGTGGTAGGTATCATAGCATAGGCATAGCAAAAGAGCGAGCATCTAGCAAGCAAAGATAGAAGTGATTTCGAGGGTATAGTCATCTTGCCTGCAAAGTTCTCAGAGTTGACTTGATCCTCGTAAGCATACTCAACGGGCTCCTCGATCACGTACTCATCTCCCGGCTCTACCCAAGCAATAACAACAAGCAAAAGGAACACAATCAACCACGTGCAATGCTCAAACAACATGATTCAAACATGGTATGATATGTGGGATGCGATATGTGATGCATATGCATGATTTGCAAAGGAATGATTGGACCTGGCCTCAACTTGGAAATCCAAGAGTGCCACTATAAAGGTGAGGTGATTTCGGTCGTAATCGATATAAAGATCACCGGAATCGGATGCACGGTTTGGAAATGGCAAGCAAAACAAATATGGCACCGGTCTGCGATTAACAGCAAGTAGCCTTCTAAATGCATCAAGAACAACATGCTACAACACTCCAACATGACAACAAAATACATGGCAGGGATCCACTCATGATGCTTGACAAAAGATGAACACTGAGCTACGGCTAGTTCACTCAATAGCAAGCTCAAACAAGCATGGCAAAAGTGCAAAAGATTACTGGTTTCAGACTTAGTAAAATTAACAGCATGTCAGGAATTTAATATCAGGAAGCAATGTTTAGAGCACGATAACTACATGCTACAGGAATATATCATGGCAAAGCAAAGCATGGCATGAAGATACTCAAAGCATACAATAAAAGTCCCTTAGTGACCATGAGCCAAAAGGGATCAGAAAATACAATTGCAAGCATGTGAACATAGCAATTAACAAAAACAGATACAGACTTAGTGAAAAACTGGAGCATGCAAAACAGTTAACGAGTAGGCATGTTTACGAGCTCGATGCACTCACTACGAGCCATTGCATGACAAAATAAGCATACACCCAGCAAATAGACATGTCATAGAAGCTATACATGGCAAGAACAACAACATAGCATGCATGGATCAACAACAACAAGCTCGCCAAAATCGCTAAACATGTTAATAATCTTCCAGGAACATTTTATAGCAAAAGTAGAGCTTGATTGACTCAAGCTAGGGTGCTCCATAATTGCAAACAAAGACATGGATGGATAGAGCACAACATTATCTACAAAACATCCTTACTGATCATGCTCAAAATAGGCACGGATCACTAGGAAACAACATGAACATATGGCATAAAAATAATGACAGGGCAAGGACTTAGTGAAATTCTAAGTCCCTGAAATCAACATCATTGAGTAAGCTACTTTGCATGCTTGTGCTAGTCACCACGAAGATCACAAAAATACATGGCATATACCCCTGTAGAGATGGCATGGCATACATCAAAACACATGTAGAGCTCAGGATCATAGCATGCACACATCAATCATGGCAAAAATGACAAAAGTGCAATTGCTGAAACAGATCTGAAACTATCATCACATAGCCCTCTTCCAATAGCATTTCGGGCATCAAGATGAGCTCAAATGAAAATGATGCAATGAGATGAAATGATGTACTCATCGAGACAAACATTTGGATATGCTACACGCACGAATCGGAGTCATGGTGAGGAAGTTATGATGCGTCAAAGTAGGCATAAAAGTTAGGGTTTCAGGCAAAATTAGGTCAACCTCACGATCCAGATCCGGATCCAGATCGTGCGTGGAAACCGAGGTCGCTGGAGAACACTGTTCACCGGAGTTCCTGTATGCCGGAAGGTGGCCAGATCCGGTGGTGAGGAGGCGATGGCGGCGGAGGGCGTTGCCGGAGAGGAGGGGCGGCGTCTCGGGTGGCGAGGCGCGGGCCGGCCGCAGCGGAGGAAGAGCACGCCGGCGAGCGAGCTGCTCCGGCCGGCGCGGGAGGCGTGCAACTCCGGGCGGCGGCACGGGGAACTGAGGAGGCGGCGCGGCGAGGCGACCGCGGG
>NC_041386.1:330166557-330188741 GCF_002162155.2 Triticum dicoccoides
TGGGATGGGCCGCGGGGGCCCGGATCGGGCTCCGTGGGCCTCGGGCGGCGGCGGGTCGGTGGGATGACGTGGCGTGCTGCGGTTGGTGGCGGCGAGGTTGTCCGGCCGGAACGGACATGTCCGGCGCGGCGCGAGGAGATTTTCTAGGGTTAGGGGTTGGAGAGACCCGAAAATTTCGGGGGAGGCCTTTAAATAGAGGTAGAGGGAGCTAGGAAGCTCCAAATGAGGTGCGTTTGCGGCCACGAGATCGTGATCGAATGGTCTAGGTGATGGAGAGGGTTTAGGTGGGTTTTGGGCCACTTTGGAGGGGTGTTGGGCTGCAACACACACGAGGCCTTTTCGGTCCCTCGGTTAACCGTTGGAGTATCAAACGAAGTCCAAATGGCACGAAACTTGACAGGCGGTCTACCGTTAGTAAACCAAGGCCGCATGACAAGTCTCGTTCCAATCCGAAAACGTTTAACACCCACACATGAAAAAGAGGTAGAAAGGGACACCGGAGGACATAGGAGCGCCGGAATGCAAAACGGCCAACGGGGAAAATGCTCGGATGCATGAGACGAACACGTATGCAAATGCAATGCACATGATGCCATGATATGAGATGCATGACAAAGACAATGACACACGGAGACAAAAGCCCGACAACGAGGAAATACAATAACTTAGTGCCGGAAACGGCAAGAGTTGGAGTACAAATAAGGTAAATTACATCCGGGGTGTTACACAACTAGACTAGCATATGACACGGTGGATGGCTCGGTCTCACTAGCCATGGAGCATTAGATGCTAACCGAATAATATGGGCTCGGAAGGATCTGGTCGGATTCAACACGGTCGGATCCGAGTCGAGATAAGGTCTGAGTCGGACAGACCGAACTATGAGACGCAACGATATGTCATCTATGAGTCTCTAGTACAACATAAATTCTACGACCTAAGACCTGAGCTAGCGGATGTACTCGGCATGGTGATAGACCTGCTTTGGGCCGACCAAACACTACTCTGTGACTGGGTAGTTACAAAGGTAGGTTTCAGGCTTGTCCAGACCCATGCTGCGAGACATGGTCGAGCAAGATGGGATTCACCCCTCCGACCAGGAGAGATATACTCTGGGGCCCTCGTGTGATCCGACCAAGATAAGCATGGACATGCGACATGGATTATGAGATAATACGGTTTGTGATCGACATCATTGGAATGAGAAAGAGGTCGGGCTAGCACAGGGATGACAGACTCTCCTTGAGCCCGACAACATATATTGTGTGGCAAAGGGAATAGAAGTGTGACACATTGTAAAGGTTCGCCTAACCAGCTTCGTCAAACACTTGGAGTCGGCACGCTTAAGGGAAGGAACCTGTGCGGCTGGACACGACTCCGCGAAGCGGATGTGATCCTACTCAGACTCGGATCCAGGTCGAACACTTTGGGCCTTAGGATCCGTGCGAGGCCCGGGTGTTAAGCCCGCGACAGATGCCTATATATAGTGGGGGTGTGGCACACTCATTCGATTGATTGCTTCAGCGTTGTCACTAGGTTTTGCATGTGTTGCGAATAGCCACCTCCACTCGCCGCCGATTGTGTGATCGGACCTAGCAGTTCACCGCACGGTGTTCCTCCTGCACGTGCGGATACCGTTAGAGGCAGTGCACTTGCACTGCTCCGGCGAACCAGTACGCGGGATCCAACGACCGGCTGTTCGAGTGAGATTGGATGAGGAGGAGACAAACCACGCGGATGCGCTGCCCCAACTCTTCTTTCGCTACATGACACTGCGCGTCTAGTGGTAACGATCTGTGATCTATCTCCCGTAGCATGTTCTTGGTTGATCTATGCGTAGGAATTTTTTAATTTGCAGTTGACGCACCCTACCATAGATCCCAACAGATGATTGGCGGGCGGCGGAAGGCAAAAAACCTGGCCAAACCTCACCACTTTGCATTCCAGGCGCCATTGACCACCTCTCCTCATATCCACTTCGGCCATCAGACAAATCAAACACTAACCAAGGCGAGCATGAGAAAAACTTTTGTCTTCTCGTCTCCACTGCTACGAGGAAGCAAATGGAGTGTTTACCGCATGAAGTTCAAATGGGTGGAGTTGGACAGTCGGTGGGAGGGGTAACCAACGGAAGAGCGGAGCCATTACTTGTTTTTTGCAGTTCAAACACAAGAGCCAATCAAGTTCACCTGACGTAATAACCATGGGGGAGCACGAAACCTCGAGGAGCCATGGTCGGAAGAGCCTCCGGGCATGGGCAATTGGAAGCAGTGGAGGGCGGAGCTAAGGAAGTGCGCGAGTTCGCACTTGAGGTCAGCGCCGTGGCGACGCCAACAAGCAGGTGCGCTGTGGTGTGGGGTTGCGCCTATGTAGGAAGAAGATCGAGGGTGGGGGTGCTAGCAGGGAGCTCGGCAGTGATCTGCGCTGGTGGACCTCCGGGCGGCAATCTTGTCGAAGAACACGACGATGGGATGAGGACGAGGTTGGCGGAGCGGTGGGAGTAGCAGTGGTGTCTAGGAGATCCGGCGGGCCATGCGTGGTGGCGGGATTGGTCCTGGGGGCGGAGCAGCGCGCGGGATTCCGGGGATCCGGGAGCGCATGGTGGTGCGGGGGGGCGGCGGTGCCAGGGGGCGCATCAGGCCGGAGGGAGGGGTGTCAGCGGCGGGTGACACGCTGGGGGCGGTGGCCGTCGGTGGGAGGTGGTCGACAGAGGTGGTGCGGGAGGGGGTGGGCCGGCCAGGTTTTTTGAGTTTTCGAGAGTTCGGGAGGACCTTGTCACCCCTATACTATGGCGTCAGTTGGGAGGAGGAGGAGTGGGCGAAAGTAGTGCGGTCGTGGTGTGCAGTGGTTTTGTTTTCCGAACGACGGGCAGGGTTAATGATCGATAGATTGCTGGCTTAATTCTGTGGATTGTAGCGTTAAACATCGGAGACTAGAACCATTAGGTCTCTTAGATGGATTGATCTGATTGTTTGGATTTGCCCTCTCTCTTCCTTGCCCCCTCTCTTCCTTTTATAGTGGTAATAGATGATGAAAAGTCATGCACTCCTAGACTTCTTGCAACACACGTACCAACTAGGGCTAATAATCAAGTACTAATTACGGTTGGAATTGAAACTACAAAAACTATACATGAAGGAGTACAAAAGTTGGGAGTTATATTAGCCGGCCATGGCTCCTCCTGGCTAATCAACTGATTGTTGAACGCATGCATGTACAGACTCCTCTCTTTACATGTTAACCTAATTAGAACTCTTGATTTAACATGCAGCTGCATGGTGCGTACAAAACTTTTGATTTAACATTGCACCACATTTTTCTCTTGGCAGATGTATTTTTCTTCTGATCTTGACGTCTAGCAGGCACAATACATTTGTTTCTACTAGATAACGCCCAGTACATTGCTGCGGGAATTTTTAATGAATTTTCTAAGGAAGGTTAGAATCCAAATTAAAATAACAAAGATGTACATTTGAGTTGCACATTCCGCGAATCTTGCAATAT
This sequence comes from Triticum dicoccoides, assembly GCF_002162155.2. Lineage (NCBI taxonomy): Eukaryota > Viridiplantae > Streptophyta > Magnoliopsida > Poales > Poaceae > Triticum > Triticum dicoccoides. The sequence continues at coordinate 330,170,062 of NC_041386.1, forward strand.
ACATTAAGGTTACGTCAAAAGACCAACATATGTCTCACTGTCTATATGTTGTCCAATATGAAGATATATTTGTAGTCTTGTACCGCTGAAAAACATCTAGAAGTATAAGAATACTTCTTATAGTTATAATAGGTGGCGATCAAGGCAATGATTATTGATACTATATAGGGTAAGGAAGGAGCTAGAACACGTATCTTCATTATAGCTTAGCCTAATGTTGCCCTACATGGTGTAAAATTTGTAGCATTGTTAGGAAGGTATGAAGTGGATTTTATAGTTAGTTCATCCATTCTGAAGAGTTGGTTATATCTATTAGATTTATGTGATGCATAATACCTTGATAGATATTTCTTTTTCTTTTGGCATTACTCTGCCTGTCCTGAAATGTTTCACGCGTTGGTATTGTTTGTAGTGCTGCATAAAGACATGTAACATTGTGATACATGTCTGGTAGTAATAGCTGACATCAATATTCCCTTGAATCAACATGAAAGCACTACGGTACGTATCTCTATTTCAAGTGCCATTATTTCAGTTTATTTTAATTCAAAGACAGTATGTGTCTTGTGTACCGATTGGCCTAAACACTCTTAGAGATGGCACTTGATAAAGAGGCTAGCTAATCTTAAACCATGTAAGCGTACTGGTTAAAATATTTAGAAGAAAACACTTTAAAATAGAATACATATTTATCTTTTTGTTATAAATGTATGAAAGAGAGAGATTTGCCTGGCAGGATGTTGATTTTTTGTCAGTTACAGTGACTTGTACGTATCCATTGTTCTGAGTACATTGCAGGGTGTTGAAGTGTTCATACATTTGCCATTTGTTGCTAGCATCTTCAGTAAAAAAAAATGTTCTTTTACCAAGTTCTTTGAAAGAAATTTTTATGTTAAAACATACATTGAGGAATTAAGTAAGTATGCAGATCTATGAGTAGTATCTTGTTTGAATCTTTTTCTGTATCATCAGAGGCAGCTACACTGACTGGCATGTACTATCTTGTGAGATCCCTTGGCTAAGGATACATGGATTATAAAGTAGTGTTCATTAAAAATATCTGAGGTAGTTATTGAACTATAATCCAAAGGATAACAACAAACCACTCACTACTTGTATGTCTGCAACCTGGAAGGGATAACAGGTCCTTGCTTTGAGGTGCCTAAAAATATTTTATAGTTGAAGTTAGTATGCTAGCTAGAGATGGGATTCATAATACGAACACTGACTCTCTGTGAACATACTCAAGCAAGCAAGGCAAAACATGATCAACATGCCAAGTTCAGGAAGATTAGAAATGACAAATCAGCGATATTGAAAACGACAAATCAGCGAGAACCTTGAACAAAAAGGATCATAACAGGTTTCAGACGTCGTGGAGGATGCAGATGTAACCGTGCCTTGGATGCTTCCTACATCTGGCTATTTATTGCAAGAACAAACTGCAGGAAAAGAAATGTTCAGTTTTTAAACAAACTATGAACAGCAACTTCGTAACTTCTTGGATGATTGAACAAATTTTATTAATCAAATCTAAAGGTGCTAAAGCATATATCTCTAATAACAAATTTACTTTATATTTAACACAGTGATTTGTCCTATATCTATATTGCTAAATTTGTGTCCATCTTCGGTTTACAGGTAAAACTTGCATCCATATCAGCATAATGCCCTCTATTCCTCCATATGTAGATGTAATAACACCTAGCCAGATCGAAGTAAGCTTCTTCATCGCCTTAGAAACAAATTCTATACACCAATTAAGATATCAAATTTAAATTTCTAGATTTAAGAACCGAACCTATAGGCACGATGAGGATGTCGCGTGGGGATTCAGATACGGAGGAAACGACACATCTAGAGTGCAGATGTGTACCGGCCAACACACTGGGCATCAGCATGCGGTGGGTATCGTCGATTATTTAGATACATTATAACTGTGCACCTTTAGAGCTCTCTCAGACCATTAGCATTCACAGCCATCAGATCTTCACTTTTAGATGTTTTCGGCCGTCCGATATAACTCTTACGCCACACTTCCCGCGACTGAACGGGGCAGCTGCTCCCGTGGCAAAATTGGAGCGCGGTGGTTGATTGGGCCCTCGCCCGCACGAAGGCCTTCCTGGGCCGGAAGCGAACAGCCGAGGACTCCTCGAGAAAAAAAATGCAGCGAAGCCGCCCCCTCCCATCCCCTCCCCTACCTCGCGTCTCTCTGCCTGTCTCGTACGATGTGTGCCCCATCATGCGCCGTCGAAATTTCAGTTGCGGGAAGGGAGGAGTATACAATTTCGGCGGCGCCGCCGGCACGCATCTGGTTATCCCTGTCGCCGCCCCCCTTACGCTCTCACGGAGAGGACGGAGTGAGGCGCATGCGACCTGGGCTCTCTCCTCCTCCCCGATCTCTCCTTCTCTCTACCGACCGGCGAACATGTGGTGCGCCGCCGCCGTCTTGGCGCTTAAGCCGGGGAGTTCGGCTTCTTCCCTCCCCTTCGCGTCCCAGATTCCTTGTGCCGCCACGACGACCACCACCTCCTGTTCTTCATGCCACACACAAGCTGGGCGGTGCCCCTCGAAGCCCCCCTTGGACGGTTGGATCCATCACATCGAATCCGCTTCACCACCACATCACTGTTGGATTTGAGACTTAAGCTCAGATTGGATTTTATTGATTACTTTGGAAACTCATGTACAGATCATGTTAGTTAGAAATATTGTCACACTTAATATGACAATTCGATTGTTAGATTTTTATTTTTAGATTAGTTAGTCAATGCATCAAAAAGATTTTGTAATCTGTTGTTGATAATGGTGGATATCTGATCATGTTAGTTAGAAATATGGTCGCACTTAATATGACAATTCGATTGTTAGATTTTGCTTTTTAGAGTAGTTAGTCAATGCATCGAAGAGATTTTGTAATCTGTTGTGCACCATATAGGAAATTTCGTAATGTGTACTGACTGCAAGAAGGCCTGAAATTTTCTTAATGTGTCCTGGCTGCAGGATGGCTTCTTGATGCTCTAACTGGAAGTTATGCCCTTTCAAAATGAAAAGGATACTTGGAAGGCTGGTGCATTTTGATCTAGAGAACAAAGCCATACAAGGTGAAATCATGAGTCCTACTTTCTTTATTTAGAAGAGGTCATCTTTGTTGCTGCTACCTAAGATGTATTGTACCTATATCATCAATGAACCACATGCTCATTCTTATTTATAGCATTCATCCATTCATGTAAATGCATTTGATACGCCAAATTTATACCTATCTAAAGAAGTAAAGATCACACTTTACCTGTTTGTTTTTCTGCAGATGAAAAGCAAAATCAAGGACCCTTCCACAAGTGCCATAGATCAGGTGAGCTTCAATTTTTTTGAAATAATCGTGACGGGTCACAATCGTGTAACATTGATACTGATCAGGCGTCATCCATTCTGATTTCAGGTAAGGAAGCAAAATTAAAAATCGATGCCAAGAGGTGCAAGATGGATCATGGTGAGAAGAACTTGGCCACAATGAAGCCAAAGGTGGATAGAGGACGGGGATCATGAAAATGTAGCGAACCTTTTGCATAAGGAACAGGTAATATTCTAAGCATATGGTCAATCATGATCCAGACCAAGATACTACTTTTTAGTATCTTGACTTTTACCTTCGATTTGTGACCGGATTTGAGAGGCTTCGACAATTGCCACCGGTGTGATAGAAGATTCACATAGAGGGTGGGGAAATGAGGGTGACACTGTGTCTCTGCTTTGCCCAGGCCAGGAGGTCGAGCGCACGCTTTCCTCGGTTTCGAATCAAGGGGATAGCCTTGCTTTTGTGCCGGCGTTTCTATTTCAGTGCGCCTCTGTTAGGTAACTTCAATAAGCTTGTTAGCTTCTGTTAGATCCTTAGCTAATTACATTTGTCATGGATTTATTAGTGTACTTGTACAACTTGGTTCATGAGTAGTACTGGTCGATTTTTGGTTCTCTATGTTGTTGACATGGCATGTTTGTTCGTACGTTTTAATGCTCTATGCATATTAGAGCCTAAATAATATGGTTGGAAGTACTTATTATGTTAGCACTTTATTATGTTGCTCCTGAATTTCCTCATAGATGCTATCACAGAAGCTAATGCCTGGAGTATATATGTCACCGTACATATCCTCCTTTGTGGCAGCATCTTTTTTTTTGAGAATGTGGCAGCATCTTCTTTGCGCATATGCGGAATCTGGCACCCTAAGGAATAACATTGTCCTTTGGCAGAAGCAGAGGATTTTGTTAAATGCTTTCTATATAAAGATTCACATAGAAGGATGCCTGCAACACAAACTTGAAATGAGTTTCAATCTGTCTATATGGATCTAGCTTAAACTAATGTCGTTACTAGTATCACATATGTTCTTTAGGTCACCCATGGATCAGAAATACAATTACTTTAAAATGCCATTGGTTATATTCTGTCTTATCAAAGCTTAAACTCCTTCATCATCATTACGTAAAGATGCTTTGATGGTCCGCATTGATGAAATTTGTTCTAATATTTCTTCTGTTGTTCCACAGAGAAGTTGCTTCTTCAAGTTTGAACTTGCATCGTTCTATGTGACAATTTTTTTTATGGTTGTTCCATAACCTCCCTGTTTTCATAAATGGTTAATCAGTTTCATTTCCACGTTTCTCATAGAACATCTTGATCAAAATTACCGTATATGCCTACAATCTTCATAAGTATTTATTTGGGAGCCTATGTTTTTGTACTTCTGATTTTAAGTACCATAATAGAATGCTTGGACAGCTCTCAAACTCTGATCTATTTTGGAATCAATTTATTTGCACTTCAAAGTGGCACCCACAAATGTTTCTTTTGACACATGTGAGTGATCAATTTAGTTTTTATCATCTTCAAGTTCCAGCTATTGATGTATGATATTTCTTGATAGGCTTTGTCGACCTAGACTGTTGATGAGCCTTTTCTATCTGAGAATGCAGTATTCTTCATTGGAGCTTGATAGAAATGGATGTATATTTGCTGCATTGAGACCGTGTATCCATAGGTCAACAAGGATCTGAGTAGAGAGCCCCTGTGGAGCTGACCTTCTACACAACACGACACTCATCATATCTTCCATTTTCCCTTTCTTCCTCTGTTATTTCGACATCTTTGTTCTTTCCATTTTTTCTTGTTATTCGCCGTATAGGTCAATTGCTTAGGCCTTTTGAGTTTTCGTGACTGACATATTTCCATAGGCGGTGATCCAAGTGAAATTTGTAATTAGCATCTTTCTAGAGCATTGTAGATAATCATGTTCAGATGTTGTCTTATGGAAAATTGATATTTCTTTATTTTTATTAGAACCTGTTTGGTTGCTGCCTTGAGAGACTTTCCTTCATACCTGCCAAAGTTGGTTATTAATCCGTTGCCTAAATATATGTTTCTTATATTCATTCTTGTCACTATTGGACTTTTGACATAGTAGTTTCTTCCCTTGTTATCTATGCTCAAGGACAAGGTTTATGCTGAGGGTGCTGTAGCTATTGGCAATATTATTGTTGCATGTTTTTCTTGCTTTTGTATCTATGCATAAACAAACTTGTTAGTTCTAACTTTTATGCAGTTTGAAGTCACAAATTTGTTTTAGATTTGTTACAAATTGATTAAAATAGTAGTAAATATTTTTGTTGTAATTCATCAAAATATGTCAATTCAAAATAAACTCTTCTATGTTCACAAATATACGAATATGTTTGTGCAAATTTAACATATATGTTTCATGTCTTCAAATGTCAAGTATCTAATAGACGGGCGCAGCAACGCGCGCCTTAAATGATCTAGTCCAAGGCAAAACCCGACGACTGTCAACCAGGTGCGCAAGTAGCTCGACAGATTAAAGGGGGAAAGAACTGCATCAGTTACGCTTGCATGAGCAGGAAGAATAAATACGCCTGTTTATGTATGATGATGAGAGTAGTGGAATTTAATTTAGGCCAGAGAAGGTGAAGAGGGAGAGATGCAGTTGTGGAGAAGATAGTAGGTAGCGAGGCTGACCACCAAGGAAAAGACTTGAAACGGCGCCGCTGCGACGAGGGGAATCGTCTGGAGAAAAGACGTTGTTGTGTTTTTTCTTCAGAATAGAAAACGCTTCGGCTGAAAAGGAGGAGGCCCAGCGAGCGTTGTGATGGGCCAGCCTTCCGGGAAAAAGGTACGAGCGTGCCCAGAAGCAATTAACTGGCGCATTTCTAAAATAAAAAACGGGTGCATTAACCCCTCAAAAAATAAAACTGGCGCATTAGAGAATGCAAAAAAAAAACTGAATTGTTGGACTTTTTCATATGTGGTATTTGTGGGGCATGTTGGATGATGTGGATAGACTGCATGTCAAGACAATTAGGATAATGGGGATGAACTATTTAGATATTATAGATTTGACTCGATAATCTCTGGCCCACAAATCATGCGTATTCTTCCATCTTTCTCTCTATGTAATTTATTCGAGTCCACTGCCTGTTTTTGCTGTCGAGCCATAACACAATTCTGGACATGACTAACTATGTCTGTAATTAAATTATCTCCATCTTTCATAATTGATTCAGTCTAAATACGAAAAATGTTTGACGACACACTGGATCTCATAGTGTTGTGTCAGCCTAGCAGGAAAGTGAGGAAAAGCGCTCGAGAAATGGCCGCCGAGGGTGGCGGTGACGATAACGGGAGGAGGGGCGGGGGAGGGGCAAGAAAAGAGAAAAAGGGCGTCTGTGTCACCGACGGGTGGGTCAGGGGAGGACAACGGCGTGCATCCCGCCCGTCCGCGCACTATATGCCTCGAGAAGAGCCCCGAGTCAGGGCTATAGGTGCTAGCACTGTCGCTGGCATGGGCCGGCCCACGAGCGCGCTCGCTCACCCGGGGAAACGAAAAAGGTCGCTGAGTTCGATCGCTAGATCCGTCGCTCCCTCGAACGCTTGCTAGTAGCTAGTTTTTTTTTCCCTTTTTTTGCTGAAAAACCACCCAGTTTTTCTATTTCTTACAAAATTAAATTATGAAATAAAAACAGGCTTACAGTTGTTAAGAAAAAGTCATCAATTTGAAAAAAAAAGTTCATCTCTTTAAAAAATGTTCATAGGTTTTTGAAAAAAGTTCATCGATTTTGAAATAAATTCATCAGATTTGAAAAAAAGTTCATAGATTCTGAAAAAAGTTCGTCGATTTTGAACAGAGTTCATCGATTTTTTAAAAAATGTTCATCAAAATTGGAAAAAACTTTACCCAATTTAAAAAAGTTCATCGAAATTTAAAAAATCATGGATTTTGAAAAAAAAAACATCATTTGAAAAAGTTTTCAGCGAATTCAAAAAAAAATCACGTATTTGGTGACAATCCAACGGTCAAGGAAAAAGAAAAAACAGAAACCAAAAAAGAAAAAAGAAAAAAGAAAAACGAAAAACGAAAAACAAAAAACGAAAAACGAAAAAGGATTGAATAAAATACGAATATGTTAGAATGTTAGCACGACTGCGCTTGTTGGCGGGGTGGTTGCACCAGCCAGCTGTCGGGGAGGATATCGTAGGTTCGAATCCTATTTGCCGCTCTCTGCAGCAAGAAATCGCAGATTCGCACAGGCGGGTCGATCTGATAGGTCCTATTGGGCCGGCCTGTTTACGCCCTTTCAGCGTTCCCGTTTTGCGAACCTTCCAGAGGTTCCCAGCCGGTTTTTTACTGTTTTGGGAACCTTCTGAGCCGGATTTCTTTCTTTTTTGTTTATCTTTTTGTTTTCTTTTTTCCCCTTTTCTCTCCTTGTTTCCTTTTTCTGTTTATTTTCTTTACTTATTTCTTTTTTGTTTTTTCTCCGATTTTCTTTTCTTTTCGTTTTCATTTTTCTTTCTTGGATTGCTTTTTCTTTTTCAAAAAATGTTCACATTTTACAAATTTTGTTCATTTTTACAAAAAGTGTTCTGTTTTCAAATTTTGTTCATAACTTGCAATATTTGTTTGCTTTGTTTCAAAAAATGTTCATAATTTCATGAAATGTTCCATTTTCAAATATTTGTTCGAAAATTCAAAAAAGTTTCATGTTTTTTGAAAACATTTTCTACAGTTTCAAATTTTTTGTTCGCATAGGCAAAACAATCTTCTTGTCTATGAAAATGTTCAGAAATTCAAAATATGTACACACGTTTTCAAAATATAGACCATTTTTCTGAATTTTTGAACAAATTTCAGATTCTAGAACATTTTTTGGAATGTTTCAAAAATTGTTCAAGTTTCTTTGTTTGCAATTTTCAAAAAATGATCGTTTTTCAAATTTTGTCTGGTACATTTTTCTTTTAAAAAAAATCACATCTTTAAAAAAAATTTCATCATTCTAAAAAAATGTTCCCGTTTTAGAAAAACACAAATTAAAAAATGTCCTGTTCTCAGAATTTGTTCACAAATTAAAAAATGCTCCTCTTTTTGAAAAGTGTTCGCAAATTCAAAAAATGTTCGCATTTTGTCAAAATTTGTTCATGATTGTGAATTTTTGTTCAGAATTTAACAAAATGTTCATACTTTTTCAGGATCTGGTCACAAATTCAAAATATGTTCCTGTCTTTAGTTTTTTTCAACAATTCAAATTATTGTTCAAAATTTCAAAAAACTTGTATGTTTTTATCAAAACTGATCGTAATTTTTAAGAATGTTTCTGTTTTTCAATATTTGTCCACAACTTCAAAATTGTTCCTTTTTTTAAATTTGATTACATATTCAAAAAATGCTAACTAAATTTAAAACTCGTGTGTGTTCGTAAAAACGTTCTTACATTTAAGAAAAATATTCAGAAATTACAAAAAAAAAGTCCAGAAAAGAAAAAATAACCGGATCTGGTGATGTGACTAGTTCTATAGTACTCGCATTGCCATATCACCATAAGCATCAATCAGGCGTAGTGGTTACTTACCTTGCTCTAGAAGTGAACAGTCGTAAGATTGATTCTTTGCTGAAGCTTCATGTTTTTCTTTCATTTTTACACCGCTCGCGGTTTGTGTGGGCCGCCAAGTCGGGGGGCGCCCCGACTGGTTGCCGCAGTAAGCGGCACATAGGTGCTCCTGCAGGAATCCCTCAAAAAAGAAGTGCTCCTGCAGGAATCGACCCGCCTCAATGCAAAATACGGTTTAAATTTGAATCGAAAATGAATCAAAACCGAAAGAAAAAAAACATTTATTTGTTTGCTTCGCGTGTTGGACCGTGTTTTGCGTCCCTTAGCTTCGAAGAAGGGACGCGGCCGAACCACGACTTGGCCTAATATACCCAGGTACTGGATTGAGATAATAGCTTAAATGAAACGCAATGTTGTGGTTGTGGAGGACTTTCGTGCAAACATCCATTCTTCCTCTCAGCCTTAAGCGAAAAAACCCTAGCACTGGACGACCTCCAAAACCCTAGAGCCGTCCCCAATGGCGAGCCACGAAACCGACCCGTCCCCTGCCGCCCCCTCCAAGAAGAAGAAGAGGCACTCCAAGAAGCGCAAGGCCATCGAAGTCACTGTAGATGCCTCCTTTCCTGGCGCCGCCGCCCCCGTCGTCGGCTACTTTCCGACGGGCTACGACCCCCTTGCGGCCGCAGAGCCCCCACGTGCGCGGTTGTTCCGCCACGAGAAGCACCATAACCGCGTCGAGCTAGTGGTCCGCGCCCCTGGTGGAGGCCCCGACTTCGTCGGCCGGAGCTACGCCGGCGAGGCCGCTGCGCCGCAGCTCTGCGGCTACGCCCTCGGCGTCCTCGACAAGGCCACCAGCACTCTGAAGATTGTCCCCATCGCCTCCAACAAGGTGAGCATCTCCATCCCGATGGCGCCAAAGTTTGTTCGGTCTTGTTTAAGCAATTCTACATACAGTAGTATTGTTCTTAGTTGACGTGAAATGTTATGATCCCATTTATATTTATAAGCAGTTCTAGTCCGTTTATAAATCAATTCTTGTCCTAAGAACTGACATGCTTGCTCAAAGGAACAAGAGATTTCGGGTGGGCATTGGAACTGCGCTAATCTGTAATTGGTTTTATGGTTAACCTCCTTAATTCAAAATAAATGCTGCAACTGGGTGATTCTGTAACATCGCTAGCATAATTTAAGATTTTGTGAGCAGATGTGCCTGCTCCGAGTTCCTGTGGTTGGTGAGATGGTATCTGAACTGCTGCAAGGGGATTTTCTTTCTCAGTATGACCATTATAATGGTTTACATTGAATGTATCTGAGGTTTATTTAGTTCGAATAAGATTAGCATTTGTGATTGGAGGATATGTAGCGTTATTCTGAATGTTTGTATTTCCAAACAGATTTTGAGGCTAGAGCCACACTTTGAAGTGCAGCAACCGGCTCATTCACAACAGTCAGCAGCGGAAGCAGGTTCTTCTGTAGCAGATACTGAATTGAACAGACAAGATCTTACCCAGGCTTATGGGACCAAGAAAGATAAGGATAAGGTATGTTTGTGGTACAGGGTCTACTGTCTTTGCTGTTGACTATATTTGTTTTTTTGTAATTATTATTTTATTTCATGCTGTGAGCCTGAGCGGTGAATTTTGTACGGTAGTACTCCCTCCGTCCCAAAATAAGTGTCCCAAAATAAGTGTCACTTATTTTGGGACGGAGGGAGTAGAACATAATGGTCATGAATGTAAGGTGTCACTGTTTTTTTCTTGTTGTAATGATGGAAAATATTTAGCATGAACTGTCATGAAAATAATATACCTCTTGCTACAATAGTTTTGTGCATTTAGATAAACTTGGCTTTTCCTCTCTCTTTTTAGTGTGACAAGAAAATACTTTCTTGTATATGTATGTAACTGGTTTTTAAAGTAAAAATAAGCTTCCACAGACTTGTTACATGTGTGAACTTAACATTTTCCATTTTAAATAGGTCGCAGCCATTTTCATGATGTTACAGGATTATTTTTCTTCTTCTCCTCTTCTCCCATCTTAACAGTGTCCTCTGACATGCTTAACACTTAAGTTTTGGATACAAACATGGTTTGGTTCAGTTGAATATATGTATTCCTATTCCTTGCAGGATAATAAGTGGAAGTCACTAAAAGAACAAAGGAATGACCCTTCTGCTTATTTGGACCTTGATCTTGGAGAGTCCAAGACCACTGCAGATGCCACTGATAGTCAGGCATCAATGGAAGTTCGCAACATTCCACCTTATGATCCTGCTGCAGATACATCTGAAAAGGCATATCTTTTTGATGAGATCATTCCAAAAAATATACGGCCACACCTTCTTGATATTGTGGGACACTTTGAATCGGGAGAATTTGGTTTGAAAGGCTATGGGAGTTTTGTCTCGAATCGTGTGAATAAGTTGCAGGAACTTCAGGTAAATAGTGATGGTTTTCTATGTCTTTTCGTGTTATCTGGCGGTTGCAAGACCTTGTTTTGTTTCAATACCAGCATGCTCACAGTAGTATCCAGCTTCTTGAAACTAGCTTTATTCTAGACTTGAGCAGGATTTTTGAGAAAAGCTGATATTTTTACGTTGTCGTGATATTTTTCTGCAGTGGATCTGTCTAGGATGCATCCTTACTCCGTAGGCAGTTTATGTGTGATGTGGGGCACACATTCTTTCTGTTATTGTATTTGGATGACAGATATCAAGACACTATTGTTGCTACTTTTCCATGTTTTTGCTTTGTAGATATTTACGTAGTTATGCTGCCCAATATTATGCAGTTAATGATGGAAAACTAACTGTCTGCCCAATATTGTGCTAAAGTTAATTTAGAAAGAGTTGCTTCACTTATTATTCCATGTGATGTAAAATCATTAGCTTTTGTTTTGTTTTGTAGGGTGAAGATCAGGAAAGGCTTGCTTGGATACTATCCTATATCACACATCTCCTGTCCTTGTTGGCGCGCAACAGCTCCATGTCCAAGCAGAAAAGAAAAGAAAAAGACCAGACCATCCGTGGACCAATGATCCCACAGGCGGTGCACCGCAAGCTGTTGCTGATGTTCACGGAGCCAGGGTCTTCTTCCTTGTCGACAGAGAAACACGAGCTTCTGATCAATTACATTTTAGTACTCACACTTTTTGCTGATGACTTCAGATCTGAACCTACGGATATATGTGCGGACTTGAAAATGAACCGCCAGATGCTTAAACCATATTATGACCAGCTGGGATGCAAGTCCGTGTCAACAGGTGCTTTTAAACCATTTTTTATGACACTTCCAGCACCCCTCAAGTTCCCACAACAAGTCACAAGGAGAAGGCGGCGAAAATAACCATCTTAGTTATTGGTTTCCATTTGATATGGTTGTGATAGGAAAGGTATGCATTGCCACCGTCGAACCTATGTGCCCTCAGCTCAGTTTCACCAATGTAGTGGAGAAAATGATGAAGGTGGTTGTTCTGTTTTTGTTTTCTATTGTCACTTGGGAATTGCTACGAGAGGAACCATATTACTGATATATAATTTGCTTGCTACCGAAATTTGTTTTTTGATGCTACATTTGGTATACCACCTTGTCGTGAGTTGAGTCGTAATTTTTGGTTGTATTTTTCTTCTGGAAAGAGATGCCACATCCTTGCCATCGTCTACTGTGATGGTCACCTGCCACGATGAACCAGCAGGTCGATAGCCGAGCGACGAAGGGCCCAGCTGTCTGTGAGCTGGTTCTGTGGACTTCAGGGCCACTTGTAAGCGTGTGTTCTCTGCCCTGCTATAAGCGCCAGGACTAGCGTGCGTGTAGAGCACGTAAAAGGTGAATTCTGAATATCTCTCTCTCTCCCCCTCTCTCCCTTGAAGTGGAAAACGACGCATGCAACACTGGTGTGAGGGCTGTGCTCATGCAGCGTGGCCATCCGATTGCCTATATGAGCAAGGCGATGAGTGTCATGAACTGCAAGCTCTCTATATACAGAAAGGAGTTCATGGCAATCATGATGGCGGTGGATAAATGGAGACAATACCTCCAGAGAGGTGCTTTCACTATTTGGACTGATCACAAGTGTGTGCTCTCTTTCTGATCAGCAGCCGACAACAAATTTGCAGCGCAGAGAACACAACGCTTACAATTTCAGTTCAAATACAAAAAATAAAAAATAAATAGAGAATGGAGCTGCAGATTCTGTGTCTCGCATTGGTCATTGCTATGAAACTCAGGCCATGTCTGTTTGTCATCCTGAGATTGGATACAAGAGGTTTAAAATTTCTTACAACAATGACACTGATATGCTAGAACTACTTCAACAATTGGCCATTCATTCCCTTGACAGAGGGTTACTCTTTGGAACATGGACTGATAAAATACCAAGGACGATTTACGATAAAAAAAAAAATACCAAGGACGATTGGTAATTGGCAACAATTTGGCTTTGCAAACCAAATTAATCGCTGCCTTGCACGCATTCTGGAATCACTCCTACTTACCAGGGAGCAAAGAAGTTGTACTACTGGCCAGGCTTGAAGCTAGATATGGAGTTTTTTTGGTCAGACAATGCAGCATTTGTCAACAAGCCAAGCATACCAATCTGAAACCAGTTAGTCCATTGCAACCACTGCCACCTCCTTAAGCTCCTTGGCAGGAAATTACCATGAATTTCTTTGAGGGTTTGCCACCGTCCGAGGGCGGATATGTGATCAACTGAGCAAATATGCCCACTTTATATCCCTGCATCACACATACATAGCTCATACCGCTTCAAAGCTTTTTGTGGATCAAGTGGTCAGATTACATGGTGTTACAGTCATATTTACCAGCCATGTTTGGAGAGATCTCTTCAAAGATACTATGGGTAATACTCTCCTCTACAGCAATACGCATCACCCACAGACTGATGGCCGAAGTGAGCGGGTGAACCAATGTCTTGAGCAGTATCTACGTTGTGCAGTACAAGATCGACCCAAAACTTGGCATTGGCTTCCAATGGCTGAACTTTGGCATAGTACCAATCATCACGGTTTGGGTTGCTCTCCATTCCGTGCACTTGACAAGATGGAGCCCAATTTTGGAGGTATGCCGAACATTGCCACTTCCAACAACTCATAGATTGCTCAGACTGCGGTTGATTATCAAGACCACATTGATCTCCTACGTGCCCATTTATCTCGAGCTTAGGCTAGGATGAAGGCTCAGGCTGACCGCAAATGCGCAGAGTGACAATTTGCAGTGGGCGAGCAAATTTTCCTCAAACTTCAGCCCCATGCACAGCAAACGGTGGTCAATCGTCCATGTCGCAAACTTATAAACTTTCCTAAGTATTTGGGGCGTTCACGATTGTGGAACGCATAGGCGAGGTGGCCTATGGTGGTTTGGACCTGCCGGCCCACTGCCCAGGTGGACCCCGCTTTCCATGTTTCACTGCTACTGCAAATTACCCGCCGGTTTTCGGTGATCTGCCTCCACCGGATTTGCTGAGGTGCGAGGCGATTTTTCAACGACGGTTGGTGGGCAACGGCAATGTCCAGTGGGTAATTTTTTTTCTCAAGGAACCGGCAGGAGCACTGCCTTTTCATTTCAGACGAAAAAGAGGGTTTATGTACAAAGATGACAGGTTTTTCTGGGGAAACCTGACGAAACCCTTATAAGGACCGTTGTGGTATGCTAAGTGAACCAAATCACCCAATGCCGATCGCCACTTGTGCCCTGCCAAAGGCGCAAGCTCACATTCTTATGTCGTCGAGCGCGATGGCCGCCACCTCCAGGTGAGTGAGGCGGGTGCCGATGAATATCTGGCGGTTGCGCTCCTTCCAGATATTCCAGATGGTGTAGAGGAAGTGCCCGCTACGTTGGCGTCTTTCGTCCTTGGACAGGGGACAGATGAGCCGATCCCACCAGTCGGAGACTCCCATGGGAGGCGGAATTGTCATCGTGTTCGTCGGCGCCTCCCCCGTCCATGCCTGAACATGCGACCAAACCGCAATCGCAAATGGGCAGTCCTTGCAGAGGTGAGTTGCCGTCTCCGGTGCTCCCAGACACAGCGGGCATGTAGGATCGTGCTGCCATCCGTGAATAGTGAGCATGTCGGCCGTGAGGATCTTGCCATGGAGCACCAGCCAGGAAAAGAGCTTGCATTTGGGTTCCGCGTGTGCCTCCCAAATCTTCGTCGGCGAGAACCTGGGGAAGGAGCCGGAGACCTGGGTTGTATATGCCGAAGCCGCGGAGTAGATTCCATTTGTAGTCCAACGCCAGGAGATGGAGTCCTCCCTGTCCGTAGACAGTGTAACCTGGGAGGTCAGAGATGCTATCGAGATGAATTCCTGCAGGTGTATGGGGGACTGAAGGCGGGCGACCGATCTGATCCAGTTATCCTCGTGCAGCTCCTTGGACACTGTTGTAACACCCTCGATGCGACTATATCTCCCATGTGTCGAGGCACGACTTAGAGGCATAATCGCATTGAAGGCATATGTCGCAAGTAAGGCAATCTTCACAATATCCCATGTAACATAAATAATAAAGGGGAGAAAACATAGTTGGCTTACACTCGCCACGTCAATCAAGGTACATAAATAACATTACATCATCCAAACACTCATGGCCCGACTACGGCGCCAAAATAAAGATAACCCAACATGCGACACGGTCCTGATCACCCCCAACTGGGCACCACTACTGATCATTAGGAAAAGAAACATAGTATCATTGAGAGTCCTCGTCGAACTCCCACTTGAGCTCAAGCGCGTCACCTGGAGCGGAATCATCAGGCTCTGCATCTGGTGTAATAGTAATCTGTGAGCCACAGGGACTCAGCAATCTCGCACCCTCGCGATCAAGACTATTTAAGCTCAAAGGTAAGGCAAGGTAAATATGTGGAGCTGCAGCAAGCGACTAGCAAATATGGTGGCTATCCTGTTCGCAAAAGAGAGCGAGAAGAGGAGGCAAAGCGCGAGCGAGAAACTAGAGGGAAACCTGTGCAAGCATTACTCCAACACCGTGTCCACTTCCCGGACTCTGCCGAGAAGAGGCCATCACGGTAACACACTCAGTTGATTCATTTTAATTAAGTTAAGGTTCAAGTTATCTACAATCGGACATTAACAAATTCCCATCTGCCCATAACCGCGGGCACGGCTTTCGAAAGTTTAAATCCCTGCAGGGGAGTCCCAACTTAGTCCATGACAAGCTCTCACGGTCAACGAAGGAATAGACCTCCTCCCGAGACATTCCGATCAGACTCGGCATCCCGGTTCTTCAAGACAACTCCGACAATGGTAAAACAAGTCCAGCAACACCACCCGCTGTGCCAACAAATCCCGATAGGAGCTGCACATATCTCGTTCTCAGGGCACACCGGATAAGCTAAGCGTACGAGAGCCAACGTAACCCAAGTTGCCAAGGGACGGCCCCGCACGGTGCTCTAGGTTGGACCAACACTCAGAGGAGCACTGGCCTGGGGTTTAAAATAAGATGACCCTTGAGTCCGCGAAACCCAAGGGAAAAGGCTATGTGGCAAATGGTAAAACCAAGGTAGGGCATTGCTGGAGGAGTTTTATTCAAGGCGGACTGTCAAGGGGTTCCCATTATAACCCAACCGCGTAAGGAACGCAAAATCCGGGAACATAACACCGATATGACGGAAACTAGGGCGGCAAGAGTGGAACAAAACACTAGGCGAGAGGCCGAGCCTTCCACCCTTTACCAAGTATATAGATGCATTAAGATAACAAGATAAAATAATGATATCCCAACAAGTAAATAATGTTCCAACAAGGAACGACCTCCAATCTTCACCTGCAACTAGCAACGCTATAAGAGGGGCTGAGCAAAGCGGTAACATAGCCAATCAACGGTTTGCTAGGACATGGTGGGTTAGAGGTTTGACATGGAAATTTGAGAGGCTTGAAAGCAAGTGGTAGGCATCGTAGCATTGGCATAGCAAAAGAGCGAGCAATCTAGCATAGCAAAGATAGTAGTGATTTCGAGGGTATGATCATCTTGCCTGCAAAGTTGTCAGAGTTGACTGGATCCTCGAAAGCAAACTCAACGGGCTCCTCGTTAGAGAACTCGTCTCCTGGCTCTACCCAAACAAGACAAACAAGCAACAAGGACACAATCAACCACGTGCAAGGATCAAACAATATGATGCAAGGATGGTATGCTATGCGGGATGCGATGCGAGATGCATATGCAAGATTTGACAAGGGATGCAAGAATCTGGCCTCAACTTGGAAATCCAAGTATGCCACTGAAAAGATGAGATGAAAACGCTTGAAAACGATATAAAGAACGCCGGAATCGGAGTTACGGTTTGGAAATGGCAAGCGATTCAAATATGACCACGGTCTGCGATTTACAGCAAGTAGCCATCTAAATGCCATGAGATGAACATGCTACAGCACCCAAACATGGCAAAAAAATACATGACAGGGATGCATTCATGATGCTTAACAAAAGTCTAGCACTGAGCTACGGCCAATTCATCCATGAACAGGTTCAAACAAGCATGGCAAAAATGCATATGGTAAACAGATCTCAGACTTAGTGAAATTAACACTTGTCTGGAATTTTAGATCAGATAGCACTCTTCGGAGCAACAAAACTACATGCTACATGACCTGAACATGGCAAAGTAAAGCATGGCATGGAGCTACTCAAAGAGCTTAACAAAAGTCCCTTAGTGATCTTGAGCCAAAAAGGATCAGAAAATACAATTGCAAGCATGTGAACATGGCAAAAACATAATCAGATCACAGACTTAGTGAAAACTGGAGCATGCTGAAAACAGATATCAAGTAGGCATGTTTACGAGCTCGATGCACTCACTACGGAGTAAGTCATGACAATCTAAGCATACACCCATCAAGAATACACAAAATGCAAGCTAGACATGGCAAAAACAATAGCATAGCATGCACGGATCAACTACAACATCCTCGGCAAAATCGCTAACAAGTAGACAATCTGCCCAGATTCACGAAGTAGCAAAAGTAGAGCTCGATTGACTCAAGCTAGGGTGCTCCATAATTGCAAACAAAGACATGGATGGACAGAGCACTACAAGATTAACAAAACATCCTTACTGATCATCCTCAAAAGAGGCACGGATTACTAGGAAACAACATGAACATATGGCCATATGAGATAAACAGATCAAGGACTTAGTGGAAATGCTAAGTCCCTGAAATCAGCATTACCAAGTGCCTCACTTTGCAAGCTTGTGCTATACACCATACACATCACAAAAATACATGGGTTGCACCTCTGGAAAGATGACAAAACCCTTAACAAAACATATATAGAGCTCATGGGCATATCATGCACACAATAATCATGGAAAAAATGACAAATATCTAAATAGAGTAGCAGATCTGACAAATATCTCAAGTAGCCCTCTTCTAACAACATTTCGGGCATCAAGATGAACTCAAATGAAAATGATGCAATGGAATAAAATGATGTACTCTCTGAGATGAACATTTTGATATGCTATATGCCTAAAACGGAGTTACGGATGAGGAGTTATAGCATGATGAAATATGCAAATTATTAGGGTTTCCGGGATAAAAGTCAACTCGAGAGGAAACTGGATCTGGATCGGCGCGGATTACGAGGTTGGCCGGCGCCGGAGTTCGTGCTCGCCGGAGCTGCGGGGCGTCACCGGAGTCGAGGGAGAGGCGGAGAGGAACCGGATCCGGCGCGGGGAGGCGGTTGACGGCGGGGCGGCGACCTTGGCGGCGCGGGGCGGCGCTACCGCGGTCGTCGCCGGCGAGGGGCGAGGCG
>NC_041386.1:330188920-330192032 GCF_002162155.2 Triticum dicoccoides
GCATCGCGGTGGCGCGGGCCGCCGGAGATGGAGGCGAGAAGGCGCTGGGGCGGCGAGGTCACGCGCGGGCGGCGCAGGAGCTTCGGGCCGGGAGGGCCGGCGATGGGCCCCGCGGGCCTTGGCGGCGCCGGCGAAGTGGGGCTTGCGGGTGCTGACATGGCGGCGGCGGGTGGATCCGGACGTGTCCGGCCGGATAGAAAAATGTCCGCCGGCGCGAGAGGTGGGTGGCACTAGGGTTTCGTCCGTGAATTGAAATGGGGGGTTCTTTATATAGAGGTGGAGGGAGCTAGGAGAGTCCAAATGAGGTGCGGTTTTTGGCCACGCGATCGTGATCGAACGATCTAGATGATAGAGAAGGTTTTGGTGGGTTTTGGGCCAAATTGGAGGGGTGTTGGACTGCAACACACACGAGGCCTTTTCGGTCCCTCGGTTAACCGTTGGAGTATCAAACGAGGTCCAAATGGTACGAAACTTGACAGGCGGTCTAACGGTATTAAACCAAGGCCGCTTGGCAAGTCTCAGTCCAATCCGGAAATGTTTAATCCCCACACACGAAAGAAAGGTAGAAATGACCACCGGAGGAGAACGAAGCGCCGGAATGCAAAACGGACAACGGGGAAAATGCTCGAATGCATAGACGAACACGTATGCAAATGCAATGCACATGATGACATGATATGAGATGCATGACAACGATAACACACACGGAGACAAAAACCCGAAGCCAAGAAAATAAAATAACTTAAAGCCGGAAACGGCAAGTGTTGGAGTACAAATTGGGTAAGTTACATCCGGGGTGTTACAACTGTTCTCTGCTTTCTTGTGGCGATTTTGTATAATCCGGGAGCCAGCATCCTTAGGGGACCCTTTCCGGTCCAGTCATCATGCCAGAACAGAGCTTTGTGGCCGTTACCCAGCACGATGGAGGTCGAAGCTCTGAATAGAGCCATATCCGAGTCGTCGCAGGGTAGGGCAGAGCCCACCCACTAACGGTCAGGGTCGGTCCACATTAGCCATGGCCAACGTAAGCGGAGAGCCCGACCAAATCTCTCTAGGTATGTGATTCCCAGCCCACCTAGGGCCTTTGGCCTGCACACCGTCTTCCAGTTTACCAGGGAGTGCCCTTCGGTCGCATTCTCGGAATTGTCGCCTTGCCATATGAAGTTGCGAGAGATCTTACTAAGCTTATGGTTGGGCCACGCCAGAAGAGGGAGCGCAGTGAGGTGATGTGTGGCCATGGCGCATAGCACAGACTTTGCCAAGGAGACCCTTCCCGGCCTCGCAAGGTTCTTTCCCTTCCATCCCGGAAGCTTGCCCATTGCTTTGTCTATGAGAGGTTGCAGATGAACCCGCTTGAGCCTTGAGGTATGCAGGGGAAGGCCCAAGTACTTAGTTGGGAATGCAGCGATCTTCACAGGGAATCCTGATAAAATGTGGGCGAGGTCAATCTACTGGCAGCAAATAGGGAACACCTCCGTCTTGGTCACGTTGGTAATGAGACCTGATGCCTCCCCAAAATAGGCAAGTATCCCCGCAATGGCGTCCAATTCTTCCTTCACAGGGTTGGCAAAGATGCCCGCGTCATCAGCGTAAAGTGAAATTCTACAGGAAGCCGAACGAGCCTTGATCGGTTGCAGAATCCCGGCGTTGGAGGCAGCTCGGAGCATAAGCTGAAGCGGGTCAATTGCAAGGATGAAACACATGGGGGACATAGGGTCACCCTGACGCAGGCCACAAGCGTGAGCAAAAGGGGGGGCTGGGTTTCCATTTAGCAGAATCCGCGAAGAAGATGATGCCAAGGTCATGCAAATCCAGTCCCGCCAACACTGACTGAAACCAAGTTGCTCGAGTACCTCCAGTAGGTAAGCCCAGCCGACAGAGTCGAAGGCCTTTGAGATGTCCAGCTTGAGGAAGAGGCCAGGCGTTGACGTGCGATGCAACTCCTTTACCAAGTTCTGCACATGTAGGAAGTTATCGTGGATGCACCGTTTCTTCACGAAGGCGCTCTGGCTCTTGGAGACTAGCGTGGGGAGCATAGGGGTGAGCCGGTTTGCTAACAACTTCGAGAAAATCTTCGAGATGCTGTGGATGAGGCTGATTGGGCGGTACCCAATCCTGGTGGTGTCTGCCTTCTTTGGCAGCAGAATTATGTTCGCCGAGTTGATCAGCCTGGCGCAATCACCCCGCAGATCTGCCAGTTGTAGGATTGCAGCCACGACGTCGGTCTTGATAATCTCCCAGTAGGACTTGAAGAAGGCGCCAATGAACCCGTCCGGTCCTGGCGCCTTGACCGATGGCATAGAGAAAACTGCCTCCTTGATCTCTTCTTCATCAAATGGGGTGTCCATCTTAGATAGGTCGTGGCGCTGCATACCGATGTTCTCCCAGGCCAGGCATTTGGATCATCGTGTTGGCCTTCCGAGGTGCTCTTGGAAGTGGTCGAGGAGGGCCTGCTCCTTGTCTTCAGTTGTAATTGCCAGCCCGACGTCGGTCCTGATGGTCTGAATGAAATTCTTGCGCCTTCTTCCATTGGCTCAAGCATGGAAAAGCTTGGTGATGGCATCCCCCAAACGGATCCAGTTAAGACGTGAGCGTTGTCTCATCTTGACCTTCTGGATGGCGAGAAGGCCAAGGTAGGAAGCCTTGAGTTGTCTCCTCAAAACCCTCTCAGGTTCTGACAGCGGCCGCCCTTCCTCGGCGACGTCCAGACGCCAGATGATCTCCTTTGCCACCGCAATCTTGGTGTTTAGAACACCAACCTTCTCTTTTTGCCATTTGCGCAAAGCCTTCGCGATTCGGCACAACTTGATATGAATCGTACAGAGGGCATCCCGGGACAGGATGGGCTTGTTCCACACGGCCGCGACCGCATCGTGGAAGCCAGGAGTCGCAGCCAGAACTCCTCAAACTTGAAGGATGGCTTCCTTGCATTGTCGACGCACCCCTGAAGGAATAGCAGGGCATGGTCGGAGCAGGTCGTTGAGATGGCCTGGAGATGCGCATTTGGGAAGAGCAAATCCCAGTCATCGGAGTGGAAACGTGGTCAATCTTGGTCATGACCGGATTTGCTTGCTCGTTGGACCAGGTGAAACGCCTCTGAAAGTGCGTTATA
>NC_041386.1:330192466-330215665 GCF_002162155.2 Triticum dicoccoides
TAGGCGATTTTTATGAAAGTCTTCAAAACGTGGAAGTTATGAAGACAAACGATAGAAATAAACCTATTACCATGCAGCGGAAGGTAGACTACACTAGGCAAACCATAGTCAAGTATTCAATGGAGTGAAAGCACAATGACTAATAGCAGCAATGTAGTAAGGATCAGGTAGGAAGATATTATGAAGCCACATAGAACACGCAGTCACTCAGTGAAGATAAAAGATAGTGCAATCATACAATGACTTCACAAGGACCAACAGTAAGTAAAGGGAAGGAAAGGATGAAACCAGTGACACGTTGAAGACGATGATTTGTTGGACCAGTTCCAGTTGCTGTGACAACTGTACGTCTGGTTAGGGCGGCTAGGTATTTAAACCTGAGGACACACAGTCCCGGACACCCAGTCCTGAACACGCAGCTCAGGACACCCAGTCCTCATCGTATTCCCCTTGAGCTAAGGTCACACAGACCTCGCCCAATCACTCTGGTAAGTCTTCAAGGTAGACTCCCAAACCTTCACAGACTTCGTTCACCGGCGATCCACAACGTCTCTTGGATGCTCAGAACGCGACGCCTAACCGGCTGGAGGATTCACAGTCCTCAAGTGTAATAAGTCTTCAGATCACACAGACAAGAAGACTTAAGTGATGCCTAATTCTCTTTGGCTCTGGGTGGTTAGGGCTTTATCCTCGCAAGGAATTCTTTCTCAAAGGCTTCGAGGTGGGTTGCTCTCAAACGACAAAAGCCGTACACTAACTCTGAGCAGCCAACCATTTATGGTTGTAGGGGGTGGGCTATTTATAGCCACTAGGCAACCCAACCTGATTTGTCCGGAGTGACCCTGGGTCATTAAGGAACTGACACATGTTCCAACGGTCAGATTTCAAACTCACA
The DNA here is from genome assembly GCF_002162155.2 of Triticum dicoccoides. Taxonomy (NCBI): domain Eukaryota; kingdom Viridiplantae; phylum Streptophyta; class Magnoliopsida; order Poales; family Poaceae; genus Triticum; species Triticum dicoccoides. The sequence continues at coordinate 330,193,362 of NC_041386.1, forward strand.
CGGCAACTTTACTTGGGCTACAAGCAAAGCTGGCTTGTCCGACTCTGGACAAGATTCGCTCTCATAGTCTTCACTCGAAGACATAGGTTTTGGTTAAGCATCACTTCAGTCATTCTGACTGGTTCTCTTGGACCCCACTTAACAGTACGGTGGTTCCTATGACTCAACAAAGAAGAAAAAGAACTACGAAAGATCTAAGTCGTCGAGCTCCATATGCTTCATGCGATGTCTTCTCTTGTCATAGTCTTCAATGTGAATATCTTCATATACCACCTTTGACCTCAATGTCTTCATACATTTTTAGGGGTCATCTCTGGTAGGAAAACCGAATCAATGAGGGACTTCTACCTATGTTATCCTGCAATTCTCACAAACACATTAGTCCCTCAACTAGGTTTGTCGTCAATACTCCAAAACCAACTAGGGGTGGCACTAGATGCACTTACAATCTCCCCCTTTTTGGTGATTGATGACAAACTAGTTGAAGTTTTCAATGGGGAATATAATATGTGAAATTGTAAAGGATAAGGAATTGTCTTCATAAGTTGCAAGGGCTCCCCCTGAAGATGTGCATATAAGTAATTTGCTTTTGGAATGCAAATGCACATGGTAGGTTGTGCTTGTGGAGATCCTCTTCAACTTATGATGACAATCCACTATGCATGTGAAGGTATGTGAAGATAATGACATGCATAATGGAAAATGGACGTCTGCAAAATGATCTAAGTGCGGAATTTATCATCGCACATGCGGAATTTATCATCACATCACAAAATGGCAAATAAGTAGCAGACGACCATCGAGTTTAAGTGTTACAACTCAAAGAACCAAATGTATCAAAACGAGAGTTGTAAACACGAAGCAAAATATGAAGCAACCGCCCATATGGACCCGCTTGAAGACTATCAAACTCATATGCTTCTCCGCCTTTTGTCAGTAAGGACCAAAAAGGTTTGAAGACATAGAGCATCTACTCGTTCCCATGAAGAGTAGGTGAAGCAGCAGGGTCGTCGGTGGTGTGCGGCGGTGCAGAAGAACTTGGAGGAGTGTCAAAGCGTGCTGAGGAGGTGGCGGTGAAGTAGCATCATCTTCATCCTCGATCACTCTGGCATTCACAGTTGTAGCAGAGGAAGAGAACTCAGAGTCTTCAAGAGATGGAGTTCGTCGCAGCACTGCCCTTCGAGGAGGTGTGGAGTCAAACTTGAAGCACTCAGAGAAGCCATCCTCTTGAAGATCATCTTCAGAACACATCAGCGTCAGCCCTTTCCATGTGCGTCGAGAGGTTTCATGGGTAACAAAGGCATTCTTGGTGGCAAGATTGCGAATGCGATTAACATCCACCAAGAGGCTTTGCATTTGACGCTTCAGCCAGTCATGATGCCTATCCTGTTTCTGATGAAGAGCCACAAGAAGCTCTCGGTCATTGAGAACACGAGTGCGCTTCTTGGGTCGTTGGGCAATGGTGCTATCAGTGGCTTCAGTGAGAGCAGGATGCGGTGCACATGTAGTGCCAGCCAAAGGATACACACGAGTGACTGCTTCAACTCCTTCAATGTTCTGAGAAAAACTTTGATGCTCTGCATTCTGAAGAATTAGAGGTTCCTTGGCAGGCTCAGGATAGATGGCTTCAATAGACATATCCACATCAGGCAGAAAGATCCGATGATTGCGAGTAGATGGCTGATATGAGATAGCGGAGTGAAGTTTGATCAGCCGCATTACCCATGGGGCGTAGAACTTCAAGCCAAACAGATCAGAGCCTGATGCAGCAAGTTGGCGAATGAAGAAGTCCTGTGCATTGAAGCATTTGCCATGAAGAATATAGAAGACCAAAGTCTTCATTGCACCTTCCAGCTTGGCATGTGGAGAGTGCCCTTTGATGGGCCAGAGAGTTCGCCTTATGATGTGATAAATAGTCCTTGGCAGATACTCTAGGTCTTCAACAAAGAACTCTTTGGGATATGCAGCATCTTGGGGCAATGGCTTCATCATACTGAGCATCTGACTCATGTTAAGTTCAGGCTTCTGAAAGATGCTCTCCACAGCTTCACTGTGAAGTTGGCAGCCAGATTCGTAGAGATCGCCAGGAGTGGGTAGACCAGTGAGCTCAATGATGTCAAAGGCTTTGGCTTCGTGATGAACATTTCCTGTCATCCACTCCAGGACCCAAGTCTTTGGATCTCTGTTATACCCGCGGATGTGAAGTGTGGCATAGAATTGGAGCAGCAACTCTTCATTCCAATGCTCTTGGTCAGTGACGAACGGCAGCAATCCAACCTCTTTGAAGCAATCCAGAGCTTCTTCCAGACAGGGCAGACCAGCTATTGCTTCAATGTCAAGACGCTTGTGTGGGAAGATGCGACCTTGATTGTATAGAATGCAGGAGTAATAGCTTCGCTGCGGATAGCTCCAGAACCGATCAGATGATATTCTTTCCCTTGAGTAGGGGTTCCTGGAGCTATTGAAGAATGTGTTGTCTGCTCTGAAGCCATTGATATTGAAGGATCCCGGTGCTGATGCAGGACCTGGGAACCTGAGCAATCTTGGGATTGGCTTCTGTACCTGAGGCCTGTGCTCAACATGATAGTCGAATTGAGGACTGGCAGTAGGCGCAGGAACAGAAGCAGTGGGATCAGTGGCTTCGCTGACTTCTGGTGCTTGGGTTGGTGAAGGCTCCACATTAGCTTCAGCCATGACAGCGTCAGTGGCTTCAGTGGTGTTGGTGGTGGCAGCCTCAAGATTTTCAACCTCCACTTGACGAGCTGGAGGGTCGGTCACAGTCACGTTCTCCTCGAGAACCGCTTCTTGGTGGGACAGGGGAGTAGCAGCTTGTGGGGCTTCTTCTTCATCGGCTGATGTAGCCGGAATGTCTTCAGCAGCTTCAGCTTTAGACGCAGAGACTGGAGGCCTTGGTCCTTTGCGAAGCCTGCGCAATGCAGGCGACGCCTGTGGAGTTGGTGTTGGCTGGGTCTCAAAGCCTTCTTCCTCTTCTGGGCGATCAGCCAATGAAGCATCCTGAGCAATTGGCGTTAGAGGACGACCAATGCTGATGAGTTCGCTGTGCGTTAGCACAGGCGATGATACCTGTTGGTTCTCGAGCTGAGGAAGGACTGCATCATCTTCAACATGGTCATGGTGACCAATGTCTTCAGCAGCAATGGGATCAGCTGCTGGAAAGTCTTCAGCTTCATGAGCCTCTGTGAAAGCAGGCTCATGGATTGTCAGTTGGCGTTTAGCATCAGGACGAACCATGGAAATGGGTTCAACAATCAAAGGCTCTGTCGGAGCAGCCCGTTCTTTCTTGGTCTTCCTCTTCTTCTTGGAGGGGGCAGTAGGAGAGGCTTCAGGATGTTTCCTCTTCCTGGCTTCAGCCTCAGCAGTCCTCGTCTTTTTCAGCTCTGAAGCGGTTGACCGGGCCTTTATCTTCGAGCCAGTCATGCTAGTTGGGAAGACAATGGGATCTGCTTCCTGCCTTGGTGTGAGAGGTTCAACCACAATGGGCTTCTTCTTCTGCTTAGCAGCCATTCTGGGATCAATGCCCGGACGCCCAAGGGCCTTGCGCTTCTCAGCCTCGTTGTAGCCTTGCACACACTTGTCAGCCAGGCTCTTCATGCGCTCCCGAGAACCCTGAGCTTCTACGCGTTTCTTGAGAAAGGCTTCTTTGAGCTCGTGTAGCATAATCTTGAAGTTTTTCACCTCTTGCACGCTGAGCTTGGCCATATGCTTCTTGAACTGAGCCTTTTCATAGTCAATCTTTTGCTTCAGTTCGACGATGCGCTGAGCGAGAGCTAGCTCGGAAGCAATGGCGCCATGAAAGGCGACACTAAGGCCAATGGGTAATTGCAGATCTTCGAAGCTGATGTTTGGCGTGTCAAACCACTCATCAATGAAGTTGTGGATGATTGTCACGTCAAAGAGAGGCAGATCATTGAAGATTTCTGCTTCTTCTTTGCTCTTGATGAGTTGCTCAAGAGCGTCATCTGCATGATCTTCATCACTTGACAGATCAATGGCATCGTTGCGCAGAATGGCAGCAGCTGTCAGCTCTTGGCCGGTGTGTGGCAGAGGCATCTTGACCTTCTGGGGCTTGGAGATGCGTGACAAATCTTCCGACTGCACACTGTCTTCAGGAGGTGCAGTTGCCAGTGGCTTCGCCCGTGAGATTTTTGGTGCAGAGGCCAGCTTTGAAGCTTTTGGCTGCTTCAGCTTCTTTGGCTTCGGCGCTGCAGGCGCTTCATCTGATTCAGCGTCATCTGCAGGCTCATTCACGGCTGTCCCTTGAACCACGATGTGAGTGATGAGACCTTCCAAGTTGTAGAAGGGCCCAAGAAGATTGGGTTCAGCTTCACGAGTTCCATCGGCGTGGGGAGCAGAGGGACCAGGGTTGAAATCTAATCCCAAAGACTTCTTGTTCTGCTTCGCTGAGTTCTGGGCAAACTGGAAGTTGCGCTTAAACAGATTGTCGTCATGACACCATAGCAGGGACGATGGGTCAGCATCCGCAGGCTGTGGTCCACGGACCATGCAGGGATAGAAGCCTTGTTCAATGACTTCATCTCTGGTCTTGGGTTGAAGATTTTTGTAGAGGATGTCTCCCCATGGTCGCTTGATGGCATTCTTTTCAGCATATCCCTTTGTCACAAATCTGTACTTGAACCACTGTTCTGCCCAATAGCGTCGAATCCATTGGATTCGTGTCTTGCGCTGATTGTAATCCTCTTCAGGATCTGTCGTGTACAACTCTGAGAGGTCATCGGGCAGATCTCTTGATGTTTCTCCTCGACGCTTTCTGCCACCCTTCCTTGCTGATTTCTCTGAAGCCATGAACTTTAAACTGAAAGGCTTCAATACGTTCAAAGGCTTCAAAGATTTTCGCTTGTTGGACAAACAGGAACTGGCTTCGGGAGAATTTATGTGTGTTGGGGAACGTTGCAGAAAACAAAAAAAAATCCTACGTTTCACCAAGATCAATCTATGGAGTCAACTAGCAACGAGAGAAGAGTGCATCTACATACCCTTGTAGATCGCGAGCGGAAGCGTTCAAGAGAACGGGGATGATGGAGTCGTACTCGCCGTGATCCAAATCACCGATGACCAAGTGCCGAACGGATGGCACCTCCGCGTTCAACACACGTACGGAGCGGATGACGTCTCCTCCTTCTTGATCCAGCAAGGGGGAAGGAGAGGTTGATGAAGATCCAGCAGCACGACGGCGTGGTGGTGGATGCAGCAGTGAACGCACCAGGGCTTCGCCGAGCTTCTACGAGAGGGAGAGGTGTAGCAGGGGAGAGGGAGGCGCCAAGACTTGAGGTGTTGCTGCCCTCCCTCCCCCCCTTTATATAGGCCCCCTAGGGGGTGCGCCGGCCCTAGGAGATGGGATCTCCTAGGGGGGCGGCGGCCAAGGGGTGGAGTACCCCCCAAGGCAAGTGGAGGCGCCCCCTCCCCTAGGGTTCCCAACCCTAGGCGCATGGGGGGCCCAAGGGGGGCGCACCAGCCCACCAGGGGCTGGTTCCCCTCCCCACTTCAGCCCATGGGGCCCTCCGGGATGGGTGGCCCCACCCGGTGGACCCCTGGGACCCTCCCGGTGGTCCCGGTACAATACCGGTGACCCCCGAAACTCTCCCGATGGCCGAAACTGCACTTCCTATATATAATTCTTCACCTCCGGACCATTCCGGAACTCCTCGCGACGTCCGGGATCTCATCCGGGACTCCGAACAACTTTCGGGTTACTGCATACTCATATCTCTACAACCCTAGCGTCACCGAACCTTAAGTGTGTAGACCCTACGGGTTCGGGAGACATGTAGACATGACCGAGACGGCTCTCCGGCCAATAACCAATAGCGGGATCTGGATACCCATGTTGGCTCCCACATGCTCCTCGATGATCTCATCGGATGAACCACGATGTCGAGGATTCAAGCAACCCCGTATACAATTCCCTTTGTCAATCGGTATGTTACTTGCCCGAGACTCGATCGTCGGTATCCCAATACCTTGTTCAGTCTCGTTACCGGCAAGTCACTTTACTCGTACCGTAATGCATGATCCCGTGATCAACCACTTGATCACTTTCAGCTCATTATGATGATGCATTACCGAGTGGGCCCAGAGATACCTCTCTGTCATACGGAGTGACAAATCCCAGTCTCGATTCGTGCCAACCCAATAGACACTTTCGGAGACACCTGTAATGTACCTTTATAGTCACCCAGTTACGTTGTGACGTTTGGTACACCCAAAGTACTCCTACGGTATCCGGGAGTTGCACAATCTCATGGTTTAAGGAAATGATACTTGACATTCAGAAAAGCTACAGCAAACGAACTACACGATCTTTGAGCTAAGCTTAGGATTGGGTCTTGTCCATCACATCATTCTCCTAATGTTGTGATCCCGTTATCAATGACATCCCCATGTCCATAGTCAGGAAACCATGACTATCTGTTGATCAACGAGCTAGTCAACTAGAGGCTCACTAGGGACACATTGTGGTCTATGTATTCACATATGTATTACGATTTCCGGATAATACAATTATAGCATGAATAATAGACAATTATCATGAACAAGGAAATATAATAATCATTTTATCATTGCCTCTAGGGCATATTTCCAACAGTCTCCCACTTGCACTAGAGTCAATCATCTACTTACATTGTAATGAATCGAACACCCATGGAATTCTGGTGTTGATCATGTTTTGCTCTAGGGAGAGGTTTAGTCAACGGAGCTGCGACATTCAGGTCCGTATGTACTTTACAAATTTCTATGTCTCCATTTTGAACACTTTCACGAATGGAGTTGAAGCGACGCTTGATATGCCCGGTCTTCCTGTGAAACATGGGCTCCTTGGCAAGGGCAAGAGCTCCAGTGTTGTCTCAGAAGAGAGTCATCGGCCCCGACGCATTGGGTATGACTCCTAGGTCGGTAATGAACTCCTTCACCCAGACTGCTTCTTGTGCTGCCTCCGAGGCTGCCATGTACTCCACTTCACATGTAGATCCCGCCACAACGCTTTGCTTGCAACTGCACCAGCTTACTGCCCCACCATTCAAAATATACATGTATCCGGTTTGTGACTTAGAGTCATCCAGATCTGTGTCGAAGCTAGCGTCGACGTAACCCTTTACAATGAACTCTTCGTCACCTCCATAAACGAGAAACACGTCCTTAGTCCTTTTCAGGTACTTCAGGATATTCTTGACCGCTGTCTAGTGTTCCTTGCCGGGATTGCTTTGGTACCTTCCTACCAAACTTACGGCAAGGTTTACATCAGGTCTGGTACACAGCATGGCATACATAATAGACCCTATGGCTGAGGCATAGGGGATGACACTCATCTCTTCTATATCTTCTGCCGTGGTCGGACATTGAGCTGAGCTTAATTTCACACCTTGCAACACAGGCAAGAACCCCTTCTTAGACTGATCCATATTGAACTTCTTCAATATCTTATCAAGGTATGTGCTTTGTGAAAGACCTATGAGGCGTCTTGATCTATCTCTATAGATCTTGATACCTAATATATAAGCAGCTTCCCCAAGGTCCTTCATTGAAAAACTCTTATTCAAGTAGGCCTTAATGCTGTCCAAAAGTTCTATATAATTTCCCATCAAAAGTATGTCATCTACATATAATATGAGAAATCCTACAGAGCTCCCACTCACTTTCTTGTAAACGCAGGGTTCTCCATAAGTCTGCATAAACCCAAACGCTTTGATCATCTCATCAAAGCGAATGTTCCAACTCCGAGATGCTTGCACCATCCCATAAATCGAGCGTTGGAGCTTGCACACCTTCTCAGCATTCTTAGGATTGACAAAACCTTCCGGCTGCATCATATACAATTCTTCCTTCAGGAAACCATTAAGGAATGCCGTTTTGACGTCCATTTGCCATATCTCATAATCATAGAATGCGGCAATTGCTAACATGATTCGTACGGACTTCAGCTTCGCTACGGGTGAGAAAGTCTCATCGTAGTCAACCCCTTGAACTTGTCGATAACCCTTAGCGACAAGCCGAGCTTTATAGATGGTCACATTACCATCCGCGTCTGTCTTCTTCTTGAAGATCCATTTATTTTCTATGGCTCGTCGATCAACGGGCAAGTCAGTCAAAGTCCATACTTCATTTTCATACATGGATCCTATCTCGGATTTCATGGCTTCCAGCCATTTGTCGGAATCTGGGCCCGCCATCGCTTCTTCATAGTTCGAAGGTTCACCGTTGTCTAACAACATGATTTCCAAGACAGGGTTACCGTACCACTCTGGTGCGGAACGTGTCCTTGTGGACCTACGAAGTTCAGTAGGAGCTTGATCCGAAGTATCTTGATCATCATCATTAACTTCCTCTCTAATCGGTGCAGGCACCACAGGAACATTTTCCTGAGCTGCGCTACTCTCTGCTTCAAGAGGCAGTACTTCATCAAGCTCTACTTTCCTCCCACTTACTTCTTTCGAGAGAAACTCCTTCTCTAGAAAGGATCCATTCTTGGCAACGAAGATCTTGCCTTCGGATCTGAGGTAGAAGGTATACCCAATGGTTTCCTTAGGGTATCCTATGAAGACGCATTTTTCCGACTTGGGTTCGAGCTTTTCAGGTTGAAGTTTCTTGACATAAGCATCGCATCCCCAAACTTTTAGAAACGACAGCTTAGGTTTCTTCCCAAACCATAATTCATATGGTGTCGTCTCAACGGATTTCGACGGAGCCCTATTTAAAGTGAATGCGGCAGTCTCTAAAGCATAGCCCGAAAATGATAGCGGTAAATCGGTAAGAGACATCATAGATTGCACCATATCTAATAGTGTGCGATTACGACGTTCGGACACACCATTACGCTGAGGTGTTCCAGGCGGCGTGAGTTGTGAAACTATTCCATATTTTCTTAAATGTGTGCCAAATTCGTGACTCAAGTATTCTCCCCCACGATCTGATCGCAAGAACTTGATTTTCCTGTCACATTGATTCTCAACCTCACTCTGAAATTCCTTGAACTTTTCAAAGGTCTCAGACTTGTGTTTCATCAAATAGACATACCCATATCTACTCAAGTCATCAGTGAGGGTGAGAACGTAACGATAGCCACCGCGAGCCTCAACACTCATTGGACCGCACACATCAGTATGTATGATTTCCAATAAGTTGGTTGCTCGCTCCATTGTTCCTGAGAACGGAGTCTTGGTCATTTTACCCATGAGGCATGGTTCGCACGTGTCAAATGATTCGTAATCAAGAGACTCTAAAAGTCCATCTGCATGGAGCTTCTTCATGCGTTTGACACCTATGTGACCAAGGCGGCAGTACCACAAGTATGTGGGACTATCATTATCAACTTTACATCTTTTGGTATTCACACTATGAATATGTGTAACATTACGCTCGAGATTCATTAAGAATAAACCATTCACCATTGGAGCATGACCATAAAACATATCTCTCATATAAATAGAACAACCATTATTCTCGGATTTAAATGAGTAGCCATATCGAATTAAACGAGATCCTGATACAATGTTCATGCTCAAAGTTGGCACTAAATAACAATTATTGAGGTTTAAAACTAATCCCGTAGGTAAATGTAGAGGTAGCGTGCCGACGGCGATCACGTCGACCTTGGAACCATTCCCGACGCGCATCGTCACCTCGTCCTTCGCCAGTCTCCGCTTATTCCGCAGCTCCTGCTTTGAGTTACAAATGTGAGCAACCGCACCGGTATCAAATACCCAGGAGCTACTACGAGTACTGGTAAGGTACACATCAATTACATGTATATCACATATACCTTTCGTGATGCCGGCCTTCTTGTCCGCTAAGTATTTGGGGCAGTTCCGCCTCCAGTGACCACTTCCCTTACAATAAAAACACTCAGTCTCGGGCTTGGGTCCATTCGTTGGCTTCTTCCCGGCAGCTTGCTTACCGGGCGCGGCAACTCCCTTGCCGTCCTTCTTGAAGTTCTTCTTACCCTTGCCTTTCTTGAACTTAGTGGTTTTATTCACCATCAACACTTGATGTTCCTTTTTGACTTCTACCTCTGCTGACTTCAGCATTGAATATACCTCAGGAATGGTCTTTTCCATCCCCTGCATATTGAAGTTCATCACAAAGCTCTTGTAGCTCGGTGGAAGCGACTGAAGGATTCTGTCAATGACCGCGTCATCCGGGAGATTAACTCCCAGCTAAGTCAAGCGGTCATGCAACCCAGACATTCTGAGTATGTGCTCACTAACAGAACTATTTTCCTCCATCTTACAGCTGAAGAACTTGTCGGAGACTTCATATCTCTCGACTCGGGCATGAGCTTGGAAAACCATTTTCAGCTCTTCGAACATCTCATATGCTCCGTGTCGCTCAAAACGCTTTTGGAGCCCCGGTTCTAAGCTGTAAAGCATGCCGCACTGAACGAGGGAGTAATCATCAACACGTGTCTGCCAAGCGTTCATAACATCTTGTTCTGCAGGGAAAGCAAGTGCTTCACCTAGCGGTGCTCGTAGGACATAATCTTTCTTGGCAGCTATGAGAATGATCCTCAGGTTCCGGACCCAGTCCGTATAGTTGATGCCATCATCTTTTAGCTTGGTTTTCTCTAGGAACGCGTTGAAGTTGAGGACAACGTTGGCCATTTGATCTACAAGACATATTGTAAATATTTTAGACTAAGTTCATGATAATTAAGTTCATGTAATCAAATTATTTAATGAACTCCCACTCAGATAGACATCCCTCCAGTCATCTAAGTATAACATGATCCGAGTTAACTAGGCCGTGTCCGATCATCACGTGAGACGGACTAGTCAACATCGGTGAACATCTTCATGTTGATCGTATCTTCTATACGACTCATGCTCGACCTTTCGGTCTACTGTGTTCCGAGGCCATGTCTGTACATGTTAGGCTCGTCAAGTCAACCTAAGTGTTTGCATGTGTAAATCTGTCTTACACCCGTTGTATGTGAACGTTGGAATCTATCACACCCGATCATCACGTGGTGCTTCGAAACAACAAACTGTCGCAACGGCGCACAGTTAGGGGGAACACTTTCTTGAAATTATTATGAGGGATCATGCTATTTACTACCGTCGTTCTAAGTAAACAAGATGCAAAAACATGATAAACATCACATGCAATCAAATAATAGTGACATGATATGGCCAATATCATATAGCTCCTTTGATCTCCATCTTGGGCTCCATGATCATCTTGTCACCGGCATGACACCATGATCTCCATCATCATGATCTCCATCATCATGTCTCCATGAAGTTGCTCGCCAACTATTACTTCTACTACTATGGCTAACACATTTTAGCAATAAAGTAAAGTAATTTACATGGCGTTTCTCAATGACACGCAGGTCATACAAAAATAAAGACAACTCATATGGCTCCTGCCGGTTGTCATACTCATCGACATGCAAGTCGTGATTCCTATTACAAGAACATGATCTCATACATCACATATATATCATTCATCATTCATCACAACTTTGGCCATATCACATCACATGACACTTGCTGCAAAAAACAAGTTAGACGTCCTCTAATTGTTGTTGCAAGTTTTACGTGGCTGCAATAGGGTTCTAGCAAGAACGTTTTCTTACCTACGCCAAAACCACAACGTGAATTGCCAATTTCTATTTACCCTTCATAAGGACCCTGTTCATCGAATCTGATCCGACTAAAGTGGGAGAGATAGACACCCACCAGCCACCTTATGCAACTAGTGCATGTCAGTCGGTGGAACCGGTCTCACGTAAGCATACGTGTAAGGTTGGTCCGGGCCGCTTCATCCCACGATGTCGCCAAATCAAGATAAGACTAGTAACGGCAAGCAAACTGACAATATCGACGCCCACAACTACTTTGTGTTCTACTCGTGCATAGTAACTACGCATAGACCTAGCTCATGATGCCACTGTTGGGGAACGTTGCAGAAAACAAAAAAAATTCCTACGTTTCACCAAGATCAATCTATGGAGTCAACTAGCAACGAGAGGAGAGTGCATCTACATACCCTTGTAGATCTCGAGCGGAAGCGTTCAAGAGAACAAGGATGATGGAGTCGTACTCGCCGTGATCCAAATCACCGATGACCAAGTGTCGAACGGACGACACCTCCGCGTTCAACACACGTACGGAGCGGATGACGTCTCCTCCTTCTTGATCCAGCAAGGGGGAAGGATAGGTTGATGAAGATCCAGCAGCACGACAGCGTGGTGGTGGATGCAGCAGTGAACGCAGCAGGGCTTTGCCGAGCTTCTGCGAGAGGGAGAGGTGTAGCAGGGGAGAGGGAGGTGCCAAGACTTGAGGTGTTGCTGCCCTCCCTCCCCCCTTTATATAGGCCCCCTAGGGGGTGCGCCGGCCCTAGGAGATGGGATCTCCTAGGGGGGCGGCGGCCAAGGGGTGGAGTACCCCCAAAGGCAAGTGGAGGCGCCCCCTCACGTAGGGTTCCCAACCCTAGGCGCGTGGGGGGCCCAAGGGGGGGCGCACCAGCCCACCAGGGGCTGGTTCCCCTCCCCCACTTCAGCCCATGGGGCCCTTCGGGATGGGTGGCCCCACCCGGTGGACCCCTGGGACCCTCCCGGTGGTCCCGGTACAATACCGGTGACCCCCGAAACTCTCCCGATGGCCGAAACTGCACTTCCTATATATAATTCTTCACCTCTGGACCATTCCGGAACTCCTCGTGACGTCCGGGATCTCATCCGGGACTCCGAACAACTTTCGGGTTACTGCATACTCATATCTCTACAACCCTAGCGTCACCGAACCTTAAGTGTGTAGACCCTACGGGTTCGGGAGACATGTAGACATGACCGAGACGGCTCTCCGGCCAATAACCAACAGCGGGATCTGGATACCCATGTTGGCTCCCACATGCTCCTCGATGATCTCATCGGATGAACCACGATGTCGAGGATTCAAGCAACCCCGTATACAATTCCCTTTGTCAATCGGTATGTTACTTGCCCGAGACTCGATCGTCGGTATCCCAATACCTTGTTCAGTCTCGTTACCGGCAAGTCACTTTACTCGTACCGTAATGCATGATCCCGTGATCAACCACTTGATCACTTTGAGCTCATTATGATGATGCATTACCGAGTGGGCACAGAGATACCTCTCTGTCATACGGAGTGACAAATCCCAGTCTCGATTCGTGCCAACCCAATAGACACTTTCGGAGACACCTGTAATGTACCTTTATAGTCACCCAGTTACGTTGTGACGTTTGGTACACCCAAAGTACTCCTACGGTATCCGGGAGTTGCACAATCTCATGGTTTAAGGAAATGATACTTGACATTCAGAAAAGCTACAGCAAACGAACTACACGATCTTTGAGCTAAGCTTAGGATTGGGTCTTGTCCATCACATCATTCTCCTAATGTTGTGATCCCGTTATCAATGACATCCCCATGTCCATAGTCAGGAAACCATGACTATCTGTTGATCAACGAGCTAGTCAACTAGAGGCTCACTAGGGACACATTGTGGTCTATGTATTCACATATGTATTACGATTTCCGGATAATACAATTATAGCATGAATAATAGACAATTATCATGAACAAGGAAATATAATAATCATTTTATCATTGCCTCTAGGGCATATTTCCAACAGTCTCCCACTTGCACTAGAGTCAATCATCTACTTACATTGTAATGAATCGAACGCCCATGGAATTCTGGTGTTGATCATGTTTTGCTGTAGGGAGAGGTTTAGTCAACGGAGCTGCGACATTCAGGTCCGTATGTACTTTACAAATTTCTATGTCTCCATTTTGAACACTTTCACGAATGGAGTTGAAGCGACGCTTGATATGCCTGGTCTTCCTGTGAAACATGGGCTCCTTGGCAAGGGCAAGAGCTCCAGTGTTGTCTCAGAAGAGAGTCATCGGCCCCGACGCATTGGGTATGACTCCTAGGTCGGTAATGAACTCCTTCACCTAGACTGCTTCGTGTGCTGCCTCCGAGGCTGCCATGTACTCCACTTCACATGTAGATCCCGCCACAACGCTTTGCTTGCAACTGCACCAGCTTACTGCCCCACCATTCAAAATATACATGTATCCGGTTTGTGACTTGATCTGTGTCGAAGCTAGCGTCGACGTAACCCTTTACGACGAACTCTTCGTCACCTCCATAAACGAGAAACACGTCCTTAGTCCTTTTCAGGTACTTCAGGATATTCTTGACCGCTGTCCAGTGTTCCTTGCCGGGATTGCTTTGGTACCTTCCTACCAAACTTACGGCAAGGTTTACATCAGGTCTGGTACACAGCATGGCATACATAATAGACCCTATGGCTGAGGCATAGGGGATGGCACTCATCTCTTCTATATCTTCTGCCGTGGTCGGACATTGAGCTGAGCTCAATTTCACACCTTGCAACACAGGCAAGAACCCCTTCTTAGACTGATCCATATTGAACTTCTTCAATATCTTATCAAGGTATGTGCTTTGTGAAAGACCTGTGAGGCGTCTTGATCTATCTCTATAGATCTTGATACCTAATATATAAGCAGCTTCCCCAAGGTCCTTCATTGAAAAACTCTTATTCAAGTAGGCCTTAATGCTGTCCAAAAGTTCTATATAATTTCCCATCAAAAGTATGTCATCTACATATAATATGAGAAATCCTACAGAGCTCCCACTCACTTTCTTGTAAACGCAGGGTTCTCCATATGTCTGCATAAACCCAAACGCTTTGATCATCTCATCAAAGCGAATGTTCCAACTCCGAGATGCTTGCACCATCCCATAAATTGAGCGTTGGAGCTTGCACACCTTCTCAGCATTCTTAGGATCGACAAAACCTTCCGGCTGCATCATATACAATTCTTCCTTAAGGAAACCATTAAGGAATGCCGTTTTGACGTCCATTTGCCATATCTCATAATCATAGAATGCGGCAATTGCTAACATGATTCGTACGGACTTCAGCTTCGCTACGGGTGAGAAAGTCTCATCGTAGTCAACCCCTTGAACTTGTCGATAACCCTTAGCGACAAGCCGAGCTTTATAGATGGTCACATTACCATCCGCGTCTGTCTTCTTCTTGAAGATCCATTTATTTTCTATGGCTCGTCGATCAACGGGCAAGTCAATCAAAGTCCATACTTCATTTTCATACATGGATCCTATCTCGGATTTCATGGCTTCCAGCCATTTGTCGGAATTTGGGCCCGCCATCGCTTCTTCATAGTTCGAAGGTTCACCGTTGTCTAACAACATGATTTCCAAGACAGGGTTACCGTACCACTCTGGTGCGGAACGTGTCCTTGTGGACCTACGAAGTTCAGTAGGAGCTTGATCCGAAGTATCTTGATCATCATCATTAACTTCCTCTCTAATCGGTGCAGGCACCACAAGAAAATTTTCCTGAGCTGCGCTACTCTCTGCTTCAAGAGGCAGTACTTCATCAAGCTCTACTTTCCTCCCACTTACTTCTTTCGAGAGAAACTCCTTCTCTAGAAAGGATCCATTCTTGGCAACGAAGATCTTGCCTTCGGATCTGAGGTAGAAGGTATACCCAATGGTTTCCTTAGGGTATCCTATGAAGACGCATTTTTCCGACTTGGGTTCGAGCTTTTCAGGTTGAAGTTTCTTGACATAAGCATCGCATCCCCAAACTTTTAGAAACGACAGCTTAGGTTTCTTCCCAAACCATAATTCATATGGTGTCGTCTCAACGGATTTCGACGGAGCCCTATTTAAAGTGAATGCGGCAGTCTCTAAAGCATAGCCCGAAAATGATAGCGGTAAATCAGTAAGAGACATCATAGATTGCACCATATCTAATAGTGTGCGATTACGACGTTCGGACACACCATTACGCTGAGGTGTTCCAGGCGGCGTGAGTTGTGAAACTATTCCATATTTTCTTAAATGTGTGCCAAATTCGTGACTCAAGTATTCTCCCCCACGATCTGATCGCAAGAACTTGATTTTCCTGTCACATTGATTCTCAACCTCACTCTGAAATTCCTTGAACTTTTCAAAGGTCTCAGACTTGTGTTTCATCAAATAGACATACCCATATCTACTCAAGTCATCAGTGAGGGTGAGAACGTAACGATAGCCACCGCGAGCCTCAACACTCATTGGACCGCACACATCAATATGTATGATTTCCAATAAGTTGGTTGCTCGCTCCATTGTTCCTGAGAACGGAGTCTTGGTCATTTTACCCATGAGGCATGGTTCGCACGTGTCAAATGATTCGTAATCAAGAGACTCTAAAAGTCCATCTGCATGGAGCTTCTTCATGCGTTTGACACCTATGTGACCAAGGCGGCAGTACCACAAGTATGTGGGACTATCATTATCAACTTTACATCTTTGGGTATTCACACTATGAATATGTGTAACATTACGCTCGAGATTCATTAAGAATAAACCATTCACCATTGGAGCATGACCATAAAACATATCTCTCATATAAATAGAACAACCATTATTCTCGGATTTAAATGAGTAGCCATATCGAATTAAACGAGATCCTGATACAATGTTCATGCTCAAAGTTGGCACTAAATAACAATTATTGAGGTTTAAAACTAATCCCGTAGGTAAATGTAGAGGTAGCGTGCCGACGGCGATCACGTCGACCTTGGAACCATTCCCGACGCGCATCGTCACCTCGTCCTTCGCCAGTCTCCGCTTATTCCGCAGCTCCTGCTTTGAGTTACAAATGTGAGCAACCGCACCGGTATCAAATACCCAGGAGCTACTACGAGTACTGGTAAGGTACACATCAATTACATGTATATCACATATACCTTTCGTGATGCCGGCCTTCTTGTCCGCTAAGTATTTGGGGCAGTTCCGCCTCCAGTGACCACTTCCCTTACAATAAAAACACTCAGTCTCGGGCTTGGGTCCATTCGTTGGCTTCTTCCCGGCAGCTTGCTTACCGGGCGCGGCAACTCCCTTGTCGTCCTTCTTGAAGTTCTTCTTACCCTTGCCTTTCTTGAACTTAGTGGTTTTATTCACCATCAACACTTGATGTTCCTTTTTGACTTCTACCTCTGCTGACTTCAGCATTGAATATACCTCAGGAATGGTCTTTTCCATCCCCTGCATATTGAAGTTCATCACAAAGCTCTTGTAGCTCGGTGGAAGCGACTGAAGGATTCTGTCAATGACCGCGTCATCCGGGAGATTAACTCCCAGCTAAGTCAAGCGGTCATGCAACCCAGACATTCTGAGTATGTGCTCACTAACAGAACTATTTTCCTCCATCTTACAGCTGAAGAACTTGTCGGAGACTTCATATCTCTCGACTCGGGCATGAGCTTGGAAAACCATTTTCAGCTCTTCGAACATCTCATATGCTCCGTGTCGCTCAAAACGCTTTTGGAGCCCCGGTTCTAAGCTGTAAAGCATGCCGCACTGAACGAGGGAGTAATCATCAACACGTGTCTGCCAAGCGTTCATAACATCTTGTTCTGCAGGGAAAGCAAGTGCTTCACCTAGCGGTGCTCGTAGGACATAATCTTTCTTGGCAGCTATGAGAATGATCCTCAGGTTCCGGACCCAGTCCGTATAGTTGATGCCATCATCTTTCAGCTTGGTTTTCTCTAGGAACGCGTTGAAGTTGAGGACAACGTTGGCCATTTGATCTACAAGACATATTGTAAATATTTTAGACTAAGTTCATGATAATTAAGTTCATGTAATCAAATTATTTAATGAACTCCCACTCAGATAGACATCCCTCCAGTCATCTAAGTATAACATGATCCGAGTTAACTAGGCCGTGTCCGATCATCACATGAGACGGACTAGTCAACATCGGTGAACATCTTCATGTTGATCGTATCTTCTATACGACTCATGCTCGACCTTTCGGTCTACTGTGTTCCGAGGCCATGTCTGTACATGCTAGGCTCGTCAAGTCAACCTAAGTGTTTGCATGTGTAAATCTGTCTTACACCCGTTGTATGTGAACGTTGGAATCTATCACACCCGATCATCACGTGGTGCTTCGAAACAACAAACTGTCGCAACGGCGCACAGTTAGGGGGAACACTTTCTTGAAATTATTATGAGGGATCATGCTATTTACTACCGTCGTTCTAAGTAAACAAGATGCAAAAACATGATAAACATCACATGCAATCAAATAATAGTGACATGATATGGCCAATATCATATAGCTCCTTTGATCTCCATCTTGGGCTCCATGATCATCTTGTCACCGGCATGACACCATGATCTCCATCATCATGATCTCCATCATCGTGTCTCCATGAAGTTGCTCGCCAACTATTACTTCTACTACTATGGCTAACACATTTTAGCAATAAAGTAAAGTAATTTACATGGCGTTTCTCAATGACACGCAGGTCATACAAAAATAAAGACAACTCATATGGCTCCTGCCGGTTGTCATACTCATCGACATGCAAGTCGTGATTCCTATTACAAGAACATGATCTCATACATCACATATATATCATTCATCATTCATCACAACTTTGGCCATATCACATCACATGACACTTGCTGCAAAAAACAAGTTAGACGTCCTCTAATTGTTGTTGCAAGTTTTACGTGGCTGCAATAGGGTTCTAGCAAGAACGTTTTCTTACCTACGCCAAAACCACAACGTGAATTGCCAATTTCTATTTACCCTTCATAAGGACCCTGTTCATCGAATCTGATCCGACTAAAGTGGGAGAGATAGACACCCGCCAGCCACCTTATGCAACTAGTGCATGTCAGTCGGTGGAACCGGTCTCACGTAAGCATACGTGTAAGGTTGGTCCGGGCCGCTTCATCCCACGATGTCGCCAAATCAAGATAAGACTAGTAACGGCAAGCAAACTGACAATATCGACGCCCACAACTACTTTGTGTTCTACTCGTGCATAGTAACTACGCATAGACCTAGCTCATGATGCCACTGTTGGGGAACGTTGCAGAAAACAAAAAAAATTCCTACGTTTCACCAAGATCAATCTATGGAGTCAACTAGCAACGAGAGGAGAGTGCATCTACATACCCTTGTAGATCTCGAGCGGAAGCGTTCAAGAGAACAAGGATGATGGAGTCGTACTCGCCGTGATCCAAATCACCGATGACCAAGTGTCGAACGGACGGCACCTCCGCGTTCAACACACGTACGGAGCGGATGACGTCTCCTCCTTCTTGATCCAGCAAGGGGGAAGGATAGGTTGATGAAGATCCAGCAGCACGACGGCGTGGTGGTGGATGCAGCAGTGAACGCAGCAGGGCTTTGCCGAGCTTCTGCGAGAGGGAGAGGTGTAGCAGGGGAGAGGGAGGTGCCAAGACTTGAGGTGTTGCTGCCCTCCCTCCCCCCTTTATATAGGCCCCCTAGGGGGTGCGCCGGCCCTAGGAGATGGGATCTCCTAGGGGGGCGGCGGCCAAGGGGTGGAGTACCCCCCAAGGCAAGTGGAGGCGCCCCCTCACGTAGGGTTCCCAACCCTAGGCGCGTGGGGGCCCAAGGGGGGGCGCACCAGCCCACCAGGGGCTGGTTGCCCTCCCCCACTTCAGCCCATGGGGCCCTTCGGGATGGGTGGCCCCACCCGGTGGACCCCTGGGACCCTCCCGGTGGTCCCGGTACAATACCGGTGACCCCCGAAACTCTCCCGATGGCCGAAACTGCACTTCCTATATATAATTCTTCACCTCTGGACCATTCCGGAACTCCTCGTGACGTCCGGGATCTCATCCGGGACTCCGAACAACTTTCGGGTTACTGCATACTCATATCTCTACAACCCTAGCGTCACCGAACCTTAAGTGTGTAGACCCTACGGGTTCGGGAGACATGTAGACATGACCGAGACGGCTCTCCGGCCAATAACCAACAGCGGGATCTGGATACCCATGTTGGCTCCCACATGCTCCTCGATGATCTCATCGGATGAACCACGATGTCGAGGATTCAAGCAACCCCGTATACAATTCCCTTTGTCAATCGGTATGTTACTTGCCCGAGACTCGATCGTCGGTATCCCAATACCTTGTTCAGTCTCGTTACCGGCAAGTCACTTTACTCGTACCGTAATGCATGATCCCGTGATCAACCACTTGATCACTTTGAGCTCATTATGATGATGCATTACCGAGTGGGCACAGAGATACCTCTCTGTCATACGGAGTGACAAATCCCAGTCTCGATTCGTGCCAACCCAATAGACACTTTCGGAGACACCTGTAATGTACCTTTATAGTCACCCAGTTACGTTGTGACGTTTGGTACACCCAAAGTACTCCTACGGTATCCGGGAGTTGCACAATCTCATGGTTTAAGGAAATGATACTTGACATTCAGAAAAGCTACAGCAAACGAACTACACGATCTTTGAGCTAAGCTTAGGATTGGGTCTTGTCCATCACATCATTCTCCTAATGTTGTGATCCCGTTATCAATGACATCCCCATGTCCATAGTCAGGAAACCATGACTATCTGTTGATCAACGAGCTAGTCAACTAGAGGCTCACTAGGGACACATTGTGGTCTATGTATTCACATATGTATTACGATTTCCGGATAATACAATTATAGCATGAATAATAGACAATTATCATGAACAAGGAAATATAATAATCATTTTATCATTGCCTCTAGGGCATATTTCCAACAGTCTCCCACTTGCACTAGAGTCAATCATCTACTTACATTGTAATGAATCGAACGCCCATGGAATTCTGGTGTTGATCATGTTTTGCTGTAGGGAGAGATTTAGTCAACGGAGCTGCGACATTCAGGTCCGTATGTACTTTACAAATTTCTATGTCTCCATTTTGAACACTTTCACGAATGGAGTTGAAGCGACGCTTGATATGCCTGGTCTTCCTGTGAAACATGGGCTCCTTGGCAAGGGCAAGAGCTCCAGTGTTGTCTCAGAAGAGAGTCATCGGCCCCGACGCATTGGGTATGACTCCTAGGTCGGTAATGAACTCCTTCACCTAGACTGCTTCGTGTGCTGCCTCCGAGGCTGCCATGTACTCCACTTCACATGTAGATCCCGCCACAACGCTTTGCTTGCAACTGCACCAGCTTACTGCCCCACCATTCAAAATATACATGTATCCGGTTTGTGACTTGATCTGTGTCGAAGCTAGCGTCGACGTAACCCTTTACGACGAACTCTTCGTCACCTCCATAAACGAGAAACACGTCCTTAGTCCTTTTCAGGTACTTCAGGATATTCTTGACCGCTGTCCAGTGTTCCTTGCCGGGATTGCTTTGGTACCTTCCTACCAAACTTACGGCAAGGTTTACATCAGGTCTGGTACACAGCATGGCATACATAATAGACCCTATGGCTGAGGCATAGGGGATGGCACTCATCTCTTCTATATCTTCTGCCGTGGTCGGACATTGAGCTGAGCTCAATTTCACACCTTGCAACACAGGCAAGAACCCCTTCTTAGACTGATCCATATTGAACTTCTTCAATATCTTATCAAGGTATGTGCTTTGTGAAAGACCTGTGAGGCGTCTTGATCTATCTCTATAGATCTTGATACCTAATATATAAGCAGCTTCCCCAAGGTCCTTCATTGAAAAACTCTTATTCAAGTAGGCCTTAATGCTGTCCAAAAGTTCTATATAATTTCCCATCAAAAGTATGTCATCTACATATAATATGAGAAATCCTACAGAGCTCCCACTCACTTTCTTGTAAACGCAAGGTTCTCCATATGTCTGCATAAACCCAAACGCTTTGATCATCTCATCAAAGCGAATGTTCCAACTCCGAGATGCTTGCACCATCCCATAAATCGAGCGTTGGAGCTTGCACACCTTCTCAGCATTCTTAGGATCGACAAAACCTTCCGGCTGCATCATATACAATTCTTCCTTAAGGAAACCATTAATGAATACCGTTTTGACGTCCATTTGCCATATCTCATAATCATAGAATGCGGCAATTGCTAACATGATTCGTACGGACTTCAGCTTCGCTACGGGTGAGAAAGTCTCATCGTAGTCAACCCCTTGAACTTGTCGATAACCCTTAGCGACAAGCCGAGCTTTATAGATGGTCACATTACCATCCGCGTCTGTCTTCTTCTTGAAGATCCATTTATTTTCTATGGCTCGTCGATCAACGGGCAAGTCAATCAAAGTCCATACTTCATTTTCATACATGGATCCTATCTCGGATTTCATGGCTTCCAGCCATTTGTCGGAATTTGGGCCCGCCATCGCTTCTTCATAGTTCGAAGGTTCACCGTTGTCTAACAACATGATTTCCAAGACAGGGTTACCGTACCACTCTGGTGCGGAACGTGTCCTTGTGGACCTA
>NC_041386.1:330217071-330217702 GCF_002162155.2 Triticum dicoccoides
CGTCCTTCTTGAAGTTCTTCTTACCCTTGCCTTTCTTGAACTTAGTGGTTTTATTCACCATCAACACTTGATGTTCCTTTTTGACTTCTACCTCTGCTGACTTCAGCATTGAATATACCTCAGGAATGGTCTTTTCCATCCCCTGCATATTGAAGTTCATCACAAAGCTCTTGTAGCTCGGTGGAAGCGACTGAAGGATTCTGTCAATGACCGCGTCATCCGGGAGATTAACTCCCAGCTAAGTCAAGCGGTCATGCAACCCAGACATTCTGAGTATGTGCTCACTAACAGAACTATTTTCCTCCATCTTACAGCTGAAGAACTTGTCGGAGACTTCATATCTCTCGACTCGGGCATGAGCTTGGAAAACCATTTTCAGCTCTTCGAACATCTCATATGCTCCGTGTCGCTCAAAACGCTTTTGGAGCCCCGGTTCTAAGCTGTAAAGCATGCCGCACTGAACGAGGGAGTAATCATCAACACGTGTCTGCCAAGCGTTCATAACATCTTGTTCTGCAGGGAAAGCAAGTGCTTCACCTAGCGGTGCTCGTAGGACATAATCTTTCTTGGCAGCTATGAGAATGATCCTCAGGTTCCGGACCCAGTCCGTATAGTTGATGCCATCATCTTT
>NC_041386.1:330218561-330303889 GCF_002162155.2 Triticum dicoccoides
TGAGACGGACTAGTCAACATCGGTGAACATCTTCATGTTGATCGTATCTTCTATACGACTCATGCTCGACCTTTCGGTCTACTGTGTTCCGAGGCCATGTCTGTACATGCTAGGCTCGTCAAGTCAACCTAAGTGTTTGCATGTGTAAATCTGTCTTACACCCGTTGTATGTGAACGTTGGAATCTATCACACCCGATCATCACGTGGTGCTTCGAAACAACAAACTGTCGCAACGGCGCACAGTTAGGGGGAACACTTTCTTGAAATTATTATGAGGGATCATGCTATTTACTACCGTCGTTCTAAGTAAACAAGATGCAAAAACATGATAAACATCACATGCAATCAAATAATAGTGACATGATATGGCCAATATCATATAGCTCCTTTGATCTCCATCTTGGGCTCCATGATCATCTTGTCACCGGCATGACACCATGATCTCCATCATCATGATCTCCATCATCGTGTCTCCATGAAGTTGCTCGCCAACTATTACTTCTACTACTATGGCTAACACATTTTAGCAATAAAGTAAAGTAATTTACATGGCGTTTCTCAATGACACGCAGGTCATACAAAAATAAAGACAACTCATATGGCTCCTGCCGGTTGTCATACTCATCGACATGCAAGTCGTGATTCCTATTACAAGAACATGATCTCATACATCACATATATATCATTCATCATTCATCACAACTTTGGCCATATCACATCACATGACACTTGCTGCAAAAAACAAGTTAGACGTCCTCTAATTGTTGTTGGAAGTTTTACGTGGCTGCAATAGGGTTCTAGCAAGAACGTTTTCTTACCTACGCCAAAACCACAACGTGAATTGCCAATTTCTATTTACCCTTCATAAGGACCTTGTTCATCGAATCTGATCCGACTAAAGTGGGAGAGATAGACACCCGCCAGCCACCTTATGCAACTAGTGCATGTCAGTCGGTGGAACCGGTCTCACGTAAGCGTACGTGTAAGGTTGGTCCGGGCCGCTTCATCCCACGATGTCGCCAAATCAAGATAAGACTAGTAACGGCAAGCAAACTGACAATATCGACACCCACAACTACTTTGTGTTCTACTCGTGCATAGTAACTACGCATAGACCTAGCTCATGATGCCACTGTTGGGGAACGTTGCAGAAAACAAAAAAAATTCCTACGTTTCACCAAGATCAATCTATGGAGTCAACTAGCAACGAGAGGAGAGTGCATCTACATACCCTTGTAGATCGCGAGCGGAAGCGTTCAAGAGAACAAGGATGATGGAGTCGTACTCGCCGTGATCCAAATCACCGATGACCAAGTGTCGAACGGACGGCACCTCCGCGTTCAACACACGTACGGAGCGGATGACATCTCCTCCTTCTTGATCCAGCAAGGGGGAAGGATAGGTTGATGAAGATCCAGCAGCACGACGGCGTGGTGGTGGATGCAGCAGTGAACGCAGCAGGGCTTCGCCGAGCTTCTGCGAGAGGGAGAGGTGTAGCAGGGGAGAGGGAGGTGCCAAGACTTGAGGTGTTGCTGCCCTCCCTCCCCCCTTTATATAGCCCCTCTAGGGGGTGCGCCGGCCCTAGGAGATGGGATCTCCTAGGGGGGCGGCGGCCAAGGGGTGGAGTACCCCCCAAGGCAAGTGGAGGCGCCCCCTCCCCTAGGGTTCCCAACCCTAGGCGCATGGGGGGCCCAAGGGGGGGCGCACCAGCCCACCAGGGGCTGGTTCCCCTCCCCACTTCAGCCCATGGGGCCCTCCGGGATGGGTGGCCCCACCTGGTGGACCCCCGGGACCCTCCCGGTGGTCCCAGTACAATACCGGTGACCCCCGAAACTCTCCCGATGGCCGAAACTGCACTTCCCATATATATTTCTTCACCTCCGGACCATTCCGGAACTCCTCGTGACGTCCGGGATCTCATCCGGGACTTTGAACAACTTTCGGGTTACTGCATACTCATATCTCTACAACCCTAGCGTCACCGAACCTTAAGTGTGTAGACCCTACGGGTTCGGGAGACATGTAGACATGACCGAGACGGCTCTCCGGCCAATAACCAACAGCGGGATCTGGATACCCATGTTGGCTCCCACATGCTCCTCGATGATCTCATCGGATGAACCACGATGTCGAGGATTCAAGCAACCCCGTATACAATTCCCTTTGTCAATCGATATGTTACTTGCCCGAGACTCGATCGTCGGTATCCCAATACCTTGTTCAGTCTCGTTACCGGCAAGTCACTTTACTCGTACCGTAATGCATGATCCCGTGATCAACCACTTGATCACTTTGAGCTCATTATGATGATGCATTACTGAGTGGGCCCAGAGATACCTCTCCGTCATACGGAGTGACAAATCCCAGTCTCGATTCGTGCCAACCCAACAGACACTTTCAGAGACACCTGTAATGTACCTTTATAGTCACCCAGTTACGTTGTGACGTTTGGTACACCCAAAGTACTCCTACGGTATCCGGGAGTTGCACAATCTCATGGTTTAAGGAAATGATACTTGACATTCAGAAAAGCTACAGCAAACGAACTACACGATCTTTGAGCTAAGCTTAGGATTGGGTCTTGTCCATCACATCATTCTCCTAATGATGTGATCCCGTTATCAATGACATCCCCATGTCCATAGTCAGGAAACCATGACTATCTGTTGATTAACGAGCTAGTCAACTAGAGGCTCACTAGGGACACATTGTGGTCTATGTATTCACACATGTATTACGATTTCCGGATAATACAATTATAGCATGAATAATAGACAATTATCATGAACAAGGAAATATAATAATCATTTTATCATTGCCTCTAGGGCATATTTCCAACAATGTGATGTTGTAAGAATTCTGCAAATGAATGCAGACTATGAGAACCAAGGGATTCTCCCATGGACATGTACCTGTGACAACATTAAGGTGCGATGGAAAGGGAAGAGGTCATATGCATTCTCAGAAGATTTTGAAGATAAATCAGTTTAGAAGACATTGACCTTATCATGCGAAGATATTCACTCATAGATAAGGAGTTGGTTCCAGATTTGTACGAATCCACGGATCAGTACAAGTGAGGAATCTAACTACTTTGTGAAGCATAAGTGAATATACTAGGCATGTTATGAGATGCAGTATGAAAGAGATCCAACTTGTGTGAATAGAAACTGCTTGTGGTAGAAAGTGATAAAGCTATAGGATCAAAGGGGCCGTAAAAGGAAGTTTTATTTACCACATAAAGAACTTCTAGCCTGAGTGGAAGAGGAGGCCGAGCAGTTCAATTGTCCGTGCCCTAACTTGGCAACGGAGGACACCTATGGCGAAGGCGGAGAAGACGATGTCCGCGGTCGGCGTGAAGACGGCGTCGGAGAGGTTGCGGCAGCGAAGCGCTTCGTCGCCGGCGTTGTCGAGGGCTAGCGGTGGCGCTAGGGTTCGTGCGAGAGTGGAAGAAGGGATAATGACTGCTGTGAGGTGTGTATTTATAGGTACAGGGGCGGCACTGCGTTATTACACAGGTGCCCCTGGCGATTCACATATGAGGAACACGTGGCCATCATGCAGCATATCGGGGGTTGTTCCATGTCCCACGCATGCCTGGATTGTCGGGTGGTCGTTCCCACTTCTCCCGGTTTCAGGTGGAGGAATGAGCATTGAAAACGGACTTAATGTTTGTCTCTGTATCTTCTGCTGACAAGGACGCAGAGAAGACATTCGACAATTTCAATAGAATGCATATGATTTGGAGAGATAGAGTTTGAGATAGAAAGCATAGAGAGGTTAGGGTCCGATCACATTCACTTAGTTCAAAAGATTCAACAAGAAGACATAGCTATAAGTGAATGCTGTAGAGGACAGAACACTAGTATATATATATATAATCAACATAGTGAAGATAATCATGAAGACATGTTGAAATTGAAGCCAAACCAAATGTGAGGACATAGCAAATGTAACGCCATGAGTGAAACACTTCAAACAGAACATTTTGGTGGTGGCGTTACCCACCGTATAGGAAGTATTAGACCCAGACACGGCGCACAATTATCGTGGCATTCCGAAGTCAAATTCCATATTAATGTATTCACACTTAGAATGTATGTCTTCATTGATTGAAGATATACTTTACTTCGTGTGTTGCACATCTAAGTCATCAATATGCATAAGTGTTAGGACATGTGCCTGATCACAGGACATTTGAGGATTCCAAGATATTTAGCTCACACCATAACTTGCAAAATCTCTTCTCATCCAAGGGCTTGGTGAAGATATCTGCCAATTGCTCTTCAGTGTTGACGTGTATGATATCAATATCTTCCTTCACAACATGATCTCTGAGAAAGTGATGATGAATTTCAATGTGCATTGTCTTCGAGTGCTGAACTGGGTTGTTGGCAATCTTGATGGCGCTTTCGTTGTCGCAGTAGAGTGGCACTTGCTTCAGATGAATGCCATAGTCATTGAGTGTTTGCTTCATCCACAGAAGCTGAGCACAGCAAGATCCAATAGCAATGTATTCAGATTCAGTAGTGGAGAGAGATACACAGTTCTGCTTCTTCGAAGACCAACATACAAGTGATCGTCCCAGAAAGTGACATGTGCCTGATGTAGACTTGCGATCCACTTTGTCACCAACATAATCAGCATCCGAGAATCCAACCAGATCAAACTCTGAGCCCTTTGGATACCATAATCCTAGAGTTGGGGTGTGAGCCAAATATCGAAGAATTCGCTTCACAGCTAAGTGATGCGACTCATTTGGTGCCGCTTGAAATCGAGCGCACATGCAAACACTAAGCATAATATCTGGCCTAGATGCACATAGATAAAGCAAAGAACCAATCATGGAGCGGTATACCTTTTGGTCGAACTCTTTACCATTGTCGTCAGGACCCAGATGATGCTTGGCTGGCATTGGCGTCGTGAAGCCTTTGCAATCTTGCATACCGAACTTCTTCAGGCAATCTTTGAGATACTTCTCTTGAGATATGAAGATGCCGTTGCGTTGTTGTCGTATTTGAAGACCGAGGAAGAACTTCAGCTCTCCCATCATGGACATCTGATATTGCTCTTGCATCATATATCCAAACTCTTCACTGTACTTCTGATTGGTGCAGCCGAAGATAATGTCATCCACATATATTTGGCACACAAACAGTTCACCATCATATGTCTTCGTGAAGAGAGTGGGGTCGAGGGAACCAGGTATGAAGCCTTTGCTCTTCAGGAAGTGTTTGAGTGTGTCATACCAGGCCCGAGGGGCTTGTTTGAGGCCATATAGTGCCTTGTTGAGCTTGTATACCATGTCAGGATGTTTTGGATCTTCAAAGCCAGGCGGTTGTGCAACATATATTTCTTCTTCAATCTTGCCATTGAGAAAGGCGCTCTTCACAGCCATTTGATATAGAAGTATATTATGATGATTTGCATAGGCCAGCAGTATGCGTTTGGCTTCAAGTCTAGCCACAGGAGCAAATGTTTCATCGAAGTCAATGCCTTCCACTTGAGTATATCCTTGAGCAACGAGACGAGCTTTGTTTCTGACAACTTGACCATGCGCATCTTGCTTGTTGCGGTATATCCATTTGGTGCCTATTATGTTGTGCTTCCGAGGATCAGGACGCTTAACCAGTTCCCATACATTATTCAGCTCAAACTGTTGAAGCTCTTCTTGCATAGCTTGAATCCATTCAGGTTCCATGAAGGCTTCTTCAACTTTCTTGGGTTTTGTTATTGAGACGAATGCGAAGTGCCCACAGAAATTTGCTAGCTGAGTTGCCCTTGATTGAGTGAGCGGACCGGGTGCATTGATGCTGTCAATTATTCTCTCAATCTGCACTTCATTGACAACACGAGGATGTACAGGGCGAAGGTTTTGCTCTTGCTGATCATTGTCATTGTTAGTGGGATTGTCTTCAGGCTGAGCATTTTCTTCAGGTTGATCAGGTGCGGAGATGATAAGTTCCTCTTCAGGTTGAGCTTCAGAGGGTATGATTTCTCCGGTTCCCATAAGCTTGATTGATTCGCTAGATGGAACTTCATCTAGCACATTTGGGAGGTGCTCTCTTTGTGAACCGTTAGTCTCATCAAACCGCACATCCACTGTTTCAACCACTTTGTAATGAAAGAGATTGAAGACTCTGTAGGAGTGCGAATCCTTTCCATATCCAAGCATAAAACCCTCATGTGCCTTTGGTGCAAATTTTGAAGTGTAATGTGGATCCTTGATCCATCACTTGGCGCCAAATACTCTGAAGTAACTGACATTTGGCTTCTTGCCAGTAAGGAGCTCATAAGATGTCTTGTTCGAAAGCTTGTGAAGATAAACACGATTGATTGTATGGCATGCAGTATCAATGGCTTCAGGCCAGAATTTTCTTGGAGTCTTGTATTCATCAAGCATCGTTCGGGCCATCTCAATGAGTGTTCTGTTCTTGCGTTCAACGACGCCATTCTGCTGTGGCGTGTACGGGGCTGAGAATTCATGTGTGATGCCCAAGGTATCAAGATATGTATCAAGGCCGGTGTTCTTGAATTCAGTGCCATTGTCACTTCTGATGTGCTTTATCTTGGCGCCATAGTTGTTCATTGCTCGATTGGCGAAGTGTCTGAAGACATCCTGCACTTCAGTCTTGTAGAGGATTATGTGCACCCAAGTATATCGAGAATAATCATCAACAATGACAAAGCCATAGAGACAAGCAGTAGTAGTAAGAGTTGAGTAATGAGTGGGACCGAAAAGGTCCATGTGGAGCAGTTCGAAGGGTCGAGTAGTTGTCATGATTGTCTTTGAGGGATGTTTGGCCCTCGTCATCTTTCCTGCTTCACAGGCACCGCATAAGTGATCTTTCTTGAACTTGACGCCCTCGATGCCTATGACATGCTTCTTCTTTGCAAGGGTGTGGAGGTTCCTCATGCCAGCATGCCCTAGCCTCCGATGCCAGAGCCAGCATTCTGAAGCTTTTGCTAGAAGACATACGGCAAGCTGTGGTCCTGTCGAGAAATCTACCATGTACAAATCATCTTTCCGATACCCTTCAAATACTAGAGACTTGTCAGATTCCATTAGTACAAGGCAGCGATATTTTCCAAATATTACAATCATGTTCAAACCGCAAAGCATTGAGACAGACATTAAGTTGAAGCCAAGGGATTCAACAAACATGACTTTATCCATGTGTTGATCCATTGAGATTGCAACTCTACCTAGGCCCAATACCTTACTTTTACCAGTGTCAGCAAATGTGATGTGACTCTTGTCGGATGGACGTAAGTTTGAGTCCATAAGAAGGCTTCTTTTGCCAGTCATGTGATTGGTACACCCACTATCAATAATCCATTCTGAAGACGCTGGTGTCGTACCCTACAGTGCAGTTAGGGGGATAGGCTTCACGAAGAGAATTGTGAAGCAAAAACATTTGACGAACCAGTGGGTTATGAAATCTTAGATCCAGATTAGGACTAATGGGGAGAGTAGCAAGCGATTCAGGAACGAAGTACATAGTAAGACCATTCGGGCATTTGATCTTGCGCCCTACAAGATGTTTAAGGTCCCCAGCAATAGCGTCAGACGATTTTGGTTTTCTGCTGGAGACCTTTCCCTGCAAAAGAGAGTTAAGCTTTCTTAGCCACCCACATCTTCAAGGGTGGCTTAGAAGCAATAAGTCTAAGTGCAGCGTCTGAGAACTTTGGCTTTGGAGCCCTAGCAAAAATTCTTGCAGGCGGACAATAGTACTCATAAGAATAAGCAAAATAGTTCTTGGTCTTATGAACATGGCGGTTTGATAAACCGCGCTCATATTCATAGGCCTGAGTATGGTTTCCCTGCAAAACATTTGCGTTAGTGCGACTCAGGTGAGTCCTCTGTCTGTATGAAGCCTTTGGACCGTATGAAGCCTGTGGTCTGAGGTTTGTCTTCTTCACGTGTGGTGTCATGATGACATTCACAGGAAGATTCTCCAGACACTTTTTCGGAACCCAGATCTTCTTCATAGGCGGTCCATTCCTGCAGTTAGTACCAATGTACCTGGCAAACACTTCATCATTCTGATTCTTAAACAGTTTATAGTTTGCATCAAAGGATTCATCAATGACAATGGGGTTTGCACAAGTGAAGCCAGATAGATTGGATAGATCTGCTGAAGATTCCTTTGCAGCAACCCATGTGGTTTTGGGGTACTGCTCAGGTTTCCAATAAGAGCCATCAGCATTCATTTTCCTTATGAACCCAACACCCTCTTTCCTCGGGGTTCGGTTCAAGATCTGCTTTTTGAGGACATCACATAGTGTCTGATGCCCTTTAAGACTTTTGTACATCCCTGTTTCAAGCAATGTCTTCAACCTAGCATTCTCATCAGCAATAGCAGTGGAATCCTCAGCAGAGGGGTTAGTTCCCACATCAACAGTTGAAGATATTGCAACAGTAGCAGCAGTAGAACATTCAGCAACAGTAGGCATTATCATGCTTAATGCATTTAAGACATGGTGGTTCAAATCCTTCCTGAGCGGAGCTGATCTGTTCGGCGTGAAGTGACTCGTTTTCCTTTTGAAGATCTTCATGAGCCGCTCTCAATTTCTCAAGATCTTGCTTCCTTTGAAGATAATCATAGGAAAGCTTTTCATGAGTTGTTGAGAGCGTTTCATGACGACTTTCAAGTTCCTCATACTTAACGTGAAGATTTTTTATGTCTTCAATTAAGGACTCAGATCGAGTCATTTCAGCACCTAACAGATCATCGCTTCTGTCTAACAGTTTTTGAATATGTTCCATAGCTTTCTGTTGTTCAGTTGCAATTTTAGCAAGTGTTTTGTAGCTGGGTTTTGAACCACAATCAGAGTCATCATCACTAGATGTTTGATAGTGAGTAGTGTGTGTGTTTACCTTGGCACCGCGTGCCATGAAGCAGTAGGTAGGAGCAGAGTACTCCTTGTCATTTGCATCGGTGTCGGTGATGAAGTCATTGTCTTCAGTGTTGAAGATGGACTTGGCAACGTATGCTGTAGCCAGACTTGCGACACCAGAATCGGACTCCTCCTCAGACTCCACCTCCGCCTCCTCAGAAGCGGACTCCTCCTCTGAATCCATTTCCTTGCCAACAAATGCATGTGCCTTGCCAGATGAGCTCTTCTTGTGTGATGAAGACTTTGAGGAAGACTTGGAAGAAGACTTTGAGTATTTCTTCTTCTTCTTGTCGTCAGAGTCATATTCCTTGCTCTTCTTCTTCTTTTTGTTCTCATTGTCCCACTACGGACACTTAGAGATGAAGTAGCCAGGTTTCTTGCACTTGTGACATGCTTTCTTCTTGTAGTCATGAGCAGAAGCTTCATCATTCCTTGAGCTTGATCGGGAAGACTTTCTGAAACCTTTCTTCTTGGTGAATTTTTGGAACTTCTTCACAAGCATAGCAAGTTCCCTTCCAATGTCTTCAGGATCATCCGACCTGCTGTCAGATTCTTCTTCAGATGAGGAGACAGCTTTTGCCTTCAAGGCACGAGTTCGCCCATAGTTTGGACCGTAGATATCTCTTTTCTTAGAAAGCTGAAACTCATGTGTGTTGAGCCTCTCAAGTATGTCAGACGGATCGAGTGTCTTGAAATCAGGACGTTCTTGAATCATCAGGGCTAGGGTGTCAAACGAACTGTCAAGTGATCTCAGTAGTGTCTTGACGACTTCATGCTTGGTGATCTCAGTAGCGCCAAGGGCTTGAAGCTCATTCGTGATGTCAGTGAGTCGATCAAACGTGAGCTGGACATTCTCATTGTCATTTCTCTTGAAGTGGTTGAAGAGGTTGCGAAGGACACTGATTCTCTGATCTCTCTGGGTTGAGACGCCTTCGTTGACCTTGGAGAGCCAGTCCCAGACTAGCTTAGATGTTTCCAAAGCACTCACGCGGCCATACTGTTCTTTGGTCAGATGACCACAGATGATATTCTTGGCAGTAGAGTCCAGTTGAACGAACCTCTTGACGTCAGCAGCAGTGACACCTTCTCCAGCTTTGGGAACGCCGTTCTTGACGACATACCATAGGTCGACGTCAATGGCTTCAAGATGCATGCGCATCTTATTTTTCCAGTAGGGATATTCAGTTCCATCGAAGACGGGGCACGCAGCAGAGACTTTGATTATCCTTGCAGTCGACATAGCTAAAACTCCAGATGGTTAAACCGAATCACACAGAACAAGGGAGTACCTTGCTCTGATACCAACTGAAAGTGCGTTATATCGACTAGAGGGGGGTGAATAGGCGATTTTTATGAAAGTCTTCAAAACGTGGAAGTTATGAAGACAAACGATAGAAATAAACCTATTACCATGCAGCGGAAGGTAGACTACACTAGGCAAACCATAGTCAAGTATTCAATGGAGTGAAAGCACAATGACTAATAGCAGCAATGTAGTAAGGATCAGGTAGGAAGATATTATGAAGCCACACAGAACACGCAGTCACTCAGTGAAGATAAAAGATAGTGTAATCATACAATGACTTCACAAGGACCAACAGTAAGTAAAGGGAAGGAAAGGATGAAACCAGTGACACGTTGAAGACAATGATTTGTTGGACCAGTTCCAGTTGCTGTGATAACTGTATGTCTGGTTAGGGCGGCTAGGTATTTAAACCTGAGGACACACAGTCCCGGACACCCAGTCCTGAACACGCAGCTCAGGACACCCAGTCCTCATCGTATTCCCCTTGAGCTAAGGTCACACAGACCTCGCCCAATCACTCTGGTAAGTCTTCAAGATAGACTCCCAAACCTTCACAGACTTTGTTCACCGGCGATCCACAATGTCTCTTGGATGCTCAGAACGCGACGCCTAACCGGCTGGAGGATTCACAGTCCTCAAGTGTAATAAGTCTTCAGATCACACAGACAAGAAGACTTAAGTGATGCCTAATTCTCTTTGGCTCTGGGTGGTTAGGGCTTTATCCTCGCAAGGAATTCTCTCTCAAAGGCTTCGAGGTGGGTTGCTCTCAAACGACAAAAGCCGTACACTAACTCTGAGCAGCCAACCATTTATGGTTGTAGGGGTGGGCTATTTATAGCCACTAGGCAACCCGACCTGATTTGTCCGGAATGACCCTGGGTCACTAAGGAACTGACACGTGTTCCAACGGTCAGATTTCAAACTCACACGGCAACTTTACTTGGGCTACAAGCAAAGCTGGCTTGTCCGACTCTAGATAAGATTCGCTCTCATAGTCTTCACTCGAAGACATAGGTTTTGGTTAAGCATCACTTCAGTCATTCTGACTGGTTCTCTTGGACCCCACTTAACAGTACGGTGGTTCCTATGACTCAACAAAGAAGAAAAAGAACTACGAAAGATCTAAGTCGTCGAGCTCCATATGCTTCATGCGATGTCTTCTCTTGTCATAGTCTTCAATGTGAATACCTTCATATACCACCTTTGACCTCAATGTCTTCATACATTTTTAGAGGTCATCTCTGGTAGGAAAACCAAATCAATGAGGGACTTCTACCTGTGTTATCCTGCAATTCTCACAAACACATTAGTCCCTCAACTAGGGTTGTCGTCAATACTCCAAAACCAACTAGGGGTGGCACTAGATGCACTTACAGCCTCCCACACATACGTAGCTCTTTTAGCTGCATGAAGTCAAGGGCCCCGCGGAATTTCCCAATGAGACGGCGATTGATGTTGGCGTTGCTCTTGTCCGCCGCTTTAGTGATCAGATTGAAATCCCCCAAAAGAAGCCACTGCCTTCCAGTCGTGGCAGAGAGAGCCCTCAACTCCTCAATGAATGCCACCTTGTCCGGCTCACCCTGAGGACCATAGACGTAAGTGATGGTCCAAGCAATGCGATCATTTAGCATGGAGACAGAGGCGGAGATGGTGCCCGGCGTAGTCTGGCAGTCTGACAGCGCGAAGAAACGGTCTGACACGGCCAAGATCATTCCTCCTCTAGTGCCGGTTGCAGGCAAGACAAAGTAGTTGGCGGTGAAGCAAGGGCCAAGCATCTCCCTGACAATGGAGTCGTCAACTAGTTGTAGCTTCGCCTCTTGGAGACAGACGATGGGGGTGTGGGAGTTGCGAACGATATCGCGAACGGCGTCACGGCGAGCGCGCGAGTTAAGTCCGCAGACGTTCCAGCAGATGATTTTTACGTCAGATTGCGCCATATGGGAAACTTAAAAGTAGCACGGTGGATGTAGACTTCAGGAGGCGCCGAGGAAAAAGAATGAAACAAAGTGAAGTGCAGCTAGCAGACTTGAGCTTGGTGACACAATGCAGGGAAGATAGACGACCTCCGGTCGCGATGATACATGGTTCTGGACGACTAAAACAAAGAGCAAGAAAGGAACGGTGATACATCATGCTCGCGGGATAGAAGCCCAACAAGCAATGGCAGCTAGGGAGCCTACACATTAGCGACCTGGGCAACAGCTTTTGCAACCTCCTGGGCGGCCTTCTTCTTGTTCTTCTGCGCCTTCTTTTGGGTGATATCTTGGCGTGCGCTACCAGTCCAGCAGTAGCCTGGACCACGGGGGCCGCGAGCGGGGTGCTGAACATGTCGAGGTAGGCCTGCTTGGCCTTCTCGTCGTATCCAACAAACGGGTCCAGTACACCACAGACCTTGGCAATGAGCTCCTGGATCGCCTCCGTAGCAGCCCCGAGGGGGCTTTTGCCTTCTTTTTGT
Organism: Triticum dicoccoides; assembly: GCF_002162155.2. Lineage (NCBI taxonomy): Eukaryota > Viridiplantae > Streptophyta > Magnoliopsida > Poales > Poaceae > Triticum > Triticum dicoccoides. The sequence continues at coordinate 330,231,225 of NC_041386.1, forward strand.
CGAGCCGGGCGCTACGATGAGCCGGCGCGACCGACACGCCCCCCTTGCTCCTACGGGTGGCCGGAGTAGACAGCAACGGGGCGGGCGGCTCCCCGACAACGCTGGCGAGGAAAGACTCCAGGGGGTTCCCAATCGGAGGCACGTCCGTAGCAGCTTCCGAGGCAACAATGACAGCGGGTTCAGGGCAGGCATTTGCCAACAGCGTGAGTGCTCCGACCGGGTCGGTGGCATCCATCCCAGGCCCGACCACGACGGTGGGGGGGGGGGGGTCGCGGTGACGAGGATCTCCGTCGGGCCACTCCCAGCTGCATTGACCGTGTGGACGGTGACCGGCTCAGGCCTGATCACGAGGGGCGGTGGAGGGAGGCACAACAACAAGGAGCCCGACAGGGTCACCCCCAGCGTCGTACATCGCGCGGTCGGCGTCGACAGGCCGGGCCAGAGGCGAAGCATCAATGGTCGATGGTGGATCAGGGGCGGACCAGGCTTCAACCCCCGACGTGTCGAGGCTCCGCACCTCCGGGGACAGGGCGAGTCCTGCGAAGCAGGCCGACAGCGTAGGCAGGGCGGGCACCGCCGAACCCGCCTCCACCACGCCAACAGCCGCGCCAGCCAGCAAGGATGGGTTGGCCGGGCCACCATTGGTTGAACCGAGCTTGACGAAGGCACCCTCCACCCTTTCAGCAAGGTCGGCCAGCCACCGACGCATGGCAGAGAATTCCGAGTGCAATGGAGCGAGCGCGGTGTCGATAGCCGCCGACAGCTCAGACCGAAGTAGGCGGGCATGGTCCACCAGCGGGAGGTGAGGCCCCGCAGGAGCGCCGCCGTCGGACAGAAGGTGCAGCCTGCCGCATGCCACCGGTCGACCTCCATCGCCATGACAGGAGACACAGCGCCCACGGGGGAGCCCGCACGGCGACGTCCATGACGCGTCGAATCCACGTCGCGACGTCGAGGTGAGCGGGTGCGCTCCCTGCGCCCGTCCAAGGCCGAGGCGTTGGAGCGGGGCACCCGGCCGCGTCCGTCCCGGCCGCCGCCGCCATGCCAGTCATCGTTGTCGTCCCGGCACCGCGGCGTCTGTCGGGGGTGGTCATCCCCGGTCTCGGCAACGCGGAGCAGCAGCCCGTGAGCCGCCTCCCATGTCAGGGAGGGCAAGGGTGGCTCCAAGAGGCGGCGGAACACCGTCAACGCACTCCATGTGCCACTCCAGCGGCAGCCTGGGAGGGCTGAACGCCTCAGCGCGATCGTCAGAGGTGTAGCAGTCCAGGGGAGCATTGGAGTGGTCCTCCACCATGTCCAAGTGAACCAACACCCTGAAGGTTGCGCCACGCTTGCAACCGGACGGCCTCGCCACATTGGCGAACACCTGCAGGCCGCCGGATGGACGGGTGGTGAATGTTAGCTAGATGACCTTGGGGATGAGGTTTGGGTCTGCAGTCCAAGCCCAGAGGTCGAGCGTCACGGAGTTTGTCCGGAGCACGGAGTGGTCTTCGAGGCGATCCAGGGAGTAGCGCCGGCCGATGATGCGCTCGGCGACAAACGGCGTCCACGCGTAGTCAGGGACGTTCTCCAAGCACAGGTGCACTCGGTAGTTGAGGGCGGCCCCGAACGCGCGCTCTAGAGGACGCCACGGCCTGATGTGGACAATGGCGTCGGCAGCACGCATGTGACCCGCGGCAAGCGCCACGTCGCACTGGGCCTTGTGCTCGAACTTGACGAGGAACTTCACCGGGTGGTACGGGATGACAGCCACGTCCCCGTGGCTGAGCCGGAATTGCTTCCGGATGGCGCGGTCAACGTCCAGCGCGACGAGCCGCCGCGGCGCGTTGATAGCCCAGGCGATGGCCGCCGTCTGTTCCCACTCAAGCATGTCACGGTCCATGTCGAATGAGGACGGGATGAAGCACGAGTCCTCCTCGGGGCGAGCGTCCGACGCCCCAATGCCGGCGGAAGCGCGAGCCATCCCAGCGCGGGGAGGGGGAGCGGACGGGGAGGCGACAACCTCAGCCCAGGAACGCGCGCCCGAATCGGCGGGCGAGCGGCACGGCGGAGGGGCCGCAGGCGGGGAGGCCGGACGCTGCTTGGACGCACGTCGCAGGGGGCAGCTGCGCTCGATGTGGCCCGAGAGGTTGCAGGAGAGGTAGCGCACAGGGTCGCGACAGGCAGAGGAGCGGTGGTGTTTGGGGGCGAGACAGCGAGAGCAGCGCCCCTCCGTGCGCTTTTTGAAGCGGATGAAACTGGCTCGGCGTTGCTCGTCGAGGCCGCTCGGCGCGGGATGGGACGGGACGGCAGACGCCCGGCTTGAAGGCGCGTCCCGTCGAGGGCGGCGCTGCCGCAGCATGAAAGTCCAGCCCTCCTCCTCCCGAGGAGCGGACGAGACAGGCCGTGGCGCGAGGACGCATCCTGACGCCGCATTGACGAGCCGGGATGGGCGAGGGAGGATGGTGATGATGGAGCGAAGGCGGGTGGCCGCATTGAAGGCGTCCGGCGCGGCCGCGGAGACTTGAATGCGCGCAGAGGAGGGTGAAGCCCAACAAAGCCCGGGGGGACGGAGCGGCCGAGCCGGGAACGAACTCACCCCCCTCATCAATGCCAACAGGCAAGGGGGCCGAGTCCAGGACAAAATTGCCAGATTCGCCCGACGAGCACGGCGCGCGCGCAGGGGAGACGGACGCCGACGTGCACCCCAGGGCGAGCGCAGCAGCAGGAGGGGAGCAGGGGACAGGAGGAGGCGCCGCACCCAGAAGCAGCAGCCTCTGCGCCTCAGAGAAGAACCAGGGGGGCCCAGGGCCAGGCGCACCGGCCGGAAGGGGGGAGGGGGCAGCAGACCGCCGGCAGGGCGGGGCGGCCGGGTGCCGCGCGCGGGGACGAGAGCCCAGGGAGCTCCAACGGATACATTTAACGCGTGCGTCGAGGATTTTTGCCTTTCCAGAATTCCAGTGGGTAATTTGCCTGAAAAAGTTGCAACTTGGGTTGTATCACCAGATAACCGAGAAAAACGTCCACCACACTGACCATTCACTCACTATTTCACTTGTCATAGCAAGCAAATACTAGCGGAGTAAACAAAAGGTAAACCATCTGACTTGGACAACGGGCTGGCGAGTTATTCGACAATTGCTACAAGCCTACAACAACTTAGAGTGAGATAACAATCCCGGACAGAACACACCATCATGATCATCATCAATCTAAAAGCTTGTTCTAAACGAGCCTTCATGATAAAACGAGCCTTCTACGAGCAGACGGGCTTTCTTTCTTTCTTATAGTATACATACATGGCGTTATTTTTGCCTAACACTAACAGCTTAGGATTGTTCTGCTACATCAGCGCCCACCTCCTCTGCTCCCGCGTTCTTGTGGCTCTTGGTGCCAGATGGTTCCGAGCTGGCCCCAGCCACTGCGGCGTCCTGCTTGCTCCCTCCAGGTGCTGCTGCTGGCTGGAGGTCGCCGGCTGCTTGCATAGGCTGCTGCATGCCGTTGACGGTGCCTGGTCTCATGACCACCTGGGCGGGGAAAGAAAGGGCCTGGGCTTGCTGCTGCTGAAGCTGCTGGTGCTGGTGCTCTTGCATCTGCTGTGGGGTTAAAGGCGTTCTTGGAGGGAACATTGGTACTTGTGACATGTAATGCCCTGCACCTTGCATACTACCAGGCTGCACCATCTGTTTGCAAAATAAATAACTGAGCACCACAGACCATCTTTTCGCAAAATGGATAACTGAGTACACAGACTAACCTGAGGGTGACTTGTAGGGTTCTGTGGTGGTTGGGCATCCGCGATAGCAGCTAGATACAAGAGATTCTTTTGGAGTTGAGCTTGATACCTGAAAGTCCAGAGCATAAACACTGTTATTCTAAACGCATCATCAATATCACACATCCATTTATAGGGAAGCATTTGCGTAAGGTAGGCACATCATATGATGACCACAATGGCTGCTTCTCTGTACCAGAAACTACATTACAAGCTTGTGGTATAGCCCTATCAACTGACAACCAAAACTAGAAAGGCATATGGGGTCCTTAACCCAATAACAACAACAACAACAACAACAACAACAACAACAACAACAAAGCCTTTAGTCCCAAACAAGTTGGGGTAGGCTAGAGCTGAAACCCATAACATATCAAAACCAACTCATGGTTCTAGCACGTGGATAGCTAACTTCCACGCGCCCCTATCCATGACCAGTTCTTTGGTGATATTCCAGTCCTTCGGATCTCTCTTTACAGACTCCTCCCGTGTCAAGTTTGGTCTACTCGACCTCTCTTGACATTATCAACACGCTTTAACCATCCGCTATGCATTGGAGCTTCCGGAGGCTTGCGCTGTATATGCTCAAACCATCTCACACGATGTTGGACAAGCTTCTCTTCAATCGGTGCTAACCCAACTCTATCACGCATATCATCACTCCGGATCCGATACTTTCTTGTGTGGCCACACATCCATCTCAACATGTACATTTCCACGACACCCAACTGTTGAACATGTCACCTTTTAGTCGGCCAACACTCGACGCCATACAACATTGCAGGTTGAATCGCCGTCCTATAGAATCTGCCTTCTAGCTTTTGCGGCACTCTCCTGTCACAGAACGCCAAAAGCTTGGCGCCACTTCATCCTTTCGGCTTTGATTCTTCATCAGTATCACCATCCTTTTTCAGCATTGACCCCAAATATCGAAAGGTTTCCTTCTAAGGTCAATGCTAACCAAATTTGGCACGCGATATCAATAGTGAAAGGTGCTCATCAAGGCTAACCTACTCCTCATGCTTAGTAGTACTGAAACTGCACCTCGTGTACTCAGTTTTATTGTCCGCAAAAAAAAAGTGTACTCAGTTTTATTTCTACTAAGCCTAAAACATTTCGATTCCAAAGTTTGTCTCCATAGCTACTTTCTATTAATCCCCGTCCGACTATCATCGACTAGCACTACATCATCCGCAGAGGGCATACACCATGGGATATCTCCTTGTATATGCCTTGTGATCTCATCCATCACCAAGGCAAAAAGATAAGGGCTCAAAGCTGACCCTAGGTGCAGTCCTAATTTAATCGGAAAGTCATCAGTGTCGCCATCACTTGTTTGAACACTTGTCACACCATTATCATACATACCCTTGATGAGCGTAATGTACTTTGTTGGGACTTTGTGTTTCTCCAAGGCTCACCACATGACATTCCACAGTATCTTATCATAGGCCTTCTCGGAACACCAAATGTAGGTCCTTTTGATCCATGTATAACAATGACGCTGTTAAAAGACACTGACATGGTCCTCGAATCTGAGTCAGATGTAAGATAGATCGTCTATTTCATTTGTAATCAGCTGCTGTCTTTATAGTGTCAACCATTTTTCGACCAAAACATGCCTCGAATACAAAAGACAGGGGTTTGTATTTGGAATGCCATACACATAACTTCACGAAAAAACTGGCAGCTATGCAGTTTCACGCTACATCACATAAAACGAGAGATAAGGGTCAATCAATGCATTAGCAGTTTCATCGTTGTGGATATGGGTAATGGGGATGCGGGAAAATGACATTTTTCGAAAACAGTATACAGGGAATGGCAGGTATAGGGCATTCTGCAATACAGCATGTAATAGGTATAAAATATGAGCCCACAGAGGTATATAGGAATTAAGAGTACCTGAGAGGTCCCTGATCGCAAAATATGAAACCAACAATAAACATTTCATATGGTAATTGCAAGCACTAAACCAAATTAGCAAGCCACTTACTGAGCACATTCAGCCAACTTTCCTAGGTTCTGATTTTCAAGGATGGCCAAAATAAGTTGCTTATTTTCATCCAAATACTGAAAAAGAAAATAAGTGTTAGTAAGAAGTTAATATATATTTAATGAGTATATGATCATACTATACCGCCAGGATTCCATACAGTCATAACTCATCGATTTTACATTCACTGCTGCAATGTTGTGTAAGAACTATACACAAGAAACTTCATTCGCGAAGAAGCGCCGTCCCATATATTCTTCTTTTTTTATCGTGCCAGCATAGTTGATATTTCTTGAACCAGTCTTTCGGATAGAAATGTCTTCAGATGGATACTGATTACTGAATGGATGATTTCTGAAGTTGACTCTCTTGGAGTTAAACTTATTTATATGTAACTATCACGAGTCCATGATTTGGAAACACAGAGATGATGTTGCATAGAGGAAATAGGTATACAGTTATCAATAGGTATACACTCATCCACAAGGCTCGTTCGAAACACAGGGGCGATATTTCTCTAACCAGGAACGAAAAAGGTGAGGCCTATGGTCGAATCAATAGGTTGAAGGAAGCATCTGCGTAACCCTAGCAGGAAGGAGGCACGGATCGAACCTTTTGGATCTGCTCGGTGGTGATGCCGGCCGGCGAGGACACCGCGCCGACCGCTCCCGGGGGCAAGGGCATCGCCTGCTGCATCGTCAGCTCTCTCGCTCGCTCGCTCCCTCCTCCTCCTTGTCGGTTGTTGGATTCGGTGGGATGTAGCTTTCTCTCTAGCTTTACTCTTTCTCGAGGTGGTTAAGCCCGGGGGAAGGGAGGGGAGGGGGGCTTTGGGTTTCAGAACTCAGCGACGACGAGACAACCAAAAGGAAATGAAAGCAGGATGGCGATTTACAAATCTGCCCTTGTGCCATACAACGATGCTCCCCGGTACACCTGGCCGTGGGCAGCCCGGATCCGAAAAAGGCTGACGCAGCCCGGACGGCCTTGCCAATGGGCTGGGCCTAGGCCTAGATTTTGAGCCCGATGGTCAAGCCGGGCTGAGCGTGAGCCTGTCGTATTTGTAGATTAAGGAAGAGGCCCGATCCGAGACTCGACGGGCTTTTTACGTGATGAGTCAGGCTTGGGCCTGATTTTTAGGCCTGACGGTCGGACTGGGCCGGGCTCGGGCCTAGGTTTGTTGCGTCAGGCTTAGGTAGGCCCGGCCTGATGGGTGGTCAGGTGATAGAGGCTAGGGTGTCCTGATCTTTCGATGAGATAATAACTATCGATTTGGTGAAGACGACTTTGACGATCCGACTACAAACATGCACGACGTTGCGCCTTAGCAAACGCTAAACCAATCTCCTGGGGTTACTGACGATGTCGGAAGCACGGTCAGCCTGACCACGAAGGTCTATTCCTGCAAGCAATCAAAGAACGAGCAAGAATATGATAAAGCAATCTGACTATTGCAAAAATATATGAAGTATTGATAATGGTGGGGATCCGTAAGCGGTCTTGGTCTGGTCGTTGGACACAAACGAAGTACACGAAGTTGCAATGGCTAACTTTTAACTAAACAAATCCTAAGGAAAAAGCTACTAGATGGATCTACTTATATAGGAGCAAGGGGTGGCGGCCAAGGAGGTGGGAGGACGTCCCAAGGCGGCCTAAAACTAACCCTAGGTCGTACAAGGCTCATGGGCCCAAGTGGAGGTGGTGCAACACCTTTGGACTTGTTGTTTGACTCGAATTCTGTTGCAGCGTCAGATTGTTTCGTCGATATCTCAATGCTCCGGACGAATTTAAAGGTGATTCCAATGAGGTTGGAAAGAGCACGAAATCTACTTTCCAACAAAAAAAGAATCACCCAATTTGGAGTCCGTATGAAAAAGTTGTTGACGTTTTGAGTCAGGTATGTCTGTGCAGTCCGAATCTGAATCCAGAACGTGAGAGACTTAGACTCTATCTTCTCTTGGCCCAAAAGTGACGTGAGAGAACTTTTTGAACATAACATAAACTTCTCCTTTTCCCTTATCTTCATATGTGAATTGTACAAATGTCCCATACACCTACAATTAGACAAAACATAAAAGTGTGTGAAGTATTTTTGTTCTGGATAACATAAATAGATTATTGAATAGTTTGCACTAGAAATCACCTGACAAATATGCATATATGAAATATTTTTGGTCGTATCCAAGGTAGTCATGTCCTCATCACCAGGTATATCCTAGGGGATTTGTTTTCAACTAGTGGACCCGTTGCCTCAAATGACATAGAGGCACGCTAAATCTATGTTCCCGGTGAAAAAAATATTCATGGTTTAAAGGTTCAGAGTTTTGTATATACACATCTTTGATAGTACGAAGCTCATCTTTCCCTAATAATAAAGTACGGATTGACTCCATCGGGTTCACCGTCGCGGTGGTTTTGTAAAATAGTCCCTGTTGTTTTAGTTAGTTAACCCGCAGTCCGTTTCTAAGTGGATGCCTACGATACTGTTTCGATTTTACAAAATACCCCCTTCATTTCTTAGAATTAAACTCGCAATCCTTTTATTGTTTTTATCCAGCCACGGCAAAGGAGGAGAAGGAGGATGGAGGCCGCATCGATCGCCGGCACGCGTGCTCGGGTGAGGGGCGGCGCCCTTGTCGGCAACAGAGACGGCTACAGCCGCGGCAGAAGACGAGAAGGCAGACGCCATGGGCGCGTGATTGTTGCGCTCATGGGCTTTGATGGAGGATGGAAGGGAGGACAACTTCGGGAGGGTACACCGCCCGCCAGTGTCAGTCCTCCGACCGAACTACGATGCCGTCGCGCTCCTCGACTTCTGCCTCCACCCCATCTAGCGCGTGTCGTTCGTCCATGTGGGTGCCAGTGGCTACCGCGCCCCGAAGGTGGTGGAACACGCGGTGGGCCGATGGCCTACGCTGAAGGCGGATGTCTACTCCCTAGGCATGCTCTTGTTGGAGCTCCTCACCGGTAAGTCGCCGACGGATGCTTCTGTAACACCCACAATGCGGCTATATCTCCCACGTGTCGGGGCACGACTTAGAGGCATAGCCGCATGGTAGGCATTGTCGCAAGAGGGGTAATCTTTACACATCTCATGTACTGAATAAGAAAGGGATAAAGAGTCGGCTTACAATCGCCACTTCACACAATACATACATATATCATACATCATCCAAGGTACAAACAAAGGTCCTACTACGGAACCAAAATAATGAAAGACCACCCCTAATGCTAGATCCCCGATCGTCCCAACTGGGCTCCACTACTGATCAACAGGAAACGAAAACAACACAACGAACAAGATCTTCATCGAGCTCCTACTTGAGCTCGGTTGCGCCACCTACACTGGTACCATCGACACCTGCAACTGTTTGGAAGTATCTGTGAGTCACGAGGACTCAGCAATCTCACACCCGCGAGATCAAGACTATTTAAGCTTATGGGTAGGATAGGGTAATGAGGTGGAGCTGCAGCAAGCACTAAGCATATATGGTGGCCAACATACACAAATGAGAGCAAGAAGAGAAGCAACGCGACAGTCGTGAACTAGAAGTGATCAAGAAGTGATCCTGAAACTACTTACGTTCAAGCATAACACAAGAACCGTGTTCACTTCCCGGACACCGCCGGAAAGAGACCATCACCATGCGGTGATGCATTTTAATTAAGTTAAGTGTCAAGTTTTCTACAACCGGACATTAAAAAATTCCCATCTGCCCATAACCACGGGCACGACTTTCGAAAGTTCAAAACCCTGCAGGGGTGTCCCAACTTAGCCCATCACAAGCTCTCACGGTCAACGAAGGATATTCCTTCTCCCAGGAAGACCCGATCAGACTCAGAATCCCGGTTACAAGACATTTCGACAATGGTAAAAAAACCCAGCAAGACCGCCCGATGCGCCGACATCCCGATAGGAGCTGCACATATCTCGTTCTCAGGGCAACACCGGATGGGATATCCTACGAGTAAAACCAAACCTCAAGTTTCCCCGAGGTGGCCCCGTAGTCTACTCGGTTCGGACCAACACTTAGACAAGCACTGGCCTGGGGGGGGCTTAAAATAAAGATGACCCTCGGGTTGGCCGACCCAAGGGAAGGGTAGATGGTGGTGAGGCAAATGGTAAAGCCAAGGTTGGGCCTTGCTGGAGGAGTTTTATTCAAAGCGAACTGTCAAGGGGTCCCCATAACACCCAACTGTGTAAGGAACGCAAAATCAAGGAACATAACACCGGTATGAGGGAAACTAGGGCGGCAAGAGTGAAACAAAACACCAGGCATAAGGCCGAGCCTTCCACCCTTTACCAAGTATATAGATGCATTAATAAAATAATAGATATTGTGATATCCCAACATATCCATGATTCCAAACATGGAACAAACTTCACCTTCACCTGCAACTAGCAATGCTATAAGAGGGGCTAAGCAAAAGCGGTAACATAGCCAAACAATGGTTTGCTAGGAAAGGTGGGTTAGAGGCTTGACATGGCAATATGGGAGGCATGATATAACAAGTGGTAGGTATCGCGATATAGCAATAGATCGAGCAACTAGCAGGCAAAGATAGAAGTGATTTCGACGGTATGGTCATCTTGCCTGAGATCCCGCAAGGAAGAAGAACGAGTCCGCGAAGAAGACAAACGGACGAAGTCGAACGAATCCTCACAACTCCGGAACAAAACCGAAACTAACGGGAGAAGCAACCCAGAAAGAAGCAAGCAACATAGTAAACCACCAAGCATAACATGGCATGATGCACAACCAAGTATGATGCATGTCTGGTTTAAATATGCATGACATGGAAAAGTGCACAAACAATACTACAAATTAAGTGGAGCTCACTATGCAACGAGCTGCATATTGACAGAACACCACATGACTTATTTAGTTCTCTCCCGTTTAAACTACTCAACAATATTAAATGTTATAAGACATGGCAAGGGGTGAAGCAAATGAAAACTATCCATCTAGGCAAGTTTAAATGAGGCCGGAACAACGAGCAACAATTCCGGAAAATCCCCATGTGCAATATTTGAATTTGGTACTGATCTGCTCTAAACCATATTTTAGAGTTGTTAAACATGCAAAGTAAAGCCACCATGTTTAACTAGGCATTTTTCTACCCCATTTACATATAAAGTTTGTTAAGTTTGGAGCTACGGTTAAATAGTTATGAATTAAATCATTTTGACATGGCATATGAGCAAAATTTAATCAAACATCATTTTAAACACGGATGAAAGTTGTATATTATTAACCTACACAAAATTCTGAGCATTTTACATATATAACTTATTTCAAACCGATGCACGGGTATTCAGTTATTAAATGCATGAACAGCAAGGGGTAATATGTAAATATGCAGTTTTTGGGATAAATGGCAAAATTCGTAGTGCACGAAAAAAAATATGCATGGGCCGAAATCTGGCTGGCCTAGCAGCGCATAGGAGAGGGGTTGGGCGCATCCTTACCCATGGGCTTCGGCCCGGTCAGTGGACAAGCTGGCAGGCCGCGTCTGGGTGAGGAGGCGTGCTGGGCCGACGGGGAGAGCAACGCGGGCCCACCGGATCTGACTGACGTGGTCAACGAAGAAACTGGGTGCTTGTCGTCTCGTTCGTGAAGCAGGGATCGAGCAGTTGGCTGCTTTCGCTCCAGGAAGAAGAAACGAGGCGGTGCTGGGACTTGAACGGGCGACACAGATGGTCAGGAACGGGCAGTGCCGAGTGGATCTGAACGGAGACAAGGTCTTGGCGACGGCAGCTTGGCGCGAAGACGACGGACGGTGTGGCGGCTTGCTCCGGGCAGTGCGCCGGCATGTGGCAGAGGAAGCAGACGTGAAGGCCGACGATAGGGGAGGCATGCATCCGGGCGGTGGAGGCCGTTCCTAGCGGCGGACTTGACGGATCGACGCAGGAGAAGGCCCTTGGCAGCCATAGCGGAGCTTCCGCTGCTCCTGCACCTGACGAGAGAGAGATACACCGGGGCATGAGAGAGAGGTTAGGGAAGGGGAACGGGATGGAGAGGGCACGAGGGGATCCTGGCCTGATTTGGCGGCGCTACTCCTGCGAGGGAGTCGACGGGTGGTGGCGCTGGGCCGAGGTGAGGAGGCGGTGCCTCTACGGGAGGATGCGGGAGGCGAGGCTGGGGCGCTGGGAGCCTCCTGGTCCGTCAGATCAGAGATCTGGCAGTCCAGATCGAGTGGGAGGTGGCAGCGGTGGTTGGTGGAGTGGATCCCGGAAGGTAGGGGATTGGGCTGCGGGGTCGAGGGAGGGGATCCCGAGAGGATTTGGGTGGAGTGGCAGCGGGATGGGACAACTGCCTAGAAATGGACAAAGGGGACACTATATATAGCAATTCAGATCAGTTTAGGGCGGTTAGGTACCTCCGATCGTAATTGGACGTTCCGAGAAAAATAGACTAGGGAGTCCAAATAAGAAAACGGTGATGTTTTATAGATGTTAGGGGATGAACCGGACCCAACGGTAACGACTGTCCGGGTTGGGTTCGAGACAACTTTCGGACGCGCACGCGAGGAGGGCCGCGGGCTGATGAGAGAGGTTAGGTTGGGCCTGGCGGTAGGTGATGGCATGTGTAGAGGGGCTTGGGCTGAGAGGAGAGGAAGAAGGCAGCCCGGCAACCGTTTCCGGAGACCGAAAACGTCCGACGTTTGAACGGCTATGTTGCCGCTATAGTTATCCGTTGGGGCGTCAAACGGACTCCGAATGCGATGAAACTTGGCAGGCGGCCTACCTACACTAAAATAAGACCGCACGCCAACTTTCAACCCATTCCGAGAACATTCTCCGACCACTTATAAAATACTATCTCGGAGGTGCCGCGGGCGCATGCAAGTGTGGTTGGGCTCAGAACGGACAACTAAGAGAACTCGGAGAACCGGACGGATGCATGTTTTGAAAACATGATGATGCAATGCACATGATGACATGGCAAGATGCAACACACAAGCAAATGACATGGCAAAGACAACGAATAACTGGAAGACACCTGGCGCAACGCTCTCGGGGAGTCACAACACTCCACCACTACGAGAGGATCTCGTCCTGAGATCTAGGACGGCATCGGAGAGAAACGGGAGGAGGAAGATAAAAGGTAAAACTAAGTTGCTTCTTTGACAAATGAGTGAAACCAAAGAACCTTTCGAGGTTGAACAAATTGAAAGAAAGTACAATGAAGATGAACAAAGTTGAAAACACTTCGTTAGAAAAAGAGGAACAAGGAACATTACTAGAACCTTGTAGGTTGAAATAAATAATAAAAAGGTTACAACGGATAAGAACTACATGCAAGCACTCCGGTTGAGATGAGATGTACAAGGAACGATAAGGATCAATTACAACAACACTCCGGTTAAAACAAGATAGAGAAGGAATAAGAATGATATAATTTGGGCAGCACTCCGACTGTAAATGAAAGGTATTGAACATGAACTTGGGAAGATTGGATGATACTTGATGAAAACAACAACACACTGCCTCCAGAACTATTGAAAGAATGGCACAAGGGGTAAGAAAGATTTCAGACAGCACTTCGGTTGAGAAGGGGGGCAAAACTTGATAAGATGAGAGAAATAGAATGAAGGACACGACACTCCAGTTGAATGGATAAGCAAAAGAAAGAACATGATCTTCACAATTCGAGATGAAGAGTGAAGAGAGCAACATCACAATGCTTCCGGAACAAAATAATAGAAGCTAGATTGTTGGGATAAAGGGACGGAGAAGAAAATGACAACTTCTGCCACAAATGAGCTTGAAGAAGCATCTTTAGGAGAAGGGTCGAACGGAGTTGTTGGAAAACCAACAACAGAAGATATGATTTCCAATAGTCTTAAGGAAAACATCCCCAAATTATGAGGTGAAGACTAGCCAGTAACGAAATCAATCAATTGGATTGAGATCAACAAGGAGATGAAAACTCCTTCATCGAGATGAGAAACGGAAATTGGATCATAGATAAGCGCAATAATGGCAACATTCCCAATGGAAGGCTTTAGGTGAAATCTATACCAAGATACTCTAATGAAGAGATTGATGGTTTTAAGATATCTCATTCCTGAGAACTTGTGAATCATGAAACACGAAGGGAAATTATCAAGAATGACATAACACCATCTCAAAAGATAAGGTAGAAAGAATTGCACTTCAGAATGCAAGATGAAGAATGCTTAAACTCCTCAAGACAAAACATGTGTTGAACACCATGTTTAATTTAGAGTATAACTTGGCGGATCTTAAATCCGAGAGAAATCTTGAAGAGCAATAGAAGAATGCAAAGAATCCTTGACGAACCACCAAGTAGCCTCCATGAAGAACTCCGGTAATCAAAGGAATGATCACAAAGAAGTGAAGGATGAAAAGAATAAGATTGAAGCCTTGCAATGATTGGATGGAGCTTCGCGATGATATAACCGAGAAAAACTTGGAACTCCAGAAAGAAAGATGAACAATTGAAATCAAGAATTTTGATGAACCTCCGGAATAAGGAATTAATCACTTGGATTAAACAAGAATAAGAATTACATCATGCTCATCCTTCACTAATTAAATTGATGTCAAGCAATGGATTTGGCATACTACTTATTCTCGTTGAAAGGATTAAGATAGATATGGCGCAAACTTGAGAAAAGACTTCAACGATCCACCCGTAAGATTGGGAAGAACAAATGATAACGTATGAAGAGGAACCTTGAACAAACCACCATAAGGATTGAAAATGAACGAAGAAAAGATAAAGAAACACCGGGAAGAATTAGAGAACGAATGAAGATACTTGAGAGAATTTGATACGAGAGAACGAAGAGATCACGAGCTGATCAGAGAATACTTGAATGATGCACCGGTAAGATTTGGAGAACAAGAGCTGAAAGCTTGAATGAATAATGTTTGAAAAGATGGCCTTTGGAGAATCAAACTGAAAAGATTCCTGAATTGCTCCGAATGGGTGAAAAGAATTCTCACAATCGGAAATAATTATGAGAGGATGGCATCAAGCTAGAGCCACGAGTCTTGAGAGAACAGGTAAGATTTGGAGGAAAAACTCTTCTTCAGTCTTCAAATGTTGAGAATAACGACGAGAAACACCACCTTGAGTTGTTGAGGCACTCCGGAATGGAAATTAGAAAGTTTGAACCAATGATGAAAAGAATGTGAAAGATCTTGGAGAAAAACATATGACTGATGAAAATCCATTCTTACGTCACACTTTGAAATAATTTGAGGATAGCTCCGGGAAAATTAGAAGAGTCAGGTAAGATCCTGGAAAAAGACCTGTGGGTTAGAGCCCACTCAAAAGAAACACCGTTGAATGATTACTTGAAAGGGAGATTGCGCCGGTTGAATTAAATGGCTTGAATGAGATAACAACCTTGTAATAACTTGAACAGATCAAGAATGGAAACGTGAATCGTCTGAGATATCTTCGGCACTCCAGAACAATTGAATAGTGAGAAGTGAATGATTCAGGGTTGCACCGGCATGAGAAAAGCATTGGACAAATGAAAGGAATATGCTTAACACCGAAGCTTGAATTGAATCCACCGGAAAAGAAAAAGAATGAATAATGATAAACTTGAGGCTCCGTTAGTATCTTCCTGAGAATCACCGGATAAGAACATTGACGGAAAAGAATGGAGAGATCTCGCATCCATAAGATGGATACTTGATTAAGAAATCTGAGTCCTTGAATAAAAAGGGTGGGAGGGCGGGAAAACAATGGCAACTTCGGATGGATGAAACAAATAACGTTGAGAAGACTTTGAGTTGATCTTGCGGATGGGAAAATGATCGTATCCACTTGAAGAGAAACACGCCGGTTGGAAAAGTATTGACATGACAACCTCGATTATCATGAAGGATTGGTATTCTCATAGAAATATGAGAGCACCGCTTCGAAAGGTATGGATTCAACACTTGACTTCGAAGCAACTCGAATACCACAACTGAAAACAAGAAACAAAGGATTGACTTGCAAAATAAGCCAGAATAAACATATGATAGACCCCATATCTTATCATGTGTCTGTTGGAAAGATATCCTACGATATACTTGAATTCCCACTTATAAACTCCTGAAACTTTCTGGTTATGCAATCAGGTGTTGGGGATACAGGGGAAGCATAATATCTCACCCAAACTAACAATCCCTACATCCACATGTATCCATCCTTCAACACATAACCAAGAAACCTTCGGAAATCATTTACCTCAACCTTCGAAAAGCATCCATTATACGAGTTATGGCAATACTCCTGAACTCCCGCCCCAATACTGGGTGGCGTCGAGGTTATCTCACCAACAACTGCTTAAAAGAGATTTTCGATGTCGGCGAACTCAGGTATTCCAGAACTGCAACGATAAAATTGTGACGACAACACCTCGGAGCTCAACTCCTCGGGACACTGCCACAACCCCTAAATGTCAGGAGGCACCAAGAACAATGTTCTCGTCACAAGACTATCGGAACGATTCCAAGATACCCGCGTGATCCTAAAAAAATTCATGAAATTTGATGAGAGAAGAGTCAAAACTCTACGTCAGGAGGCCTCACCAGAGCGACGAAGGGACTAAGGAGTAAAAAGAATCCTACTCTCCGATATATATATATATATATATATATATATATATATATATATATATATAATACTAAGACTCAAAACATTTTGTTCTAGACTCAACAACGTCAGTGATTCGATCAAGCAGGGGGCTCCTAAGTCGGGGATGGCTCTAATACCAACTTGTAACACCCACAATGCGGTTATATCTCCCACATGTCGGGGCACGACTTAGAGGCATAGCCGCATGGTAGGCATGTCGCAAGAGGGGTAATCTTTACACATCCCATGTACTGAATAAGAAAGGGATAAAGAGTCATCTTACAATTGCCACTTCACACAATACATAAATATATCATACATCATCCAAGGTACAAACAAAGGTCCGACTACGGAACCAAAATAAAGAAAGACCACCCCTAATGCTAGATCCCCGATCATCCCAACTGGGCTCCACTACTGATCAACTGGAAACGAAAACAACACAACGAACAAGATCTTCATCGAGCTCCCACTTGAGCTTGGTTGCGCCACCTACACCGGTATCATCGGCACCTGCAACTGTTTGGAAGTATCTGTGAGTCACGAGGACTCAGCAATCTCACACCCGCGAGATCAAGACTATTTAAGCTTATGGGTAGGATAGGGTAATGAGGTGGAGCTGCAGCAAGCACTAAACATATATGGTGGCTGACATACGTAAATGAGAGCGAGAAGAGAGGCAACGCGATGGTCGTGAACTAGAAGTGTCGTGCAAATATCACGGTAGATGTCCTAGTGTGAGGACTTAGTCGCGAGGCCAAAACATCTATGTGGTAGCTTGAGAGGGGTTGAGCGGAATCGAGAGACGCAACACAAGACAAGGGTTTAGACAGCTTCGGGCCCCGGGAAACATCATCCGGTAATAACCCTACATGATGTTTGTGGCTAGGTCTCATTATGATCACGAGGGAGTCGCCGTAAACTGGCTCTCCCAGTTAACCCTAACCCTTTAAGATTGTTTCTTCTTACTTGTTCCTCTTTGGGGAGCCCTGCCCCTCCTTATATATGTTGAAGGGGTAGGTTACATGTAGAGTCCAACTCGGACTTAAGACTTAACTATTATAACTTCTCTTCTTGGGCTTCTTAACATTTTGGGCTTCATAATGTCTCGGGCTTCATAACATCTCGGGCTTCATAACTCCTGGCAACCCAGTTACCACTGCCTGCCCGGGAGTTAACTGGTGCCGGTTTAAGATGGTCTGCCGGGAGTTAACTGGTGCCGGTTTAAGAATGTCTGCTGAGTTTCATCTGACTTAACTCTTGTCTTAACTGTCAGTCGGTTTAACAACCAACCACTTTACCGTCTGGGTTAACTGCCTGTTTTACTTGTCTGTCTTAACTGTCAGCCGGTTTAACAACCTGCTGGTTTACCGTCTGACTTAACACCAATTGGTTTACCACCTGCCTTAACACCTGCCGGTTTACCACCTGTCTTAACACCTGCTGGTTTAACATCTGCTTTAACACCTGCCGGTTTACTAAGTCCCAGCCGGGTTATAACTCCGGCCGGATCATACCGCGGGGTATATCCCCGACATTAGCCCCTAGTTTAATTTGGATTTTTCCATGTTAAACTGATCATGATCATCCCTAAGTCTTTGTCACTTCCTTCTTCTATAAAATCCGAGTCAATGGGCCAGCTTCATAATCAATTTGCTGACATTGGTTTGTCACAGAGAAATATTGTGAAGAATAACTCCTTTTGACTTCAGCTCCCAATGCTCAAAAATATTGGCCTTTGAAATACTCATCTGATCTTCAGCCGGTTTAAGAATGTAGAACCTTGCCGGTTTAATAATGTAGAACCTTGCCGGTTTAAGAATGTAGAACCTTGCCGGTTTACAAATATTGATGGCACCGGGTCATAATTGTAGTTAACATCAAGCTTGAAAATGTACCTCTTATATGCCTATCACTTGTAGCCCCCAAGTCTTAAGAAGGTAGCATAGCAACAACTTAAGACTTGCTTCAATATGAATGCCACAAGTTTGAAGAAATCCAGATTGTTCATCTCAATCACCAGTCAGAACTGAGTATTCCACATATGTAGCCCCCAAGTGCCGGGTTGTCATGCTTGCAGCAACCCGGGACTTGAAATTGCCTTATGCTCATAAAAACTTCAACCAGTGTAGCCCCCAAGTGCCGGCTCAGTAAGATAATATTTAGCTGGGACTTTATATATACTTCATTGAGAATGGCATTATACCATGTAACCCCCATCACGGGGCTTGAACCCACGTCCACAAGGTTGAGAGCGTTGTGCTTTACCAACTGAGCAGTGGATCCTTCAATAATAGATGAAAATTTGTGTACCTTGAATTGTTGATAGGAGCAACTGGTAGCCCCCAAGGGCCGGCTCATTACGATGTGATGAGTTGGATCTTCAATAAGTGAGAAAATAATGACTTTGCATTAGCCCCCAAGTGTCATGGTGCATGCTTGCAGTGACATGAGACTTCTGTATTTGATGTAATCCCAACTTGAATAATGTAGCCCCCAAGTGCCGGGTCGTAAGCCTGCAGCGACTCGGGACTATTCCTTCCATTGTAGAATAAATCATATCCATTGATAATATGATAGCCATTGCGCTAAAGCGACTTTGAAAACCTTAATCATAATACTGGTTATTGATAACCATAATAAAATCCAGTCGTGTTCGCTATTAAAGATTTAAATAATACAACCCAATGATTTATGAGCGCATGATTCCAATGGCGCAATCCAAATATGTACTGGCGACTTATAGTCCCAAGCCAGGCCGGGTTAATAAACACCGGATAATTTCTCATCATACACTGGCGACTTATAGTCAAAAGCCAGGCCGGGTTAATAAACGCTGGTGATTTATAATCATGCTTTATTCAACCTGTTTCTGCATACAACAAGTTTAAAGTGTCCTGGCGGTTTACCGCCGGACGGGTCATAATGCCCAACATATAACCCGGGTTTATAACCAAGGCCGCACTTAAGAATAATCAAATATGAAATATATCATACCTGTGACATTGAATCACATCGTTGGTTTACCAACTTTTTGTAGTAAGGGTGATAACCCAAATCTTGAGTACTGATAACTCCTTCCATATTATGTTGGTTTATGATAAAACCGTATCGGGTTGTGATAAACACCGGATTAACCATATATAATACTGTGAGTTATAGTCGAAACCAGACCGAATTAATGAATGCCGGATTAGGACTGATCATGTACTGACAACTTGTAGTTGAAAACTAAGCCGGGTCAAAGACGTCGGTTTATCAAGATATTAGGAACCTCAACAAAGGCGAAAAAACTTGTCAAATAGAACGCAAAAAGAAACATTTGAGGCTTTTTATGAGCTGCCAGGCTCCAAATCGAGGCTTTTCATGGGCTGCCAGGCCACTGAGTTAAGCATTTCACAAAGCCTCTTAAGATGGACCTCAATCTTTAACCAATCACGTTTTAACTTTGACGAGTTCAGGGTCTATGAGATTGACTGTCAAACGTTCGCGGGTCATACCAGGTTTACCTGGGCAGAGTGACTTACTTAAAGAAGGCAGGTTAACCCAGGGGTTTAGGTGCGAACACCAGGCTTCCAAGCCGGGCTTGATAGCCTATTACAAGGGTGCAAACTGTTGCTCCGTTGAAGCAAAGAGCCCCCAAGTAACTTCCCTGGTGGCTTTACGCCTATCAAGAGGTGTAGCTTTGGTGCAAATACAACCAAGCCCCCAAGTGATTTCTCTGGTGGCCTTACGCCGATCAAGAGGTGTAGCTATGGTTCAAATACGACCAAGCCCCCAAGTGATATATTCCCGAGCTGTGCTCGCTGGGTGCCTATGTTTGAGTTGTGTTGTGCAACAAACTCTCTTTGGCCCCTTATGATAATATTGGCTTGATAGCCGGATCAATATGTAATCAAAACTCCGCTTTATAAACAGAAGCCCCCATGTGATCAATAATATGATAAGCCAATAAGGCAGGATAACCCATGTTTGAACTGCGCATCATGGCAACAGGCCCTCTTCGGCAACCTTTAACTTCTTGCAAGAGATAAATTCATCTTGAACCGGGATTTTGAACAGGATATTGAGAGCTTCAAAGCTTTGTGGGAGACATCTTTCCCTTGAACCGGATTTGAACCAGATACTAAGGGCTTCAGCGCGGTGTGGGAGACGGGATTCCCCTTAAACTGGACTATAAACTGGAAGCATCATTGTGAGCCGGAATACTTCTGACGGCCTTTAAATTTTTATCAATATAACAGTAGCCTCCGGGACGGATTTCCCTTCAACATCCTGGGGCACTTGAATTTGCTGAAACTGGCAAGACTTGCTGCGTCATATCATCGTAGCCCCCGAGTTTTAAGATGACTCAAGGAGTTGTCTTGAAATTCTCTGTACTTGACCATAGCAGAAGGTATATATCATCAGTGTTAATAACGCGATGTAAATCCACAGAAGATTGAGGTGACTGCGGCGGGTTATAAGTGATCCCGTATGAGCCGTGTCAGCAACCCGACCAATGGTTCCTTCCAACTGGTTGTTTGAAGTTGACCAAACTGTAGTGGCAGCGATTTGTGCGCATGTCCATTGAGCCATCCAGCGTAGACGGCGGCTGAATGATAATTTGCCTCCAATGTATTGGAAGAAAAACCGGCCTAACCAAGCTGTGACTTGCTCATACTCAATAAACAGCCCATGCAGACAGGTGTAGCTAGGTATGTTGATGTAGACCGGGCCGCGAGAGACGGGCGGCAAAGACGACCGCAGCATCAGAGGCGGCTTGGACAGATGAGTCGGTCGCGTATGTTGATGTAGCGGGGCGGCAACTTGCTCACGCATCTGTCCAGCAGTACGGCACGGACAAGCACTAGTGCAAAAACAATATTGGCTTACGCCCCTTTGCCACACCTTTGTAATAAATAATGGTCCTGCGAGATAAAAATACCACACACCAGAATAATTGTTTTCAAACAATGTAATATATACTGATAAGATTTATAGAAAGGATAGCACCTGGTATTTTTGTCAGATGAACGTGAACAGTGGAGTAGCATTGGTCAGCTCACAATAGCAAAAGTCACCTGGCGGCCGTGGCAGCTCAACAGTAGGATAGGCTGGGTCAAAGTGACTTGGAAGCGACGATTTGGAACGACATCCGGTTTACAGGATGATCCTCCTCCTTTTTTTAACCAACAGTTGATCTTTCTGATGTAGTACTGCTCTGTATAGCTTTAGTATTTGTAGCACCAGGCCTCCACGTAACCCGCCCTCCTTCGTCTTTTTCTTGTCTCACATGAAGTTTGTACATGGATCACTTTGATTGAAAATACCATGCAAGGCCACTCGTGAGTCGTGATACTCCCATGCTGTGACTGTCAGGTACAGGTACGTGGAGGGATAACTTGATCAATGTGACGCAGCACCTTTAAACCAGAAGAAAATGACAGAACGTCATCTGCCTCCTTCTGCTGACACATGTCATCTAGACTCCATGCACTTGCTTTCGCTCTCTCCACTTGATTTCTTCCAACAAAATAACACCGGCCACCGACGGCAACCACCACAGTAGGATGCAGGCACCACCGGCCGCTGGAACCACTCCACTCGCTATTCTTTTTCACCGGGTCAAACTCCCCCTCATAATCCTTTACTTCAACGAGCCAAGATGCTCAGGGGTGCATCAGTAAAGCGGAGCGATGCTGTGGCGGCTCATCGGCACAGGGCTGCGACACAGGTAAAAGAAGGTGAGCATGGCGAGGCGACTTAACGGCGATGACGGCGAGGTGGCGGGCCAGGTCGGAGTGCGACGGTTCAGAGGCGGGCGAGTCCGAGGTAGAGCCGGCTCATGGAGGAGTGGCGGGTTTGAAGCACGGCCACAACGACTGAAAGGCCAGGCGGCCCGAGGATGTACCCAGTGAAGCGGAGCTATGGTGGCGGGTTGTCTTGGCAGCTCACGATGTAGGTGAGGCAGTTTAGCTTGAGGCCGCGGCGACGCGCCGGTTTAACTTGAGGCGAAGCCGATGGACCGGCGTCGGTGAGTTGGAGTAGCTAAAACAGGACTGCGGCGGCGAGTTACAGCAGCTCGACAACGGCAGCTGAAGCAGGGACGCTAGCGGGCAGCTCACGACCGAAGATGAGGCGAGGCCCAAGGCTGTGGCTGAAGCGGACTGCAGCGTTGGTCTTGACCCGGCAAGGCGGTTTGAGGCGAGGGGCGACTCGTGTGATTTGCATCTTGCAACAGACCTAGGCCGGCCTGGCGCAGCGATGGTGACGATTTGAGGCAGCCAAGGGTCGCGGCGGTTTGGAGACGGCGACTCAAGACCACGGTACGGGTCGCGCAGGACGAAGTGAGGCCCCGGCGATGGCTCGGAGATGGGCTGCTTGAGGCCACTCTGGCAGGGGCAGTTCGTGGCGACAGGGAGGTTCACAGCGGTAATTTGAAATCGACCGGCAGGGCGACTCTCCACAGACGGGCGAGGCCATGCGGATCCAGACCGCAAGCGTTTGCGACAGACGCAAGGCGACTTATAAACGGACGGCCACTCGAGGCGTGGTGACCAGTGGAACTCGGCGTTGAAAATAGGGCGACCCGGCGGCCACGCGCCACGGCAGCTCGACGTGAAGGTGAGGTTTCAACAGAGGAGCGAGTACCGTGGGGTCAAAGCTGAGGCGGATTGAAGCGAAGGCCTGCGAGGCAGGGTCGACTTGCGGCCGGGTTAACCTAGCGCGGCGGCTCGCGGTGAGTCTGCGGACGCGACTCAGAGGCATTAGGGCGGTTTGACGATCCGGTGGTCCGGCTTGAAGCCGTGGGCGGCCGGAGATGAAGCTCGCCAGCGGCGTAGAATAGCTGGTGGCGGAGACTCAGGGCGCAGCGCAGTTCAGAGGACGGCAGAACCAGCTCAACTCCGCAGCAGAGATTAGTAGATGTGTCAAGTCAATCCGTATCTGAATCAATCCAAGTGAGTACAATCCAGCGTTTTAAGACAACAACAGCGGCGGTCAACGGAGATGGATGGTGACCCGGCGTTGTGGCGGTTCAGAAGTGGAGGGACGTGCAGGCGCGATGGCCCGGCAGCGAGGCATAGGCAGGTGAAGAGGGAGCTGCAGTGTGGGACAGTGGACTCGGTGCGGGGCCGTGCTTGAAGCGAGGCCGACAAAGGTAACCCAGCGGCGGGGTCGGGCGACTTGGCAGCTCGAGGCCGGCGATTCAACCGTGGAGTAGGAAAACCCAACTTGACATGCGCAATCAAAAGCGCAAGGCCGGTTCAAAGCCATGATGGATGAGGTGGCGAGGTGAATCGGAAGCGACGCGGCTTGACCACAGCAACTCCGCTTCGGCCGCGGGTGCAAGGAGAGTCACTCCGCGATGATTCCTGCGGGGACGGTTTGATAAGCCCTGACTACTGTGCCCCTCGGTGACTGAAGGCAAGGGTGTAAGGCGACAACGGTTTGCTGGTACGGCGGCGTGAGGCCACTTGCAATGGAGGCGAGGTGGAGGCCTGGTGTAGAGGGGAACTCAGGGCGACGACTACTTGATACGGAACCCCGGCCACGGCATAGGTCAACAGCTCAGCACGGCCGTGCTACAGACCAGCGAGCATGATCCGGCAGGGCGACTTGTAGTGACAGGTCACAACGACGGGCGAGGCCGCACGGCAGCTCAAAGCAGAGGCAGCGTGGTGACTCGGACATAGTAGACGGCCGACAGGAGCCGCGGATGCAGGGCCGTGTGTATTGGAGCTTGCGGCGTCGGAGTCCGGCGGCTTGACGTGCGGTAGATCGCAGAAGCCTTGACAGTGGCTGGGGAGAGGTTGTGAAGTTTAGCGGCTCGAAGGAAAACCGGGAGCTTGCCAATGAAGCGGCGGCCGTGACTTTAGAGGAGACCGGGTTATGGTTGTTGATTCCAGGTTGGGTTGATCCAATTGCAGTATTGATTTGAATAATATAAGACACGAGACCAAGTCGTGATCGTATGGTTCCTGTTTGCTTGCCCACCCACAGGTGTTTTGATATGGACTAATCTGACGCGGCGTTCGGCGGCTGCAGCAAGATTCTTGCCTGTCTCAGTGACCCGCAATAGTACAGGCGAATATTGACCTCCTCCATGTTGTAGTAGCTTTTGGACTATCCACGCCGGATCACGGTGGTCTCCTACTTAAGAAACGCACACTTAAAAATTCCTTCTTTGACACTTCTGGTGTTCCAGGATACTAGTGATTCGCCCGAAAAAAAAGTTTGTCTCGGCTTCCATGGCGGCCACTGTAACCGATATTGATTCGTCTCCAGATTCGATGAATCGCCGGGTCACGTATATCACGCGTAACCCTAATTTTCTCTTGACCTCAAACCTCAAAGATTGCAAATTTAGGCTGATGAATTCGAAGTTGACGCAGATTCTTCCAGACAGGAATTTTCTCCTCCAGAAAATTGTGAATTTCTCGATCCTTAGAAGAGATCCCTTCAAGAACTCCTCACCACCGTGCATCAGCCCCATGGTGGGCGCCAACTGTCGTGGAAATATCACGGCAGATGTCCTAGTGTGAGGACTTAGTCGCGAGGCCAACGCATCTATGTGGTAGCTTGAGAGGGGTTGAGCGGAATCGAGAGACGCAACACAAGACAAGGGTTTAGACAGCTTCGGGCCCGGGAAACATCATCCGGTAATAACCCTACATGTTGTTTGTGGCTAGGTCTCATTATGATCATGAGGGAGTCGCCGTAAACCGGCTCTCCCAGTTAACCCTAACCCTTTAAGATTGTTTTTTCTTACTTGTTCCTCTTTGGGGAGCCCTGCCCCTCCTTATATATGTTGAAGGGGTGGGTTACATGTAGAGTCCAACTCGGACTTAAGACTTAACTATTATAACTTCTCTTCTTGGGCTTCTTAACATTTTGGGCTTCATAACGTCTCGGGCTTCATAACATCTTGGGCTTCATAACTCCTGGCAACCCAGTTACCACTGCCTGCTCGGGAGTTAACTGGTGCCGGTTTAAGATGGTCTGCCGAGAGTTAACTGGTGCCGGTTTAAGAATGTCTACTGAGTTATCATCTGACTTAACTCTTGTCTTAACTGTCATCCGGTTTAACAACTGGCCGGTTTACCGTCTGGGTTAACTGCCTGTTTTACCTGTCTGTCTTAACTGTCAGCCGGTTTAACAACCTGTCAGTTTACCGTCTGACTTAACACCAATTGGTTTACCACCTGCCTTAACACCTGCCGGTTTACCACCTGTCTTAACACCTGCCGGTTTAACATCTGCTTTAACACCTGCCGGTTTACTAAGTCTCAGCCGGGTTATAACTCCGGCTGGATCATACCGCGGGGTATATCCCTGACAAGAAGTGATCAAGAAGTGATCATGAAACTACTTACATTCAAGCATAAAACAAGAACCGTGTTCACTTCCCAGACACTGCCGGAAAGAGACCATCACCATGTGGTGATGCATTTTAATGAAGTTAAGTGTCAAGTTTTCTACAACTGGACATTAACAAATTCCCATCTGCCCATAACCGCGGGCACGACTTTCGAAAGATCAAAACCATGCAAGTGTGTCTCAACTTAGCCCATCACAAGCTCTCACAGTCAACGAAGGATATTCCTTCTCCCAGGAAGACCCGATCAGACTCGGAATCCCGGTTACAAGATATTTCGACAATGGTAAAACAAAACCAGCAAGACCGCCCGATGCGCCGACATCCCGATAGGAGCTGCACATATCTCATTCTCAGGGCAACACCGGATGAGACATCCTACGAGTAAAACCAAACCTCAAGTTTCCCCGAGGTGGCCCCGCAGTCTACTCGGTTCGGACCAACACTTAGACAAGCACTGGCCTGGGGGGGGGCTTAAAATAAACATGACCCTCGGGTTGGCCGACCCAAGGGAAGGGTAGATGGTGGTGAGGCAAATGGTAAAGCCAAGGTTGGGCCTTGCTGGAGGAGTTTTATTCAAAGCGAACTGTCAAGGGGTCCCCATAACACCCAACCATGTAAGGAACGCAAAATCAAGGAACATAACACCGGTATGATGGAAACTAGGGCGGCAAGAGTGAAACAAAACACCAGACATAAGGCCGAGCCTTCCACCCTTTACCAAGTATATAGATGCATTAATAAAACAATAGATATTGTGATATCCCAACATATCCATGATTCCAAACATGGAACAAACTTCACCTTCACCTGCAACTAGCAACGCTATAAGAGGGGCTGAGCAAAAGCGGTAACATAGCCAAACAACGGTTTGCTAGGAAAGGTGGGTTAGAGGCTTGACATGGCAATATGGGAGGCATGATATAGCAAGTGGTAGGTATCGCGGCATAGCAATAGATAGAGCAACTAGCAGGCAAAGATAGAAGTGATTTCGAGGGTATGGTCATCTTGCATGAGATCCCGCAAGGAAGAAGAACGAGTCCCTGAAGAAGACAAACTGACGAAGTCGAATGAATCCTCACAACTCCGGAACAAAACCGAAACTAACGAGAGAAGCAACCCAGAAAGAAGCAAGCAACATAGTAAACCACCAAGCATAACATGGCATGATGCACAACCAAGTATGATGCATGTCCGGTTTAAATATGCATGACATGGCAAAGTGCACAAACAATACTACAAATTAAGTGGAGCTCAATATGAAACGAGTTGCATATTGACAACACCACATGACTTATTTAGTTCTCTCCCGTTTAAACTACTCAACAATATTAAATGTTATAAGACATGGCAAGGGGTGAAGCAAAGGAAAACTACCCATCTAGGCAAGTTTAAATGAGGCCGGAACAACAAGTAACAATTCCGGAAAATCCCCATGTGCAATATTTGAATTTGGTACTGATCTGCTCTAAACCATATTTTAGAGTTGTTAAACATGCAAAGTAAAGCCACCATGTTAAACTAGGCATTTTTCTACCCCATTTACATATAAAGTTTGTTAAGTTTGGAGCTACGGTTAAATAGTTATGAATTAAATCATTTTGACATGGCATATGAGCAAAATTAAATCAAACATCATTTTAAACACGGATGAAAGTTGTATATTATTAACCTACACAAAATTCTGAGCATTTTACATATATAGCTTATTTCAAACCGATGCACGGGTATTTAGTTATTAAATGCATGAATAGCAAGGGGTAATCTGTAAATATGCAGTTTTTGGGATAAATGGCAAAATTCGCAGTGCACGAAAAAATATGCATGGGCCGAAATCTGGCTGGCCCAGCAACGCATAGGAGAGGGGCTGGGCGCATCCTCACCCTTGGGCTTCGGCCCGGTCAGTGGACAAGTTGGCAGGCCGCGTCTGGGTGAGGAGGCGTGCTGGGCCGACGGGGAAAGCAACGCGAGCCCACTGGATATGACTGACGTGGTCAACGAAGAAATTGGGCGCTCGTCATCTCGTTTGTGAAGCAGGGATCGAGCTGTTGGCTGCTTTCGCTCCAGGAAGAAGAAACGAGGCGGTGCTGGGACTTGAACGGGCGACGCAGATGGTCAGGAACGGGCAGCTCCGAGTGGATCTGAACGGAGACAAGGTCTTGGCGACGGCAGGTTGGCGCGAAGACGACGGACGGTGCGGCGGCTTGCTCCGGGAGGTGCGCCGGCGTGAGGCAGAGGAAGCAGACGCGAAGGCTGACGGTAGGGGAGGCATGCATCCGTGCGATGGCGGCCATTCCCGGTGACGGACTTGACGGATCGACGCAGGAGAAGGCCCTTGGCAGCCATAGCGGAGCTTCCGCTGCTCCTGCACCTGACGAGAGAGAGAGACACCGGGGCATGAGAGAGAGGTTAGGGAAGGGGAACGGGATGGAGAGGGCGCGAGGGGATCCTGGCCTGATCCGACGGCGCTACTCCGGCGAGGCAGTCGACGGGTGGTGGCGTTGGGCCGAGGCGAGGAGGCGGTGCCTCTGCGGGAAGATGCGGGAGGCCAGGCTGGGGCGTTGGGAGCCTCCTGGTCCGTCGGATCAGAGATCTGGTGGTCCAGATCGAGTGGGAGGTGGCAGCGGTGGTTGATGGAGTGGATCCGAGGAAGGTAGGGGGTTGGGCTGCGGGGTCGAGGGAGGGGATCCCGAGAGGATTTGGGTGGAGTGGCAGCGGGATGGGACAACTGCCTAGTATTTAGGGTTTGTCTAGAAATGGACAAAGGGGACACTATATATAGCAACTCATATCAGTTTAGGGCGGTTAGGTACCTCCGATCGTAATCAGAAGTTCCGAACAAAATAGACTAGGGAGTCCAAATAAGAAAACAGTGATGTTTTATAGATGTTAGGGGATGATCCGGACCCAACGGTAATGACTGTCCGGGTTGGGTTCAGGACAACTTTCAGGCGTGCGCGCGAGGAGGGCCGCGGGCTGACGAGAGAGGTTAGGTTGGGCCTGGCGGTAGGTGATGGCCTGTGTAGAGGGTCTTGGGCTGAGAGGAGAGGAAGAAGGCAGCCCGGCAACCGTTTCCGGAGACCAAAAACGTCCGACGTTTGACCGGCTATACTGCCGCTATAGTTATCCGTTGGGGCGTCAAACGGACTCCGAATGCGATGAAACTTGGCAGGCGGCCTACCTACACTAAAATAAGACCACACGCCAACTTTCAACCCATTCCGAAAACATTCTCCAGCCACTTATAAAATACTATCTTGGAGGTGCCGCGGGCACGTGTAAGTGTGGTTGGGCTCAGAATGGACAACGGAGAGAATTCGAAGAACCGGACGGATGCAAGTTTCGAAAACATGATGATGCAATGCACATAATGACATGGCAAGATACAACATGCAAGCAAATGACATGGTAAAGACAGCGAATAACTAGAAGACACCTAGCGCAACGGTCTCGGGGTGTCACAGCTTCCCTGCAGGAGGGCGTCCTGCCACGATGCGCGAGCTTCGGGCCGGCCGTGTCTTCCAACTCGAGTGTCCTCCATGGTGGGGAGAGGAGCAGAAGTATGGGGAAAGGGAGAGATTTTTTTTCAAAACTGTGATGATTTTTATAGCAAATTCGGAATCTATATGTCCTCACACAAGAAAATCAAAACTAGCACCCTGTCGGCCTCCAGTTGGCCGAAGAGGGGCTCTTCCGCCTGCGGTTGACCGAAGTGGGCTCTTCAGCCTCCCGTTGGCTGAAGAGTACCCCAACTGGACTGAAGAGTACTCTTTGGTCTACCGTTGGCCGAAGAGTGCTCTTTGGTCATCCGTAGGCCGAAGAGTACTCTTTGGGGCCCAAGGCCTAGCATAGGCAAAAGAGCGCAGCCATGCAGCTTCGGCCTCCTGTTAATGCAAAAAGTTGGGGCCCGAGGACTCTTCGGCCTACGGTAGACCAAAGAGTCCTTTTCAACCCAGTTGGGGCACTCTTCGGCCAACGGGAGGCTGAAGAGCCCACTTCGGTCAACCGCAGGCCGAACAGCCCCTCTTCGGCCAACTGGAGGTCGACGGGGTGCTACTTTTGATTTTGGTGCGTGAGAATGTATAGATTCCGAATTTGTTATAAAAATCATCACAGTTTTGAAAAAAATTAAAGGAAGAGAGGCGGCTTGACGCACCAGAGGTGGGGATAGAAGAAGCAGTACAGGAAGAAGGAGAGAGGCGGCTGGACACACCATTGGTGGGAGGTAGGGCGAGTTAGGCGGCGGTGCTGGTCACGACGGTGTCGTTGCAAGCTGGCTCGGTGGCGCCGAGTTGCTGACGCTCGAGTTGTGTTCGACATAATGCATGTAAAGTGAACAATTACAAAAATGGCCACTGGACAGCACCAGACCATGCACTGCCTCTGGCGCCTAGAAGCTTATGCCTTCTCTTCCGGGCTCAAGCTCACCGCCCTGCCAGCAAGCGCCCTGACCAAAGCTCGAGAAATATTGCCACCCTATCCCCATGTTCGTGCTACCACTTCTGCTCCAAAAAAGGCTTGGTGATGACCCTCGAGCTCACGGTCTGTTACTTAGTGAAGATAATGAAAAGCTTAAATTCAATTTGGAAACTATACATCCATCAAGCACTTCATATGGTGGGGCATACACTACCGCACTTCCTCTGGGTGATTCCATGGAAGTCTTTGGTGATGAGTCATGTTACACATCTGAGCTGGTTACAGGAACTACAAGCAGGTGTTGTCCTTTGCACTTATGGTAAAGAGGCATATGTTGTCTGCAACTGCTCATAAAGAGCAACTGCAGAGTGTGTTGGAATATCACTTGGCCATTGTTTATTGTTAGAAGCTCGTGGTATGTCTGTTTCTGCTGTAACCCTGAAGCAATTCAAGTTCCAGTCTTGAGCAAGCATTAGATGCTAACTTGAGGAAAATCGAGAGGAGTGTTGCTGCACTAGCTACAACTGATTGCTGGACAGTCACTTAGGGCAGTATCATTCCCATATAAATATTTCAGAATTGTGTATCTTTGATTCATGAATGGTAGGACCAAGGATGGATAAATGAAATGCTTTGTAGTTCAGAAGAGAGTTAACAATGATTAGCGACGCTGGTTGGCTGAATGTGCTACTAAAGAAGGTATGTATGGACATATCAAGTAAGCCCTGCTAGCAATGCTTCATTTCCTACACTGTTTCTTGTGTTATTACTTTCATAGTGAGTGCAAGTTTGCAATCTGATATATGCAGAGGTCTGCTAATGGGTTCTAGGTAGCCGGGATTGAGGAAATTATATTAGCCAAGAAGAGAGCCCTCTGTTTTATGGTGCAGTAGCATTGTCTTTTACAATCTACATTATATTTTTTTCTTCTCTTTTTATACTTGTAACTGAATCTTTTATCTCTTAAAGAATTGAAATCAGGACTGCTGGTTTATTTTTCGTAGTGTCGTCGCTCTTTACATAGAGACATGGTCTTCCTCATTCTTAAGTCATTTTCCTTTGTAGCCAACATTGTTTTTCTAAGGTTGTGATGGAAATGGATGAGGTCGTCCTTCTATAGGTCGTCATTTGTTGTTATATGATCTTTTTGTACATGGCATGATGTTTAAGGAAGCAAAGGCGCTTTGAGGTTCTCAATTGGTAATTTTTGTACTATGGTTTTTGCATAGAATTATAATGTAGCATGTAATTTCAGGCTATGGTCATCTTTTATACCAAGATGAATACCTGATAATAATAAAAAATAAGAGAAAAGCAAACTCATTAATTGTGTAGTTTTTGCTGATATACATTTTGACCTTGGCGTGCGCCTCTATGTCGTCGTCGGGTGGCACCGTTAGGATGTTGGCGTGCCGCATCGGTGGACATTTACATGAACATATCAACTTTCTCTTCTGTTGCAACGCCGGGCATATGTGCTAGTTTTAAATAAAATATATGTTTTAGTTAGTTTAGCTGTAGGCAAGTACATATGATAAAAATGGTGTCTTGTTGTCACAATGAGATGGTATATAGTCCCATTTAAAACCATGTCATGTTGAAAATATATATATACACACACATATTCTAAGTTGGTGGTATATAGTCCCATTTAAAACCATGTCATGTTGAAAATATGTGTATCCTTTTAGTAATCTTTTTGTCTGGCCAGATACGCACGCTAAAAATTTACGTTTATGTATAAACTAGCACAAATGACCATGCATTGCAACAGGACTGTAGAAAAAATAATGTAACGCTGCTACATGTACAATACGGTTTGTATGAAATGACGGGTGGGGAAAAAGGCAGAAGACAAAGCTTTAGAGGCTCGCATCTTAGGCTAACAAAATGACACGAACAATTTAATTAGTAATGGCATTCTGATGACCTCATCAAGGTGATGCTAGAGTTGGCAACATCTGGTTCACATCCTCATATGACACATATCTTGGTGTGTGGCTAACGAAAACAATCTGATGAGGGACAATGTCTAGATTGTTGACAGTATCTAGATGAGTATATTGGTGTGAGTAATTAAAAAATTTCACCAAGCCGGGCATAGGCTTGCGGCGGTCGGTATGTATTGAATGATGAAATTAGTCACTCACGATGCATGATTTGAATCTCTGACTGGATTCTAGTCATTATGGGTGCTTTTGTATGGAGCAAATGCCGACTGCCATGAATAGTGGTTTACCCGATCAAGAAACTGGGTCGCGGGACATGTGGCACTAATAACAAAAACAATATATTAATTGAGGGCAGTGATTTTTGGACTTAGTTCGAGCCACGGGACATGATCCCAAATCAATTGATCTAGGTGAAGGATGATGAATTGATTGAGGGTGTGTTTTTTTACATGGTTTGGGACATGAGACATCATCCTGAATCAATTGATATAGGTGAACAACGCCATTTTTAGATAATTAGTTCAGACTGGAATTTAAAGTAGAACAATGTCAATAAGTAATAGCATTTTCAACAATCTAGAGTAGCTGGAGTAGCAAGTATACCAACTCGTAGCAGCAAGCAGAATATGTCTCATTTATGTTTTGGTGGATGTTGATTGAAGTTCAGGAAGAGATCGTCTTCTCGATATCAGGCAACACTGCCTGGATACTGCCCGGACATGGTCGTGTCCCTCTCTTCAGGCATAAAAGGCACTCCTATCTTACTGGATACCAGCTCAAAAGAAGTCTTGGCACAAATGGTGCTCCCGATGAATTGATGATCACATCAGTGCAATAAACTCTGGAGTTGAATCATGACCTTGGAAAGAGCCGTAGGGTCCACATAATTGTAGGCTTCCATGGCTAAGTAAACGGTTACATTTTATGCCAAAAACCTACAGATTAATAACAGAAACAGCAGAGTGCTTGTCAAGATGTATAGATAAAGTGTGTGAGCAAATACCATAGACCAACATATGCATATCAGTATATCACATTCCATGTGAAGAGAAAACACATGAAAAGGCACTAAGCATTTTAGTTTGTCATGGGATCGATCAAGTAACGAACTAACCCAGGTTATTCGACAACTCCAAGTAGTGGTCTATAAAGAACAATCGGCCAGGAATTGTTGCTAAAAATCAAACAGGAATTAGGGGCCCACATGTGGGTAAGGGGGAAAATCCCCTTCTCTTCTTCCTCCCGCATCAAGAGATCAGACTTCTTGCGTCACACCCTTGCCCACCCGTCAGCCGCCTATGGTGCTGGCGCTTCCAGCCATCACTTCATTGACAGACCATTGCCCCCCCAAGCAAAACTTCCTCCGCTGCTTTGCCCCGTTATGGGTCTCGACCACCTCATCACCCAGCCGTAGAGGTTCCTAATTCGTGCAAGAGCAGGGCTCCTGTTCATGGCAGGAGTGGAGCGTACATCAGCTCCCTACCACACTGCCCGAGACACTGTTGAGGCTGCGCTGTAGCAGACAGTGGTCACGTTCCCAACAGCTGAGGATTGGCGACAGCGGCTCCAATCCTACATCCACGTGTGCACCGCAGCGAGGCTACCTGGGGCAGACCATGGTCATGTCCCCCAGCAGCTGAGGATTGGCGGTAGCGGCTCCAATCCTCCATCCGTGTGTGCACCACGACGAGGCTACCTGAGGCTGGGGAGACATAGGAATGTCCACCCGGTGTGCCAGAGATGACCATGATGCAGAGGTTAGCTGGACCACCAAGTAGGAGCATCTCCTGTTGGGGAACGCAATAATTTCAAAAAATTCCTACACACACGAAATATCATGGTGATGCATAGCAATGAAAGGGATGAGTGTTGTCCACGTACCATCGTAGACCATAAGCGGAAGCGTTATGACAACGCAGTTGATGTAGTCGTACGTCTTCACGATCGACCGATCCTAGTACCGAAAGTACGACACCTCCGCAATCTGCACATGTTCGGCTCGGTGACGTCCCACGAACTCACGATCCAGCAGAGTGTCGAGGGAGAGCTTCGTTAGCACGACGGTGTGATGACAGTGATGATGATGCTACCGAAACAGGGCTTCACCTAAGCACCGCTACGATATGACCAAGGTTGATTATGGTGGAGGGGGGCACCGCACACGGCTAAGGGATCAATGATCAACTTATGTGTTATAGGGTGCCCCTGCCCCCGTATATAAAGGAGCAAGGGGGGAGGCCAGCCGGCCTTGGGGCGCGCCAAGGAGAGGGAGGAGTCCTCCTCCTAGTAGGAGGAGGACTCCCCCTTTCCTAGTCCAACTAGGAAGAAGGAGGGGGAAGGAAAGAGGGGGAGAGATGGAGGGAGGGATGGCAGTTTTGCCCATGGGTATGGGTACCCGCGGGTATCCTACCCAAAAACAATGGGTATGGGCAAGACTTGAAGAGATTTTCTACCCACGGGTAATGGGTACCCATACCCTTAAAATATATGGATAGGGCATGGGTAAGAAATTATGCCCATGGGCAACCCAATGGATACCCAGAAAAAATTAATAAATGAAAATAACTCCTATAACATGTGGGGTTAACATTCAACTCATATGGTCCAACCCTAAATCTCATATTCCTTAAACAAGTCATAGCTCATAGGCTCATAATCACCTGCTCGCCACTCCTTATACGTCCTATGTGACTCCTCAGAAAGATAAAATATCGACTCTTCGCTACCAGACTCTTGTCGAACACTCGATCCAGCGATCCCCAATTCCCACCACCGCCTTCCACTACGCCGGCCTTCCACCAACTGCTGCTCATACTCCCCTGATGCCTCCAAGAGGCCACCCACTGGAGGAGGCCACATACGTGCTATACTACTCTACCATGATCACTTGAATTTTGAACTCATTTCTCTACCTCTTAAGAACTTGAATGCTATATATTGTATCCAGTGGATTGATGACCCACAAGTATAGGGGATCTATCATAGTCCTTTCGATAAGTAAGAGTGTCGAACCCAACGAGGAGCAGAAGGAAATGATAAGCGATTTCCAGCAAGGTATTCTCTGCAAGTACTGAAATAAGTGACAACAGATAGTTTTGTGATAGGATAATTTGTAACGAGCAACAAGTAACAAAAGTAAATAAAGTGCAGCAAGGTGGCCCAATCCTTTTTGTAGCAAAGGACAAGCCTGGAAAAACTCTTATATAGAGAAAAGTGCTCCCGAAGACACATGAGAATATCATCAAGCTAGTTTTCATCACGCTCATATGAT
The DNA here is from genome assembly GCF_002162155.2 of Triticum dicoccoides. Classification (NCBI taxonomy): domain Eukaryota; kingdom Viridiplantae; phylum Streptophyta; class Magnoliopsida; order Poales; family Poaceae; genus Triticum; species Triticum dicoccoides. Next base: position 330,266,582 of record NC_041386.1, read on the forward strand.
TCGCGTTTGGTACTTTGATAATTTGGTATGTGGGTGGACCGGTGCTTGGGTGCTGCCCTTACTTGGACAAGTATCCCACTTATGATTAACCTCTATTGCAAGCATCCACAACTACAACAAAAGTATTAAGGTAAACCTAACCATAGCATGAAACATATGGATCCAAATCAGCCCCTTACGAAGCAACGCATAAACTAGGGTTTAAGCTTCTGTCACTCTAGCAACCCATCATCTACTTATTACTTCCCAATGCCTTCCTCTAGGCCCAAATAATGGTGAAGTGTCATGTAGTCGACGTTCACATAACACCACTAGAGGAGAGACAACATACATCTCATCAAAATATCGAATGAATACCAAATTCACATGACTACTAATAGCAAGACTTCTCCCATGTCCTCAGGAACAAACGTAACTACTCACAAAGCATAAACATTTTCATAATCAGAGGGGTATTAATATGCATATAGGATCTGAACATATGATCTTCGACCAATTAAACCAACTAGCATCAACTACAATGAGTAATTAACACTACTAGCAACCTACTAGCACCAATCCGGACTTGGAGACAAGAATTGGATACAAGAGATGAACTAGGGTTTTGAGAGGAGATGGTGCTGATGAAGATGTTGATGGAGATTGCCCTCTCCCGATGAGAGGAGCGTTGGTGATGACGATGGTGATGATTTCCCCCTCCGGGAGGGAAGTTTCCCCGGCAGAACAGCTCCGCCAGAGCCCTAGATTGGTTTTGCCAAGGTTCCGTCTCGTGGCGGCGGAGTTTCGTCCGAGAAGATGACTTGTTATTTTTTCCCATCGAAAGACTTCATATAGCAGAAGATGGTCAACGGAGGGCCACCAGGGGGCCCACGAGGTAGGGGGGCGCGCCCAGGGGGTAGGGCGCGCCCCCACCCTCGTGGGCAGGGTGTGGCCCCCCTGGTGAGGTTCTTGCTCTCAGTATTTTTTATATATTTGGAAAACGTCTTCTGTGAAGTTTCAGGACTTTTGGAGCTGTGCAGAATAGGTATCTAATATTTGCTCCTTTTCCAGCCCAGAATCCCAGCTGCCGGCATTCTCCCTCTTTATGTAAACCTTGTAAAATAAGAGAGAATAGGCATAAGTATTGTGACATAATGTGTAATAACAGCCCATAATGCAATAAATATCGATATAAAAGCATGATGCAAAATGGACATATCAACTCCCCCAAGCTTAGACCTCGCTTGTCCTCAAGCGAAAAGCCGGAATCAAAAAATATGTCCACATGTTTAGAGATAGAGGTGTCTATAAAAATAAAATACAGACATGAGGGCATCATGATCATTCTTAGAACATCAACTTATATAATTCTTGTCATATGATTTCTTATGCTAGAGTAATAATTCAATCGCAATCTCAAGTATGAATGGTAAACTTCATTAAAAACTAACAAACTATAATCTCAGTCATTGGAGCAATTGCAATTTATCATAACATAGGAAAGAGTCAATATATAAGAGCTTTTCAGCAAGTCCACATACTCAACTATCATATAGTCTTTTGTTGGGGAACGTATCAGAAATTCAAAATTTTCTACGCATCACCAAGATCAATCTATGGAGTAATCTAGCAACGAGGGGAAGGAGAGTGCATCTACATACCCTTGTAGATCGCTAAGCGGAAGCGTTCAAGTGAACGGGGTTGATGGAGTCGTACTCATCGTGATCCAAATCACCGATGATCCTAGTGCCGAACGGACGGCACCTCCGCGTTCAACACACATGTAGCTCGGTGACGTCTCCCATGCCTTGATCCAGCAAGGAGAGAGGGAGAGGTTGGGGAAGACTCCGTCCAGTAGCAGCACGATGGCGTGGTGGTGGTGGAGGAGCGTGGTACTCCAGCAGGGCTTCGCCAAGCACCGCAAGAGACGAGGAGGGAGAGGGGTAGGGCTGCGCCAAGAAGGAGATGTTCTCGTGTGTATGGCAGCCCAAAACCCCACTATATATAGGGGAAAGGGAGGGGCTGCGCCCCCACCTAGGTTTCCACCCCTAGGGGTGGAGGCCAGCCCTAGATCCCATCTAGGGGGCGGCCAAGGGGGGAGAGAGGGGGGGTGCACCACTAGGTGGGCCTTAGGCCCATCTGAGCCTAAAGTTCCCCCTTTTCCCCTTCTCTCTTCGCCTTGGGCCCTGGTGGGGGGGCGCACCAGCCCACCTGGGGCTGGTCCCCTCTCACACTTGGCCCATGCAGCCCTCTGGGGCAGGTAGCCCCGCCTGGTGGACCCCCGGGACCCTCCCAGTGGTCCCGGTACGTTACCGATAGCACCCGAAACTTTTCCGGTGACCAAAACAGGACTTCCCATATATAAATCTTCACCTCCGGACCATTCCGGAACTCCTCATGATGTCCGGGATCTCATTCGGAACTCCGAACAACATTCAGTAACCCCGTATATCTATTCCCTATAACCCTAGCGTCATCGAACCTTAAGTGTGTAGACCCTACGGGTTCGGGAACCATGCAGACATGACCGAGACACCTCTCCGGCCAATAACCAACAGCAGGATCTGGATACCCATGTTGGCTCCCACATGTTCCACGATGATCTCATCGGATGAACCACGATGTCGAGGATTCAATCAATCCCGTATTCAATTCCCTTTGTCTAGCGGTACGATACTTGCCCGAGATTCGATCGTCGGTATCCCGATACCTTATTCAATCTCATTATCGGCAAGTCTCTTTACTCGTTCCATAACACATCATCCCGTGATCAACTCCTTGATCACATTGTGCACATTATGATGATGTCCTACCGAGTGGGCCCAGAGATACCTCTCTGGGCCCCGGAGTGACAAATCCCAGTCTCGATTCGTGCCAACCCAACAGATACTTTCGGAGATACCTGTAGGGTACCTTTATAGCCACCCAGTTACGTTGTGACGTTTGGCTCACCCAAAGCACTCCTATGGTATCGGGGAGTTGCACAATCTCATGGTCTAAGGAAATGATACTTGACATTAGAAAAACTTTAGCATACGAACTACACGATCTTTGTGCTAGGCTTAGGATTGGGTCTTGTCCATCACATCATTCTCCTAATGATGTGATCCCGTTATCAAAGACATCCAATGTCCATGGTCAGGAAACTGTAACCATCTATTGATCAACGAGCTAGTCAACTAGAGGCTTACCAGGGACATGGTGTTGTCTATGTATCCACACATCTATCTGAGTTTCCTATCAATACAATTCTAGCATGGATAATAAACGATTATCATGAACAAGGAAATATAATAATAACCAATTTATTATTTCCTCTAGGGCATATTTCCAACATCTTTCACAATTGCTGACACTCACGCAATACTTATGGGTATGGAGTTTTAATCGGACACAGAGAAAGATAGGGGCTTATAATTTTGCCTCCCAACGTTTTACCTCAAGGGTAATGTCGACAATAATAGTTCATGAAAACTCACATCCAGTTAGCCATATATACCAGGATGTTTCCAACATATCGTTCTTGCCAACGGACAAAATGTAATAGGGAAGGGTGAAGATCACCATGACTCTTATGCAATGTGGGAGATAAAAGTAAAAGATAGGCCCTTCGTAGAAGGAAGCAGAGGTTGTCATGCGCTTTTATGGTTGGATGCACAAAATCTTAATGCGAAAGAACGTCACTTTATATTGCCACTTGTGATATGGACCTTTATTATGCAGTCTGTCGCTTTTATTTCTTCCATATCACACGATCGTATAAAGCTTATTTTCTCCCACACTAATAAGTCATACATATTTAGAGAGAAATTTTTATTGCTTGCACCGATGACAACTTACTTGGAGGATCTTACTCAATCCATAGGTAGGTATAGTGGACTCTCATGGCAAAACTGGCTTAAGGGTATTTGGAAGCACAAGTAGTATCTCTACTTGGTGCAATGAATTTGGCTAGCATGAGGGGGAAAGGCAGCTCAACCATGTTGGATGATCCATGACAATATAATTTATCTCAGATGTAAGAAAACATAACCCATTACGTTGTCTTCCTTGTCCAACTTCAACCCTTTAGCATGTCATATTTTAATGAGTGCTCACAATCATAAAAGATGTCCAAGATAGTATATCTATATGTGAAGACCTCTCTTTCTTTATTACTTCCTATTAATTGCAATGATGACCAAAACTATGTTTGTCAACCCTCAACAACTTTTATTCATCATACCTTTTCTATGTGAGCTCATTACTCTCCATAAGACTCACATGATATCTTTGTTTCTTTTTGTTTCTTTCTCTTTTCTTTTATTTCTTTAGGATCATAGCAAAATAATCAAGCCCTTGACTCAACACTAATCTTTATTATATAGCTCACGGACTCGATTACATAGAAGGATTATAAAGCAAAACTCACAACTAGATCATACTAAGAACTTTTATTCTACTAGATCAAGATATTACCAAAAGGATCGAACTAAGAGAAACGGTAAAGATAAAAGTGATGGTGATACGATACCGGGGCACTCCCCCAAGCTTGGCAGTTGCCAAGTGGAGTGCCCATACCAGATACTCAATTCTTCTTTGTTGGTGGAGACGGTGGTGATTTTGTTGATGGCGTAGGCTTGTCGTCCTTCTTCCAAGGCATAGGCTCACCATCATAGAAGGATGACCGAGTCTTCGGGATCCTCAAATCTGCAGCCAAACTCATCCTTTTGAATCTATATTCATACTCACAGTTTTGGTTTTGCAGGTCATAGATTTGAGCTTGAAGGTGCTCGATTTTCTCGTGAAGCTTGAAGATGGTCTCCCCGATGTTGTCGGCATCCAACTTGTGTTTGCCGGTGAACTCTGCGATCATCATGTTGTTGGAGTTGAGTCCACGCTCCACCATCCCTGACACTTAAAAACTTGTTGCTCCATTGCTTCGAGCCTCGTCTCCACGCTTCGGGTCCCATTTGGTCCCTCAGCATCACGGATGTGCAACAACCCATCACACATCTCAATGGTTTGAGGGTGTCGCTGCACCTCCACGAGGTAAGGGTTGATCACCTTCTTGAAGAACTTGTCCTTGGGAGCACTTGGAGACGTCATGATAATCTAGATCTGTCAGAAAACAGCTCAAAACAAAGACATGAGATTTTTGCGTGATACGGGAGTCAAAACCCCCGGGAGATTATATAATGAATTTTTACCGACCAAAATACGTGTCGTGTACGAAAACGGAGTCCGGAGAGCACACGAGGTGCCGACGAGGTAGGGGCGCGCCCAGTAGGGTAGGGCGCACCCTCCACCCTCGTGGAGCCCTCGTGTCCTTCCCGGACTGCTACTTATTTTCCTATTTTTCTAAATATTCCAAAATGGAGAAATATTGCCTTAAAAACTGTTTTGGAGTCGGTTAACTTACCGTACCACATACCTATTCCTTTTCGGAGTCTGAAATGTTCCGTAAAGTGTCCCTTATGTATTCCTCTGGGGTTACGGTTTCAATAACATTGGTTTCAACATTTATGGGATTACCTGAGATGTAGTGTTTGATTCTTTGACCGTTCACCACCTTCGGATTTGTGCCTTCAAAGTTGTTGATTTTTATGGCACCAGAACGATAGACCTCCTCGATAACGTAAGGGCCTTCCCATTTAGAGAGAAGTTTTCCTGCAAAAAAAATCTTAAACGAGAGTTGTATAGAAATACATAATCACCTACATTAAACTCACGCTTTTGTATCCTTTTTTCATGCCATCTTTTAACTTTTTCTTTAAACAACTTGGCATTTTCGTAGGCTTGGGTTCTCCATTCATCAAGTGAGCTAATATCAAATAACCTCTTCTCACCAGCAAGTTTAAAAATCATATTTGAGTTATTTAATAGCCCAATAAGCCTTGTGTTCTAGTTCGAGAGGTAAGTGACATGCTTTTCCATAAACCATTTTATACGGAGACATACCCATAGGATTTTTATATGCAGTTCTATAGGCCCATAATGCATCATCAAGTTTCTTGGACCAATTCTTTCTAGACCTATTGACAGACTTTTGCAAAATTAATTTGTGTTCTCTATTACTCAATTCTACTTGACCACTAGACTAAGGGTGATAAGGAGATGCAATTATGTGGTTAACATCATATTTAGCAAGCATTTTACGGAAAGCACCACGAATGAAATGTGATCCACCATCAGTCATTAAATATCTAGGGACTCCAAATCTTGGAAAAATAACTTCTTTAAGCATTTTAATAGAAGTGTTATGATCAACACTACTAGTTGGAATAGCTTCTACCCACTTAGTAACGTAATCAACAGCAACTAGAATGTGTGTATAACCATTATAGGAAGGAAAAGGTCCCATATAGTCAAAGCCCCAAACATCAAATGGTTCAATAACAAGTGAATAATTCATAGGCATTTCTTGACGTTTACTAATATTACCAATCCTTTGACCTTCATCACAAGATAAGACAAACTTACGGGCATCCTTGAAGAGAGTAGGCCAATAAAAACCAGATTGCAGTACCTTATGTGCAGTTCTATCTCCAGCATGGTGTCCTCCATAAGCTTCGGAGTGACACTTGCGTAGGATCTGTTCCTGTTCATGCTCAGGTACACAACGTCTAATAACACCATCTACTCCTTCTTTATAAAGATGTGGGTCATCCCAAAAGTAATGCCTCAAATCATAGAAGAACTTTTTCTTTTGCTGGTATGTGAAACTAGGTGGTATAAACTTAGCAACAATGTAATTAGCATAATCAGCACACCATGGAGCAGTATGAGAAGCATTTATGACATTTAGTTGCTCATCAGGAAAGCTATCATCAATAGGAAGTGGGTCATCAAGCACATTTTCTAACCTAGACAAGTTGTCTACAACGGGGTTCTCAGCTCCCTTTCTATCAACAATATGCAAATCAAATTCTTGTAGCAAGAGAACCCATCTAATAAGTCTAGGTTTAGCATCTTTCTTTTCCATCAGATATTTAATAGCAGCATGATCAGTATGAATAGTTACTTTAGAATCAACAATATAAGGTCTGAACTTATCACAAGCAAATACAACTGCTAAGAATTCTTTTTCAGTAGTAGCATAATTTCTTTGAGCATTGTCTAGGGTTTTACTAGCATATTGAATAACATTTAATTTCTTACCAACTCTTTGTCCTAGAATAGCACCTACAACATAATCACTCGCATCACACATAATTTTAAACGGTAAATTCCAATCATGTGGCTGAACAATAGGTGCAGAGATCAATGCTTTCTTAAGTATTTCAAATGCTTCTACACAATCAACATCAAAAACAAATGGTATATTTTTTTAATAAATTAGTTAGAGGCCGAGAGATTTTTGAGAAGTCCTTAATAAACCTCTTATAAAATCCGGCATGACCAAGGAAACTTCTTATACCTTTGATGTCCTTGGGACATGGCATCTTTTCAATAGCATCAACCTTGGCTTTATCAACTTCAATACCTCTTTCTGAAACTTTATGCCCCAAGACAATACCTTCATTGACCATAAAGTGGCACCTTTCCCAATTCAAGACAAGATTAGTTTCTTCACATGTCTGCAAAACTCGATCAAGGTTGCTCAAGCAATCATCAAAAGAAGATCCATAGACGGAAAAGTTGTCCATGAAAACCTCAGAAATCTTTTCACAAAAGTCAGAGAATATAGCCATCATGCATCTTTGAAAGGTAGCAGGTGCATTACATAAACCAAAAGGCATATGTCTATAAGCAAAAGTACCAAAAGGGCATGTAAAAGTAGTCTTCGATTGATCTTTGGCTGACACAAGTATTTGAGAGAAACCAGAATAACCATCTAGAAAGAAAAAATGTGTATGTTTAGATAATCTTTCTAGCATTTGATTGATAAAAGGTAAGGGGTAATGATCCTTTTTAGTAGCATTATTTAATTTGCGGAAATCAATTACCATCCTATAACCTGTAATAATTCTTTGAGGGATCAATTCATCTTTATCATTTGGAACAACAGTAATACCTCCCTTCTTAGGGACACAATGGATAGGGCTTACCCACTGACTATCAGCAATGAGATAGATTATACCTGCCTCAAGGAGCTTTAGTATTTCCTTTCTTACCACTTCTTTCATTTTAGGATTCAGCCGGCGTTGATGATCACGAACTGGTTTAGCATCTTCTTCCAAATTAATTTTATGTTGACATAGAGTGGGACTAATGCCCTTAAGATCATCAAGAGTATACCCAATAGCAACATGGTGCTTCTTTAGAGTTTTCAATAATCTCTCTTCCTCATGCTCTGAAAGGTTAGCACTAATAATAACAGGGTATATCTTTTTCTCATCAAGATAAGCATATTTAAGAGTATCAGGTAACAGTTTAAGCTCAAACACGGGATCACCCTTGGGTGGAGGAAAATCCCCTAGGATTTCAAAAGGCAAATTGTTTTACAGAATAGGTTCCTGTTTAAAGAATACTTCATCTAATTCCCTTCTTTCATTCATAAACATGCCATTTTTCATGGTCTAGCAAATATTGTTCTAAAGGATCACTAGGAGGTACGGCAATAGAAGCAAGACCAATAATTTCATCCTTACTAGGTAATTCTTCTTCACAGTGTTGTCTACTAAATTTAGAGAAATTCAATTCATGAGTCATGTCATCTAGACCGATAGTAACAACATCCCTTTTGCAATCCATGGTAGCATTAACAGTGTTCAAGAAGGGTCTACCAAATGTAATGGGACAAAAGCTATCTTTTGGTGAACCAAGAACAAGAAAATCAGCAGGATATTTCGTTTTCCCACACAAGACTTCAACATCTCTAACAATTCCCATTGGTGAAATAGTATCTCTATTGGCAAGTTTAATTGTGACATCAATATCTTCTAATTCAACAGGTGCAATATCATGCATGATTTCTCTATATAGGCTAATATGTATTGCACTAGCACTAGCACCCATATCACATAAGCCATGGTAACAATGATCTCCTATTTTAACAGAAATAACAGGCATGCCTACCACAGGTCTAGGTTTATCTTTAGCACAGGGTTTAGCAATTCTAGCATTTCATCACAGAGATAAATAACATGCCCATCAATATTATCAGACAAGAGATCTTTAACAATAGCAATATTAGGTTCAACTTTAACTTGCTCAGGAGGTGTATATGTTTTAATATTGCTTTTACGAACTACAGTTGAAGCTTTAGCATGATCCTTTATCCTAACAGGGAAAGGTGGTTTCTCAACATAAGAAGTAGGAACAATAGGATCATTATAAGTGATAATCTTTTCTTCAACTTTAATAGGTGCAACTACTTTTACTTCTATGGGAGGATGATATTTAAACCACTTCTCCTTGGGGAGATCAACATAAGTAGCAAAAGATTCACAGAAAGAAGCTACTATCTCAGAGTCAAGTCCATATTTAGTGCTAAATTTACGAAAAATATCGGTATCCATAAAAGATTTAACACAATCAAAACTAGGTGTTATACCTGACTCCTTACCTTTGTCGAGGTCCCAATCTTCAGAGTTGCATTTAATTCTTTCCAATAAATCCCATTTGAATTCAATAGTCTTCATCTTAAAAGAGCCAGCACAAGAAGTATCAAGCATGGTGCGATTGTTATCAGAAAGCCGAGCATAGAAATTTTGAATAATCATTTTTCTTGAGAGCTCATGATTGGGGCATGAATATAACATTGATTTAAGCCTCCCCCAAGCTTGAGCGATGCTTTCTCCTTCGCGAGGCCAAAAATTATATATGTAATTGCGATCACGATGAACAAGATGCATAGGATAAAACTTCTGATGAAATTCCAATTTCAATCGTTTGTAATTCCAAGACCCCATATCATCACATAGCCTATACCATGTCGATGTGTCTCCCTTCAAAGATAAAGGGAAGACCTTCTTCTTAACAACATCTCTGGGTACACCTGCAAGCTTAAATAATCCACAAACTTCATCTGTATATATTAGATGCTCATCAGGATGTTGTGTTCCATCTCCTAAAAAGGATTAGCTAGCAGTTTTTCTATCATACCCGAAGGAATTTCAAAGAAGACATTTTCATTTTCATATTCATTTTCAGTAGGTTCAGTAGGTTGAGGAGCAACTCTTTGCTCTACTGGTCGGGGTGAAGATACCCCGAACAAGCCCCTCAAAGGATTACTTTCCATAGTAACAAGTGACAGTAAATTTCAGCACACTATATAAATTTTTCCTTACCAAATTCCACCTACCAAAGGTGCTTCACTCCCCGGCAACGGTGCCAGAAAAGAGTCTTGCTGACCCACAAGTATAGGGGATCTATCGTAGTCCTTTCGATAAGTAAGAGTGTCGAACCCAACAAGGAGCAGAAGGAAATGATAAGTGGTTTCCAGCAAGGTATTCTCTGCAAGTACTGAAATAAGTGACAACAGATAGTTTTGTGATAGGATAATTTGTAACAAGCAACAAGTAACAAAAGTAAATAAAGTGCAGCAAGGTGGCCCAATCCTTTTTGTAGCAAAGGACAAGCCTGGACAAACTCTTATATAGAGAAAAGCGCTCCCGAGGACACATGGGAATATCGTCAAGCTAGTTTTCATCACGCTCATATGATTCGCGTTCGGTACTTTGATAATTTGGTATGTGGGTGGACCGGTGCTTGGGTGCTGCCCTTACTTGTACAAGCATCCCACTTATGATTAACCTCTATTGCAAGAATCCACAACTACAACAAAAGTATTAAGGTAAACCTAACCATAGCATGAAACATATGGATCCAAATCAACCCCTTATGAAGCAACGCATAAACTAGGGTTTAAGCTTCTGTCACTCTAGCAACCCATCATCTACTTATTACTTCCCAATGCCTTCCTCTAGGCCCAAATAATGGTGAAGTTTCATGTAGTCGACGTTCACATAACACCACTAGAGGAGAGACAACATACATCTCATCAAAATATCGAACGAATACCAAATTCACATGACTACTAATAGCAAGACTTCTGCCATGTCCTCAGGAACAAATGTAACTACTCACAAAGCATAAACATGTTCATAATCAGAGGGGTATTAATATGCATATAGGATCTGAACATATGATCTTCGACCAATTAAACCAACTAGCATCAACTACAAGGAGTAATTAACACTACTAGCAACCTACTAGCACCAATCCGGACTTGGAGACAAGAACTGGATACAAGAGATGAACTAGGGTTTTGAGAGGAGATGGTGTTGATGAAGATGTTGATGGAGATTGCCCTCTCCCGATGAGAGGAGCGTTGGTGATGATGATGGCGATGATTTCCCCCTCCGGGAGGGAAGTTTCCCCGGCAGAACAGCTCCGTCAAAGCCCTAGATTGGTTCCGCCAAGGTTCCGCCTCGTGGCGGCGGAGTTTCGTCCGAGAAGATGGCTTGTTATTTTTTCCCATCGAAAGACTTCATATAGCAGAAGATGGTCACCGGAGGGACACCAGGGGGCCCACGAGGTAGGGGGTGCGCCTAGGGGGTAGGGCGCGCCCCCCACCCTCGTGGGCAGGGTGTGGCCCCCTGGTGAGGTTCTTGCTCTTAGTATTTTTTATATATTTGGAAACGTCTTCCGTGAAGTTTCAGGACTTTTGGAGCTGTGCAGAATATGTCTCTAATATTTGCTCCTTTTCCAGCCCAGAATCCCAGCTGCCGGCATTCTCCCTCTTTATGTAAACCTTGTAAAATAAGAGAGAATAGGCATAAGTACTGTGACATAATGTGTAATAACAGCCCATAATGCAATAAATATCAATATAAAAGCATGATGCAAAATGGACGTATCATGGATACCCTTTAGGTATAGGATACCCGATGGGTATGGGCATGGGTGTCAGGTTATACCCATGGGTATTGAAGTGGGTGGATATAAAAAGTTTCTATGGGTATGGGTTTGGGTAGAAAGAGGTTGTACCCACCCATACCCTACCCATTGCCATCTGAGGGAAAGAGGGGGTGCCGCCCCTCCTTGTCCAATTCGGACTCCCAAGGGGGGGGGGTGGCCAGCCCTATGGTCCCTCCTCTCTCTCTCTCTCACAAGGCCCATGTTGGCCCATTAGTTCCCCCGGGTGTTCCGATAACCCCCCGGCACTCCGATAATTATCCGGTGACCCCCGGAACTAATCCGATGTCCGAATATAGTCATCCAATATATCAATCTTTATGTCTCGACCATTTCGATCTGTATGTATCTTGCAAATCTCTATGTCTCCCTCCTTGACTTGATCACGGATGGAATTGAAGTGTCTCTTGATGTGCTTGGTTCTCTTGTGAAATCTGGATTCCTTTGCCAAGGCAATTGCACCAGTATTGTCATAAAATATTTTCATTGGACCCGATGCACTAGGTATTACACCTAGATCAGATATGAACTCCTTCATCCAGACTCCTTCATTTGCTGCTTTCGAAGCAGCTATGTATTCTGATTCATACGTAGATCCCGCCACAACGCTCTGCTTGGAACTGCACCAACTAACAGCCCCACCATTTAATCAAAACATGTATCCGGTTTGCGACTTAGAGTCATCCTGATCAGTGTCAAACTTGCATCGACGTAACCATTTACGACGAGCTCTTTGTCACCTCCATATACGAGAAACATATCCTTAGTCCTTTTTAGGTATTTTAGGATGTTCTTGACCGCTTTCCAGTGATCCACTCCTGGATTACCTTGATACCTCCCTGCTAGACTGATAGCAAGGCACACATCAGGTCTGGTACACAACATTGCATACATGATAGAGCCTATGGTTGAAGCATAGGGAACACCTTTCATTTTCTCTCCATCTTCTGTAGTGGTCAGACATTGAGTCTGACTCAACTTCACACCTTGTAATATAGGCAAGAACCCTTTTTTTGCCTGATCCATTTTGAACTTCTTCAAAACTATATCAAGGTATGTGCTTTGTGAAAGTCCAATTAAGCGTCTTGATGTATCTCTATAGATCTTGATGACCAATATATAAGCAGCTTCACCGAGGTCTTTCATTGAAAAATTCTTATTCAAGTATCCTTTTATGTTATTCAGAAATTTAGTATCATTCCCGATCAACAATATGTCATCTACATATAATATCAAAAATGCTAAAGAGCTCCCACTCACTTTCTTGTAAATACAGGCTTCTCCAAAAGTCTGTATAAAACCATATGCTTTGATCACACTATCAAAGCGTATATTCCAACTCCGAGAGGCTTGCACCAGTCCATAAATGGTTCGCTGGAGCCTGCACACTTTGTTAGCACCTTTTGGATCGACAAAACCTTCTGGTTGCATCATATACAACTCTTCTTTACGATATCCATTAAGGAATGCAATTTTGACACCATTTGTTAAATTTCATAATCATAAAATGCGGCAATTGCTAACATGATTCGGACGGACTTAAGCATCACTACGGGTGAGAAGGTCTCATTGTAGTCAACTCCTTGAACTTGTCGAAAACCTTTCACAACAAGTCAAGCTTTGTAGACAGTAATATTACCGTCAGTGTCAGTCTTCTTCTTGAAGATCCATTTATACTCTATGGCCTGCTGATCATTGGGCAAGTCAACCAAAGTCCATACTTTGTTTTCATACATGGATCCCATCTCAGATTTCATGGCCTCAAGCCATTTTGCGGAATCTGGGCTCATCATCGCTTCCCCATAGTTCGTAGGTTTGTCATGGTCAACATGACTTCCAAAACAGGAGTACCGTACCACTCTGGTGCGAATCTCACTCTGGTTGACCTACGAGGTTCGGCAGTAACTTGATCAGAAGTTTCATGATCATCATTAGCTTCCTCACTTACTGGTGTAGGAATCACTGGAACTGATTTTAGCGATGAACTATTTCCAATAAGGGAGCAGGTACAATTACCTAATCAAGTTCTACTTTCCTCCCACTCACTTCTTTCGAGAGAAAATCCTTCTCTAGAAAGGATCCATTCTTAGCAAGGAATATCTTGCCTTCAGACCTGTGATAGAAGGTGTACCCAACAGTCTCCTTTGGGTATCCTATGAAGACACATTTCTCTGATTTGGGTTCGAGCTTATCAGGTTGAAGCTTTTTCACATAAGCATCACAACCCCAAACTTTAAGAAACGACAACTTGGGTTTCTTGCCAAACCATAGTTCATAAGGTGTCATCTTGACGGATTTATATGGTGCCCTATTTAACATGAATGCAGTCATCTCTAAAGCATAACCCCAAAACGATAGTGGTAAATTAGTAAGAGACATCATAGATCGCACCATATCTAGTAAAGTATGATTATGACATTCGGACACACCATTACTCTGTGGTGTTCTGGGTGGCGTGAGTTGCGAAACTATTCCGCATTGTTTTAAATGAAGACCAAACTCAATACTCAAATATCCCCCTTCACGATCAAATTGTAGAAACTTTATTTTCTTGTTACGATGATTTTCCACTTCAATCTGAAATTCTTTGAACTTTTCAAATGTTTTAGACTTATGTTTCATTAAGTAGATATACCCATATTTTCTCAAATCACCTGTGAAGGTGAGAAAATAACGATATCCACCGCGAGCCTCAATGTTCATTGGACCACATACACAAGTATGTATGATTTCCAATAACTCTATTGCTCGCTCCATTGTTCCAGAGAACGGAGTTTTAGTCATCTTGCCCATGCGGCATGGTTCGCAAGTACCAAGTGATTCATAATCAAGTGATTCCAGAAGTCCATCAGAATGGAGTTTCTTCATGTGCTTTACACCAATATGACCCAAACGGCAGTGCCACAAATAAGTTGCACTATCATTATCAACTCTGCATCTTTTGGCTTCAATACTATGAACATGTGTATCACTACCATCAAGATTTAGTAAAAATAGACCACTCATCAAGGGTGCATGACCATAAAAGATATTACTCATATAAATAGAACAACCATTATTCTCTGATTTAAATGAATAACCGTCTCACATCAAACAAGATCCAGATATAATGTTCATGCTCAACGCTGACACCAAATAACAATCATTTAGGTCTAAAACTAATCCTGAAGGTAGATGTAGAGGTAGCCTGCCGACGGTGATCACATCGACTTTGGAACCATTTCCCACGTGCATCGTCACCTCGTCCTTAGCCAATCTTCGCTTAATCCATAGTCCCTGTTTCGAGTTGCAAATGTTAGCAACCGAACTAGTATCAAATACCCAGGCACTACTGCGAGCATTAGTAAGGTACACATCATTAACATGTATATCAAATATACCTTTCACTTTGCCATCCTTCTTCTCCGCCAACTACATGGGGCAGTTCCGCTTCCAGTGACCAGTCCCTTTGCAGTAGAAGCACTCAGTCTCAGGCTTAGGTCCAGACTTGGGTTTCTTCACTTGCGCAGCAACTGGTTTGCTGTTCTTCTTGAAGTTCCCCTTCTTCCCTTTACCCTTTTTTCTTGAAACTGGTGGTCTTGTTGACCATCAACACTTGATGCTCCTTCTTGATTTCTACCTCGCAGCCTTTAGCATTGCGAAGAGCTCAGGAATCGTCTTATCCATCCCTTGCATATCATAGTTCATCACGAAGCTCTTGTAGCTTGGTGGCAGTGATTGAAGAACTCTGTCAATGACACTATCATCAGGAAGATTAACTCCCAATTGAGTCAAGTGGTTGTGGTACCTAGACATTCTGAGTACATGTTCACTTACAGAACTATTCTCCTCCATATTGCAGTTGTAGAACTTATCAGAGACTTCATATCTCTCAATCCGGGCATTTGCTTGAAATATTAACTTCAAGTCCTGGAACATCTCATATGCACCGTGATGTTCAAATCGTCATTGAAGTCCCGGTTCTAAGCCGTAAAGCATGGCACACTGAACTATCGAGTAGTCACCAGCTTTGCTTTGCCAGGTGTTCATAACATCTAGCATTGCTCCTGCGGCGGGTTTGTCACCTAGTGGTGCTTCCAGGATGTAATTCTTCTGTGCAGCAATGAGGATAATCCTCAAGTTACGGACCCAGTCCATGTAGTTGCTACCATCATCTTTCAACTTAGCTTTCTCTAGGAACGCATTAAAATTCAACAGAACAACAACACGGGCCATCTATCTACAACAACATAGACATGCAAAATACTATCAGGTACTATGTTCATGATAAATTAAAGTTCAATTAATCAAATTACTTAAGAACTCCCACTTAGATAGACATCTCTCTAATCATCTAAGTTATAACATGATCCATATCAACTAAACCATGTCCGATCATCACATGAGATGGAGTACTTTTCAATGGTGAACATCACTATGTTGATCATATCTACTATATGATTCACGCTCGACCTTTCGGTCTCAGTGTTCTGAGGCCATATCTGCATATGCTAGGCTCGTCAAGTTTAACCTGAGTATTCTGCGTGTGCAAAACTGGCTTGCACCCGTTGTATGTGAACATAGATCTTATCACACCCGATCATCACGTGGTGTCTCGGCACGATGAACTGTAGCAACGGTGCATACTCAGGGAGAACACTTATACCTTGAAATTTAGTGAGATACCATCTTATAATGCTACCGCCGAACTAAGCAAAATAAGATGCATAAAGGATAAACATCACATGCAATCAATATAAGTGATATGATATGGCCATCATCATCTTGTGCCTTTGATCTCCATCTCCAAAGAACTGTCATGATCACCATCGTCACTGGCTTGACACCTTGATCTCCATCGAAGCATCATTGTCGTCTCGCCAACTATTGCTTCTACAACTATTGCTATCGCTTAGTGATAAAGTAAAGCAATTACATGGCGATTGCATTTCATACAATAAAGCGACAACCATATGGCTCCTGCTAGTTGCCGATAACTGTGTTACAAAACATGATCATCTCATAAAATAAAATTTAGCATCATGTCTTGACCATATCACATCACAACATGCCCTGCAAAAACAAGTTAGACGTCCTCTACTTTGTTGTTGCAAGTTTTACGTGGCTGCTACGGGCTGAGCAAGAACCGTTCTTACCTACGCATCAAAAACCACAACGTGGTATAGTGATTGCTTTTTGATCTTCAGAAAGAACCCTGTTCATTGAATCCGATTCAACTAAAGTTGGAGAAACTGACACCCACCAGCCACCTGTGTGCGAAGCACGTCGGTAGAACTAGTCTCGCGTAATGTCGGTCTGGGCCGCTTCATCCAACAATATCGTCGAATCAAGAATCAACTAGTGACGACAAGCAATATGTATATACCCATGCTCACGACTCCTTTGTGTTGTACTCGTGCATATAACATCTACGCATAAACCTGGCTCGGATGCCACTGTTGGGGAACGTAGTAATTTCAAAAAAATTCCTACGCACACGCAAGATCAGGGTGATGCATAGCAACGAGAGGGAAGAGTGTTGTCTATGTACCCTCATAGACCATAAGCAGAAGCGTTATGACAACACGGTTGATGTAGTCATACGTCTTCATGATCGACCGATCCTAGTATCGGAAGTACGACACCTCCGCGATCTTCACACGTTCGGCTCGATGACGTCCCACGAACTCATGATCCATTAGAGTGTCGAGGGAGAGCTTCATCCGCACGACGGTGTGATGACGGTGATGATGATGCTACCAGAACAGGGCTTCGCCTAAGCACCGCTACGATATGGCCGAGGTGGATTATGGTGGAGGGGGGCACCGCACACGGCTAAGGGATCAATGATCAACTTATGTGTTCTAGGGTGCCCCCTGCCCTCGTATATAAAGGAGCAAGGGGGAGGCCGGCCGGCCTTGGGGCGCGCCAAGGAGAGGGAGGAGTCCTCCTCCTAGTAGGAGTAGGAGTCCCCCTTTCCTAGTCCAACTAGGAAGAAGGAGGGGGAGGAACGAGAGGGAGAGAGGGAGGGAAAGAGGGGGCGCCGCCCCCTCCTTGTCCAATTCGGACTCCCAGGGGGGGGGGGCGCAGCTAGCCCTATGGCCCCTCCTCTCTCTCTCACAAGGCCCATGTTGGCCCATTAGTTCCCCCGGGGGTTCCGATAACCCCCCGACACTCTAATAATTATTCGATGACCCCCGGAACTCATCCGGTGTCCGAATATAGTCATCCAATATATCAATTTTTATGTCTCGACCATTTCTGGACTCCTTGTCATGTCCGTGATCATATCCGAGACTCCGAACTACCTTCGGTACAACCAAACACATAAACTGATAATACTGATCATCACCGAACGTTAAGCGTACGGACCCTATGGGTTCGAGAACTATGTAGACATGACCGAGACACGTCTCCGGTCAATAACCAATAGCGGAAACTGGATTTTCATATTGGCTCCCACATATTCTACGAAGATCTTTATCGGTCAAATCGCATAACGATATACATTGTTCCCTTTGTCATCGGTATGTTACTTGCCTGAGATTCGATCGTCGGTATCTCAATACCTAGTTCAATCTCGTTACCGGCAAGTCTCTTTACTCGTTCCATAATGCATCATCCCGTAACTAACTCATTAGTCACATTGCTTGCAAGGCTTATAGTGATGTGCATTACCGAGAGGGCCTAGAGATACCTCTCCGATAATCGGAGTGACAAATCCTAATCTTGATCTATGCCAACTCAACAAAGACCATCGGAGACACCTGTAGAGCACCTTTATAATCACCCAGTTACGTTGTGACTTTGGTAGCACACAAAGTGTTCCTCTGGCATTCGGGAGTTGCATGATCTCACAGTTATAGGAACATGTATAAGTTATGGAGAAAGCAATAGCAACAAACTAAATGATCATCGTGCTAAGCTAACGGATGGGTCAATTCAATCACATCATTCTCTAGTGATGTGATCCCGTTAATCAAATGACAACTCATGTCTATGGTTAGGAAACATAACCATCATTGATTCAACGAGCTGGTCAAGTAGAGGCATACTAGTGACATTCTGTTTGTCTATGTATTCACACATGTACTAAGTTTCCGGTTAATACAATTCTAGCATGAATAATAAACATTTATCATGATATAAGGAAATATAAATAACAACTTTATTATTGCCTCTAGGGCATATTTCCTTCATCTCCTGCAGTGGCTTGAGACAAGGGAGCCTCGACCGCCTCTCATCGTCCATCTCTCATGGTCCGTAGTGTGGCCTCCACCTATTTCGATGCAAGGTGCAGTCGAGCTATGTTGTTGTCATGTTTTTTTGCTTGCGTTGAGGCAGAAGTGGTGGTGTGTGGGTCGATCTAGCCGCCGTTGCACGCCATCCTTATGGATCCATCCAAAGGAAGCATGTTGTGCGTAGTCTAGCAATCACGATCGAGGTGGGAGAGATTGGCCTGGCTAACGCCTGACAGAGGGGTGGTCATTATTGAGCTCTGTATTATGACACTGTCGAAAGAGAGGGTGGCGAGCGGCTGCTCGGATCTGGATGAAACTACCTTGGCCTCATAGTATGGCCATGATGACCCACAAGTATAGGGGATTAATCGTAGTGCTTTCGAGAAGTAAGAGTGTCGAACCCAATGAGGAGCAGAAGGAAATGGCAAGCGACTTTCAAAAAGGTATTTTTTGCAGGCACTGAAATTATCAGTAACATATAGTTTGGTAGTAAGATAATTCGTAATGGGTAACAAGTAACAAGTGTATAAAAAGTGCAGCAAGGTGGCCCAGTCCTTTTGATAGCAAAGGATAAGCCTGGATGAACTCTTATATAAAGCAAAGCGCTCCTGAGGACACATGGGGATTATCGTCAAGTTAGTTTTCATCATGCTCATATGATTCACGTTCGTTACTTTGATAATTTGATATGTGGGTCGACTAGTGCTTGGGTGTTGTCCTTATTGTTGGGAAACGTAGCATGCAATTTCAAGAAAATTCCTACGATCACGCAAGATCTATCTAGGAGATGCGTAGCAACAAGAGGGGGAGAGCGTGTCCACGTACCCTCGTAGACCGAAAGCAGATGCGTTAGTTTAACGCGGTTGATGTTTTCGAATGTCTTCTCGATTCAACCGATCAAGTACCGAACGTATGACACCTCCGAGTTCTGCACACGTTCAGCTCGATGATGTCCCTCAAACTCTTGATCCAGCAAAGTGTCGAGGGAGAGTTTTGTCAGCACGACGGTGTGGTGATAGTGATAGTGAAGTGATCCGCGCAGGGCATCGCCTAAGCACTATGACAATATGACAGGAGGAGTAAACGGTGGAGGGGGGCACCGCACACGGCTAAGAACAATTGATGTGCCTTAGAGGTGCCCCTGCCCCCGTATATAAAGGAGGGAGAGGGGAGGAGGCCAGCCTAGGGCGCGCCAAGTGGGAGGAGGCCGGCCTAGGGCGCGCCAAGTGGGAGGAGTCCCACTTGGACCCCTAGTCCAATTCGGACTCCCTTTCCTTTTACCGAAAGGGGAAAGGTGGAAGGAGAGGGGGGAGGAGAAGGAAAGGGGGCACCGCCCCCTCCCCTTGTCCAATTCGGACTCCTTCCCTGGGGGGGGGGGGGGCGCCACCCCTTGTGGGCTGCCTTGCCTCCCTCCTATGGCCCATATGGCTCATATCTTCCCCCGGGGGGCTCCGGTAACCCCCCGGTACTCCGATATGTACCCGATACATTCTGAAACACTTCCGATGTCCGAATACTATCGTCGAATATATCAATCTTTACCTCTCGACCATTTCGAGACTCCTAGTCATGTCCATGATCTTATCCGGAACTCCGACCAATCTTCGGTCACCAAAACACATATAACTCATAATACAAATCGTCATCAAACGTTAAGCGTGTGAACCCTACGGGTTCGAGAACTGTGTAGACATGACCTAGATGCATCTCCGGTCAATAACTAACAACGGAACCTAGATTCACATATTGTTCCTACATATTCTACGAAGATCTTTATCGGTCATACCATAATGACAACATACGTCATTCCCTTTGTCATTGGTATGTTACTTGCCCGAGATTCGATCGTCGGTATCTTCATGCCTAGTTCAATCTCATTACCGGCAAGTCTCTTTACTCGTTCCGTAATGCATCATCCCGTAACTAACTCATTAGTCACATTGCTTGCAAGGCTTATCATGATGTGCATTACCGAGAGGGCCCAGAGATACCTCTCCGATACTCGGAGTGACAAATCCTAATATCGATCTATGCCAACCCAACAAACACCTTTGGAGATACCTGTAGAGCATCTTTATAATCACCTAGTTACATTGTGACATTTGATAGCACACAAGGTATTCCTCCGGCATTCGGGAGTTGCATAATCTCATAGTCAAAGGAATATGTATAAGTCATGAAGAAAGCAATAGCAATAAAATTTAACGATCATTATGCTAAGCTAACGGATGGGTCTTGTCCATCACATCATTCTTCTAATGATGTGATCCCGTTCATCAAATGACAACACATGTCTATGGTTAGGAAACTTAACCATCTTTGATTAACGAGCTAGTCTAGTAGAGACACACTAGGGACACTTTGTTTTGTCTATGTATTCACACATGTATCAAGTTTCCGGTTAATACAATTCTAGCTTGAATAATAAACATTTATCATGCTATAAGGAAATATAAATAATAACTTTATTATTGCCTCTAGGGCATATTTCCTTCAGTCTCCCACTTGCACTAGAGTCAATAATCTAGATTACATTTTAATGATTCTAACACCCATGGAGTCTTGGTGCTGATCATGTTTTTCTCATGAAAGAGACTTAGTCAACGGGTGTGCCACATTCAGATCCATATGTATTTGGCAAATCTCTGTGTCTCCCTCCTTGACTTGATCACGGATGGAGTTGAAGCGTCTCTTGATGTGTTTGGTTCTTTTGTGAAATCTGGATTCCTTCACTAAGGCAATTACTCCAGTATTGTCACAAAACATTTTCATTGGACCCGATGCACTAGGTATTACACCTAGATCGGATATGAACTCCTTCATTCGCTACTTTCGAAGCAGCTATGTACTCCGCTTCACACGTAGATCCCGCCATGACGCTTTGCTTGGAACTGCACCAACTGACAGCTCCCCCATTCAATATAAATACATATTTGGTTTGCGAATTAGAGTCATCCGGATCAGTGTCAAAGCTAGCATCGACGTAACCATTTATGACGAGCTCTTTGTCACCTCCACAAACGAGAAACATATCCTTAGTCCTTTTCAGGTATTTCAGGATGTTCTTGACCACTATCCAGTGATCCACTCCTGGATTACTTTGGTACCTCCCTGCTAAACTTATAGCAAGGCACACATCAGGTCTGGTACACAACATTGCATACATGATAGAACCTATGGCTGAGGCATAGGGAATGACTTTCATTTTCTCTCTATCTTCTGCAGTGGTCGGGCATTGAGTCTGACTCAACTTCACACCTTGTAACATAGGGAAGAACCCTTTCTTTGACTGATCCATTTTGAACTTCTTCAAAACTTTATCAAGGTATGTGCTTTGTGAAAGTCCAATTAAGCGTCTTGATCTATCTCTATAGATCTTGGTGCCCAATATATATCATTTCCAATCAATAATATGTCATCCACATATAATATTAGAAATGCTACAGAGCTCCCACTCACTTTCTTGTAAATACAGGCTTCTCTAAAAGTATGTGTAAAACCATATGCTTTGATCACTTCATCAAAGTGTATATTCCAAGTCCGAGATGCTTGCACCAGTCCATAAATGGATCGCTGGAGCTTGCACACCTTGTTAGCACCTTTAGGATCGACAAAACCTTCTGGTTGCATCATATACAACTCTTCTTTAAGAAATCCATTAAGGAATGCAATTTTGATGTCCATTTGCCAGATTTCATAATCATAAAATGCGGCAATTGCTAACATGATTCAGACAGACTTAAGCATTGCTACGGGTGAGAAGGTCTCATCGTAGTCAACTCCTGAACTTATCAAAAACCTTTTGCAACAAGTCGAGCTTTGTAGACAGTAACATTACCATTAGCGTTAGTCTTCTTCTTGAAAATCCATTTATTCTCTATGGATTGCCAATCATCGGGAAAGTCAACCAAAGTCCATACTTTGTTCTCATACATGGATCCCATCTCAGATTTCATGGCCTCAAGCCATTTCGCGGAATCTGGGCTCATCATCGCTTCCTTATAGTTCGTAGGTTCGTCATGGTCTAGTAACATGACTTCCAAAACAGGATTACCATACCACTCTAGTGCGGAACGCACTCTGGTTGACCTACGAGGTTCAGTAGTAACTTAATCTGAAGTTTCATGATCATCATCATTAACTTCCTCACTAGTTGGTGTAGGCATCACAGAAACGGTTTTCTATGATGAGCTACTTTCCAATTCGAGAGGAGGTACAATTACCTCATCAAGTTCTACTTTCCTCCCATTCACTTCTTTCGAGAGAAACTCCTTCTCTAGAAAGGATCCATTCTTAGCAACATATATCTTGCCTTCAGATCTATGATAGAAGGTGTACCTAGCAGTTTCTTTTGGGTATCCTATGAAGACACACTTCTTCGATTTGGGTTCGAGCTTATTAGGCTGAAGCTTTTTCACATAAGCATCGCAACCCCAAACTTTAAGAAACGACAGCTTAGGTTTCTTACCAAACCATAGTTCATATGGTGCCATCTCAACGGATTTAGATGGTGCCCTATTTAACGTGAATCCAACTGTCTCTAGTGCATAACCCCAAAACGATAGTGGTAAATCGGTAAGAGACATCATAGATCGCACCATATCTAATAAAGTATGGTTACGACGTTCGTACACACCATTACGCTGTGGTGTTCCAGGTGGCGTGAGTTGCGAAACTATTCCACATTCTTTTATGTGAAGACCAAACTCGTAACTCAAATATTCCCCTCCGCAATCAGATCATAGAAACCTTATTTTCTTGTTACAATGTTTTTCCACTTCACTATGAAATTATGTGAACTTTTCAAGTGTTTCCGACTTGAGTTTCATTAAGTAGATATACCCATATCTGCTCAAATCATCTGTGAAGGTCAGAAAATAATGATACCCACCGCGAGCCTCAACACTCATCGGAGCGCATACATCGTTATGTATTATTTCCAATAAGTAAGTGGCTCGCTCCATTGTTTCGGAGAACGAAGTCTTAGTAATCTTGCCCATGAGGCATGGCTCGCAAGCATCAAATGATTCATAATCAAGTGATTCCAAAAGTCCATCCGCATGGAGTTTCTTCATGCGCTTTACACCAATATGACCTAATGGCAGTGCCTCAAATATGTTGCACTATTATTATCAACTTTGCATCTTTTGGCATCAATATTATGAATATGTGTATCACCACAATCGAGATTCTACAAAAATAGACCACTCTTCAAGGGTGCATGAGCATAAAAGATATTACTCATATAAATAGAACAACCATTATTCTCTGATTTAAATGAATAACCGTCTCGCATCAAACAAGATCCAGATATAAAGTTCATGCTTAACGCTGGCACCAAATAACAATTATTCAGGTCTAAATCTAACCCCGAAGGTAGATGTAGAGGTAGCGTGCTGATGACGATAACATCGACCTTGGAACCATTTTCGACGCGCATTGTCACCTCGTCCTTAGCCAATCTTCGTTTAATCTATAGCCCCTGTTTCGAGTTGCAAATATGAGCAACAGAACCAGTATCAAATATCCAGGCGCTACTACGAGCATTAGTAAGGTACACATCTATAACATGTATATCAAATATACATTTGTTCACTTTGCCATCCTTCTTATCCGCCAAATACTTGTGGCAGTTCTGCTTCTAGTGTCCAGTCCCTTTGCAGTATAAGTACTCAGTTTCAGGCTTAGGTCCAAACTTGGGCTTCTTCCCGGGAGTAGCATCTTTCTTGCCATTATTCTTGAAGTTTCCCTTCTTTCCTTTGCCCTTCTTCTTGAAACTAGTGGTCTTGTTAACCATCAACACTTGGTGCTCCTTCTTGATTTCCACCTCTGCAACTTTGAGCATTGCGAAGAGCTCAGGAATAGTCTTTCCCATCCCTTGCATATTATAGTTCATCACGAAACCTTTGTAGCTTGGTGGGGGTGATTGAAGAACTCTGTCAATAACACTATCATCCGGAAGATTAACTCCCAGCTGGGTCAAGTGGTTATGATACCCAGACATTTTCGGTACGTGTTCAGTGACATAACTGTTCTCCTCCATCTTGCAGCTATAGAACTTGTTGGAGACTTCATATCTCTCAACTCGGGCATTTGCTTGAAATATTAACTTCAACTCCTGGAACATCTCATATGGTCCATGATGTTCAAAACGTATTTGAAGTCCTGATTCTAAGCCATAAAGTATGTCACATTGGACTATCGAGTAGTCATCTGATCGAGCTTGCCAGACGTTCATAACATCAGCATTTGCTCCTGCGGCAGGCCTTTCACCTAGCGGTGCATCAAGGACATAATTCTCCTATGCAGCACTGAGGATAATCCTCAAGTTATGGACCCAGTCTGTGTTGGTGCTACCATCATCTTTCAACTTAGCTTTCTCTAGGAACGCATTAAAATTCAAGGGAATGGTAGCACAGGCCATTGATCTACAACATAGATATGCAAAAACTATCAGGACTAAGTTCATGATAAATTAAGTTCAATTAATCATATTACTTAAGAACTCCCACTTAGATAGACATCCCTCGAGTCATCTAAATGATCACGTGATGCATATCAATTAAACCATGTCCGATCATCATGTGAGATGGAGTAGTTTTCAATGGTGAACATCTCTATGTTGATCATATCTACTATATGATTCACGTTCGACCTTTCGGTCTCTAGTGTTCCGAGGCCATGTCTGTACATGCTAGGCTCGTCAAGTTTAACCCGAGTATTCCTCACATGCAAAATTGCCGTGCACCCGTTGTATGTGAACATAGAGCTTATCACACCCAATCATCACGTGGTGTCTTGGCATGATGAACTGTCACAACAGTGCATATTCAGGGAGAACACTTATACCTTGAAAATTTAGTGAGGGATCATCTTATAATGCTACCGCCGTACTAAGCAAAATAAGATGCATAAAAGATAAACATGACATGCAATCAAAATATGTGACATGATATGGCCATCACCATCTTGTTCGTTTGGTCTCCATCTCCAAAGCACCGTCATGATTTCCATCATCACTGGCTTGACACCTTGATCTCCATCATAGCGTAGTTGTCGTCTCGCCAACTATTGCTTCTACAACTATCGCTAATGCATAGTGATAAAGTAAGGTAATTACATGGCGATTGCATTTCATACAATAAAGCAACAACCATAAGGCTCCTGCGAGTTGCCGACAACTTTTACAAAACATGATCATCTCATACAATAATGTATATCACATCATGTCTTGACCATATCACATCATGTCTTGACCATATCACATCATAACATGCCCTGCAAAAACAAGTTAGACGTCCTCTACTTTGTTGTTGCAAGTTTTACGTGGCTTCTACGGGCTTCCAGTAAGAGCCATTCTTACCTATGCATCAAAACCACAACGATGTTCCGTCAAGTTTGCTGTTTTAACCTTCAACAATGACCGACCATAGTCAAATTTGGTTCAACTAAAGTTGGAGAAACAAACACCCGCCAACCACCTTTATGCAAAACAAGTTGCATGTCTGTCGGTGGAACCAGTCTCATGAACGTGGTCATGTAAGGTTGGTCCGGGCCGCTTCATCCAACAATACCGCCGAATCAAAATAAGATGTTGGTGGTAAGCAGCATGACTATGATCACCCACAACTCTTTGTGTTCTACTCGTGCATATCATCTACACATAAACCTAGCTTGGATGCCACTGTTGGGAAACGTAGCATGCAATTTAAAAAATTCCTATGATCACGCAAGATCTATCTAGGAGATGCATAGCAACGATAGGGGGAGAGTGTGTCCATGTACCCTCATAGACCGAAAACGGAAGCATTAGTTTAACGCGGTTGATGTAGTCGAACGTCTTCTCGATTCAACTGATCAAGTACCGAACGTATGACATCTCCGAGTTCTGCACTCATTCAGCTCGATGACGTCCCTCGAACTCTTGATCCAGCAAAGTGTCGAGGGAAAGTTTTGTCAGCATTACGTCATGGTGACGGTGATGGTCAAGTGATCTGCGCAGGGCTTCGCCTAAGCACTACGACGTATGACCGGAGGAGTAAACGGTGGAGGGGGGCACCGCACACGGCTAAGAATGATTGATGTGCCTTAGAGGTGCCCCCGCCCTCATATATAAAGGAGGGAGAGGGGAGGAGGCCGGCCTAGGGCGCGCCAAGTGGGAGGAGTCCCACTTGGACCCATAGTCCAATTCGGCCCCCCTTTTCCTTTTACCGGAAGGGGAAAGGGGGAAGGAGAGGGAGTAGGAGAAGGAAAGGGGGGCGCCGCCCCCTCCCCTTGTCCAATTCAGACTCCTTCCCTGGGGGGGGGGGGCGTCGCCCCTTGTGGGCTGCCTTGCCTCCCTCCTATGGCCCATGTGGCCCATATCTTCCCCCAGGGGGTTCCAGTAACCCCCTGGTACTCCGATATGTACCCGATACATTTCGAAACACTTCTGGTGTCCGAATACTATTGTCCAATATATCAATCTTTACCTCTCGATCATTTCGAGACTCCTCTTCATTCCCGTGATCTCATTCGGGACTCCGAACAATCTTCGGTCACCAAAACACATATAACTCATAATACAATTTGTCATCGAACGTTAAGCGTGTGGATCCTACGGGTTCGGGAACTATGTAGACATGACCGAGACACATCTCCGGTCAATAACCAACAACAGAACCTGGATGCTCATATTGGTTACTACATATTCTACGAAGATCTTTATAGGTCAAACCATAATGACAACATATGTCATTCCCTTTGTCATCGGTATGTTACTTGCCCGAGATTCGATCGTCGGTATCTTCATACCTAGTTCAATCTCATTACTGGCAAGTCTCTTTACTTGTTCCGTAATGCACCATCCCATAACTAACTCATTAGCCACATTGCTTGCAAGGCTTATCATGATGTGCATTACCGAGAGGCCCCTGAGATACCTCTCCGATACTCGGAGTGACAAATCCTAATCTCGATCTATGCCAACCCAGCAAACACCTTCGGAGATACCTGTAGAGCATCTTTATAATCACCCAGTTATGTTGTGACGTTTGATAGCATAGGAGGTATTCCTCAGGCATTCGGGAGTTGCATAATCTCATAGTCAAAGGAATATGTATAAGTCATGAAGAAAGCACTAGCAATAAAACTTAACGATCATTATGCTAAGCTAACGGATGGGTCTTGTCCATCACATCTTTCTTCTAATGATGTGATCCCGTTCATCAAATGACAACACATGTCTATGGTTAGAAAACTTAACCTTCTTTGATTAACGAGCTAGTCTAGTAGAGGCACACTAGGGACACTTTCCGGTTAATACAATTATAGCTTGAATAATAAACAATTATCATGATATAAGGAAATATAAATAACAACTTTATATTGCCTCTAGGGCATATTTCCTTCACTTACTTGGAAAAGCCTCCCACTTATGATTAACCCCTCTCACAAGCATCCACAACTAAGAAATAAGAATTACGATAAATCTAACTATAGCATGAAACATGTGGATCCAAATCAGCCCCTTACGAAGCAATGCATAAACTAGGGTTTAAGTTTCTGTCACTCTAGCAACCCATCATCTTCTTATTGAGCCGTCCAAGTATAATCATATGGCGTTTCTTATTTCTCATTCCTCTCCAACCCTCTTATCCATCGATCATGCCTCCCTCCGGTCGACTCCATCCTCCCGCATGCCTCATTTGAACATTCTGCCGAGTGTCATTCACATGTGGACCTAGACCATGCATGTATTTCCACTATTGTAATTTGTCCAAGATGCATACACACAAACGGTTTGTTTAAAGTTTCGCGTTGCCTCCACTATGTGTTGCTTCCCATATTAGTTTTGACATCCCATTCGGTTCATGACCCGACACATCTTGACGAGGTCGATAGATGTTGAGAGATCGAGTGTGTGTCGTGCAAGGATATAAAGGTTTGGTGTGTTTCTATGATAGAAATAACCATGTGGGGGTGGAGAGAAGGGGGTGTTTCTGTGTGCGCGCGTTGGTCGTGTATCATCTAGCCATGGATCGATTGAAAGAGGACTAGGGTGGGTCCGGAGATCGACCGATCTAGAGAGGGGCGGAGAGAAAGATGAACGTATGCTTAAAAAAGGTAGATGAAAGGCTTGGTTACAATTAACACATGGTAGAGTGACCTAGGCGTGTGTCGAAGAGCGACCTGACGAGCGAGATACAATCCCAATACATTGAGAGATCGATTATGTGTGACATGCACAAAGATGAAGAGAGGTGGTATGTGTGTGTGCACGCACGCACGAGAGAGAGAGAGAGACCCTGAGATGAACTCGAGAGAGATCGAGTGGGTGCATGTGTGATACACAGAGATGGTGCATCAAAGAAAAAATGTTTTATGCATAAGAAGACACATGGTATTTGAATCCCTAAAAAAGTTTCAAAAATTACAATTCAACCTAAGGCAGATTCAAATTTTTAAACCGGTGATCATAGTATCAAAAAATCATATATAAAGGGTATTTGATACGTCTCCGTCGTATCTATAATTTTTGAATTTTCCATGCCAATATTATACAACTTTCATATACTTTTGGCATCTTTTTATACTATTTTTGGGACTAACATATTGATCTAGTGCCCAGTGCCAGTTCCTGTTTGTTGCATGCTTTTTATTTCGCAGAAAATCCATATCAAACAGAGTCCAAACGGGATAAAAACTTACGGATATTTTTTTCAGAATATATGTGATTTTTGGGAAGAAGAATCAACGCGAGACGATGCCCGAGGGGGCCACGATCCAGGGGGTGCGCCCCTAACCCTCGTGGCCACCCCGTAAGGTGGTTGGTGCCCTTGTTTCACCGCAAGAAAGCCAATATCTGGATACAAATCATGTTAAAATTTCAGCCCAATCGGAGTTACGGATCTCCGGGAATATAAGAAATGGTGAAAGGCCAGAATCTGGAACGCAGAAACAGAAGGAAATAGAGAGAGATAGATAGATGGAGAGAGAGAGAGAGAGAGAGAGAGAGAGAGAGAGAGAGAGAGATCCAATCTCGGAGGGGCTCTCGCCCCTCCACCGTCATGGAGGGCATGGACCAGAGGGGAAACTCTTCTCCCATCTAGGGGGAAGGTATAAGAAGAAGAAGAATAAGAAGGGGGGCTCTCTCCCCCTCTCTCCCGGTGGCGCCGGAACACCGTCGGGGCCATCATCACAACAACGATCTACACCAACAACTTCACCGCCGTCATCACCAACTCTCCCCCCTCTATGCAGCGGTGTAACCCCTCTTTTACCCACTGTAATCTCTACTTAAACATGGTCAATGCTATATATTATTTCCCAATGATGTATGGCTATCCTATGATGTTTGAGTAGATCCATTTTGTCCTATGGGTTAATTGATGATCGTGATTGGTTTGAGTTGCATGTTTTATTATTGGTGCTGTCCTATGGTGCTCTCCGTGTCGCGCAAGCGTGAGGGATCCCTGCTGTAGGGTTTGCAATATGTTCATGATTTGCTTATGGTGGGTGGCGTGAGTGACAGAAGCACATACCCGAGTAAGTAGGTTGTTTGCGTATGGGAGTAAAGAGGACTTGATGCCTTATAATGCTATGGTTGGGTTTTACCTTAACGATCTTTAGTAGTTGCGGATTCTTGCTAGACTTCCAATCATAAGTGCATATGATCCAACAAGAGAAAGTATGTTAGCTTATGCTTCTCCCTCAAAATAAAATTGCAATAATGATTACCGGTCTAGATTGTCTAGGGACAAATAACTTTCTCGTGACAAAAAGCTTTCTACTGAAACTAATTTAGTTGTGTCTTTATCGAAACAGACCCTAGATTTTATTTACATGCTCTTTATTATCTTGCAAGCCTATCCTACAACACCTACAAAGTACTTATAGTTTCATACTTGTTCTAGGTAAGGCGAACGTTAAGCGTGCGTAGAATTGTATCAGTGGTCGATAGAACTTGAGGGAATATTTGTTCTACCTTTAGCTCCTCGTTGGGTTCGACACTCTTACTTATCAAAAGAGGCTACAATTGACCCCCTATACTTGTGGGTTATCAAGACCTTTTTCTAGCGCCGTTACCGAGGAGCAATAGCATGGGGTGAATATTCTCGTGTGTGCTTGTTTTCTTTATCACTAAGTGGATTTTATTTGTTGTTCTAAGTTGTTCTCTATCTTTAGTTATGGATATGGAACACCAAATACCAAAAAATAGGTTTCTTGCTACTCATGGAGATGGGGAACCTCCTAAAACCCTCGATGCTCATTATGTGAAAGATATTATGCACTACTTTAATAATCCTGAGAAAACCCGATTCAATTATATAATGGGAGACACATTGGATCAACGTGAATACTTTAGGGGTTATCACTTGACTCAAAAAGGAAAACTATTATGGGATCAAATTTATATGTTGCATTGGTATGCTCGGCAACTATGCTTGAGATACGATTATACTTGTTGCTCTAGGATGAAGGCTCCACACCTCCCCTTTTCATGAAAATTTAATGACAATGAAATCTTAGCTGTGACGCCCCAAGACCGATGCTCGAGAAGACTTCCATAGGTTCCGGGTTTCTCCGTGTGTTTCATTTTTTGCTTGCTCCTTTTATTTTTTGCATTGCATCATGTCATCATGTCATAAATCTATCGCATCTCAACTAAATAATTTGTGTGGATCTTCGATCCATTTAAATCAAGGGAAGAGTGACTTCTCTTTATAACATTATCCTCCTAATATTTGGGAGCTATTATAAATTTTCCATTAATTTGGAATCATCATAACACACTTGCCAAGTAATTCCATGTATTTTTCTACTTCAAGTTTGGTCCTCAAACTTTGCCCAATTTTCTTTCATCATTTTCCCGATCTCCACAAAATTCCCAAACATTTTTGGACACTTCTCAAACCCGCCCTAGTTGAAATCATTTGAATTAAATTCAAAGGAATTTGAATTTAATCTTTTTTTCATGCCCACTCCTATTTTTCTTGGCTCAAGCTCCTTTTTATGAGTCCAAGAAAATTGGCGTCCTGCTCAAATTTTTCTCCTATTTCTCTCTACATTTCTTAACTCTCTGTTTTTTTGTTAAACAAGGAAAATAGTCTAGGGGGGAGAGAGGCGGCCTGCTCCGCTGGCCACTTGGGCCTCCCCCCCAGGCCGGCCCAACCATCTCCCGTTCCCTCAGCCAACCAAATCCCTAAACCTAACCTAGAGCCCGATTCCTCCCTCGACACCTCTCCCCTACCTTCGTTCCCTTCTGTCCCGCGCCGCCAGAGGAGTCCCTCTCCTTGATCTCCCTCGAACCCCTCCTATGGCGCTGCACCTTGCCCCGAGCTCGCGACTGCTACGCTCCTCCTGCCATGCTCCAACGCTGCGCCGTTGCATCCTTGCTGCGCGCTGAGGCGCTGCCTCCTCTGCACGACGCGCCCGAGGCCCTGTGAGCCTCCCGCTCGTCCACCGTACCTCCTCCCCTCCGCAGGCCCCATCCATGGTGCCCCTTCTCCTCCGCCGCCTGGTGCCTGCGGAGCCGCACGCCCCTCGCCCTCCTGCTTCTCAGCCAGCCTCCTTCCTCCATGGCGCCTCCTCGCTGCCCGAGGCCTGCAGCCCCGTGCCTCCCTTCGCGGGCGGGCTTGAGCAGGAGCTCCCCGAGTCGGTGCCCGTTGGTCACCTCCACAGGCTCTCTGTCATCCGCTTCCGGCGCCTCCGACCCTCCTCTGCATAGTCTCCCAATCACCATGGCCTCGCCTCTGCTCGAAGCAGATGAGGAGCAGCGTCCGCCGCACACTTCCTTTGCTTCGTCACGCCCGCGCCAAGTCTTGTTTGTGGATTTCGTCAAGTTCGAGCTTCATTGAACGAGGGCTTTTGCCTTGCTCATTTTGGGACGCAACAAGTTCATCTTCGAAAGTACGTCTACATGATGACCTGACAAGTACCGTGGCACCGAAGACCTTTCATGCGTCAAGTCCATCTCCGAGGATTTCACCAAGTACCACGACATGCGTCAAGTCCATTTCCGAGGATTTCACCAAGTACCACGACGGCCGTTATTCGTCAAGTACCCCTTCGGATCACCAAGTTTCGGCTACCATCGTCGTGAACTGCTTTCGAAACGTGTATCACTAACGCCAAGTACTAGTTCTACGAGGACCACCAAGTTCGTCTTCTGTCGTCTCCGAAATTTCCAAGTACCACGTCGATACGAGAATAACTACCCTCGACGTGCATTTTGCCAAGTACCACTACCGTCGACCCTCGAGGACACCGTGGAAGTCAAGTTTCTCGCCGTGACCCTGAACATCTACGAAAACTTGTGCGACTAAGAACGTGAACGACTACCGTCGCGAGAACGTCTACTTCCCCTACACCGCATCGAACTCGAACCCCTTTGATAATGCACGCCTCGAAGGTATAACCCCGAGACGACCGCCCGTGAACGAATGCATGTGTGATGCATGAGATGCTCGTGCTTGATCCATGCTCGAATTGCCAGTGCATGTTTCCCCTCTTTTGCCTTGTCACCATCATCGAACCGTGGGAACCCGGTAACCGGGATCACCCCACCATCTTTTGACACGCCCCCGTCACTTTTACTTTTGCACCGGCATCTCAATCGAGTTACCGGAACCGGAATGTTGTCGTGGCACCATTTCCGTTGTCGTTGCCGTGACACCCCTTTCGTTTCCGCCATTATGACAAATGCCTCATATCTTATCATGTCAACATTTTCATAAATACTGCATAAAACTTGCACATGTCATTCGCATCATGATAATAACATTTAAATGTTTAAAATTGTTGTTGCACCAAATTGATAATTGCATATGGGGATTTACCGGATTTGTTGTTTGTTATATCCGTCCCCATTTAAATTGTTTAGATAGTATAGTTTTGTTATGCTCCACCTCTTACCATGTTAACCAACATTTAATATTGTTGAGTACATAAACGAGAGAGAACTAAATAATTGATGTGGTGTTCCGTCAATATGCAACTCGTTGCATATTGAGCTCCACTTAATTTGTAGTTTTGTTTGTGCCCTTTGCCATGCCATGCATATTTAAACCGGACATGCATCCTACTTGTTTGCGCATCATGCCATTTTTATGTGATGGTTGTTTACTATGTTGTTTGCTTCTTTCCGGGTTGCTTCTCGCGTTAGCTTCGGTTTCGTTCCGGAGTTGTGAGGATCCGTTCGACTATGTCCGTTTGTTTTCTTCATGGACTCGTTCTTCTTCCTTGCGGGATCTCAGGCAAGATGACCATACCCTCGAAATCACTTCTATCTTTGCTTGCTAGTTGCTCGCTCTTTTGCTATGCCGCGATACCTACCACTTTCTATATCATGCCTCACATGTTGTCATGTCCAGCCTCTAACCCACCTTGTCCTAGCAAACCGTTGTTTGGCTATGTTACCACTTTGCTCAGCCCCTCTTATAGCGTTGCTAGTTGCAGGTGAAGATGGAGTTTGTTCCTTGTTGGAACATGTTTTTGTTGGGATATGGATATGTTGGGATATCACATATCTCTTATTTAATTAATGCATCTATATACTTGGTAAAGGGTGGAAGGCTCGGCCTTATGCCTGGTGCTTTGTTCCACTCTTGCCGCCCTAGTTTCCGTCATACCGGTGTTATGTTCCTTGATTTTGCGTTCCTTACACAGTTGGGTTATAATGGGAACCCCTTGACAGTTCGCCTTGAATAAAACTCCTCCAGCAAGGCCCAACCTTGGTTTTACAATTTGCCACCTAGCCTTTTTCCCTTGGGTTCTACAGACTCAAGGGTCATCTTTATTTTAACCCCCCGGGCCAGTGCTTCTCTAAGTGTTGGTCCGAAATAGAGCCACTTGCGGCGCCACCTCGGGCAAACTTGAGGGCTGGTTTTAGCTGTACGTAGTGTTCATCCGGTGTTGCCCTGAGAATGAGATATGTGCAGCTCCTATCAGGATGTCGGCGCATCAGGCGGTCTTGCTGGTCTTGTTTTACCTTTGTCGAAATGTCTTGTAACCGGGATTCCGAGCCTGATCGGGTCTTCCTGGGAGAAGGAGTAATCTTCGTTGACCGTGAGAGTTTGTGATGGGCTAAGTTGGGACACCCCTGCAGGGTTTTGAACTTTCGAAAGCCGTGCCCGCGGTTATGGGCAGATGGGAATTTGTTAATGTCCGGTTGTAGAAAACTTGACACCTAACTTTAACTAAAATGCATCAACCGCGTGTGTAGCCATGATGGTCTCTTTCCGGCGGAGTCCGGGAAGTGAACACGGTTTCAGAGTTATGTTTGAACGTAAGTAGTTTCAGGATCACTTCTTGATCACTTCTAGTTCACGACCGTGCTTTGCTTCTCTTCTCGCTCTCTTTTGCGTAAGTTAGCCACCATATATGCTAGTGCTTGCTGCAGCTCCACCTCACTACCTTTTCCCTACCCATAAGCTTAAATAGTCTTGATCGCGAGGGTGTGAGATTGCTGAGTCCCCGTGACTCACAGATTACTTCAAACAGTTGCAGGTGCCGATGATAACTGTACAGGTGACGCAATCCGAGCTCAAGGAGGAGCTCGATTGTGACGCCCCCGATTCAATCGTACACTAATCATGCACGCAAATGTGTACGATCAAGATCAGGGACTCACGGGAAGATATCACAACACAACTCTACAAATAAAATAAGTCATACAAGCATCATAATACAAGCCAGGGGCCTCGAGGGCTCGAATACAAGTGCTCGATCATAGACGAGTCAGCGGAAGCAACAATATCTGAGTACAGACATAAGTTAAACAAGTTGCCATAAGATGGCTAGCACAAACTGGGATACAGATCGAAAGAGGCGCAGGCCTCCTGCCTGGGATCCTCCTAACTACTCCTGGTCGTCGTCGTCAGCCTGCACGTAGTAGTAGGCACCTCCAATGTAGTAGTCGTCGTCGACGCTGGCTCCTGGCTCCTGGACTCCAGCATCTGGTTGCGACAACCAGAAAGAAAGGAAAGGGGAAAAGGGGGGAGAAAGCAACCGTGAGTACTCATCCAAAGTACTCGCAAGCAAGGAACTACACTACATATGCATGGGTATATGTGTAAGCAGGCCATATCAGTGGACTGAACTGCAGAATGCCAGAATAAGAGGGGGATAGCTAATCCTGTCGAAGACTACGCTTCTGGCAGCCTCCCTCTTGCAGCATGTAGAAGAGAGTAGATTGAAGTTCTCCAAGTAGCATCTCCAAGTAGCATATCCAGGTAGCATCTCCAAGCGCATCTCCAGTCGCATCGCATAGCATAATCCTACCCGGCGATCCCCTCCTCATATCCCTGAGGTAGAGCGACCACCGGTTGTATCTGGCACTTGGAAGGGTGTGTTTTATTAAGTATCCGGTTCTAGTTGTCATAAGGTCAAGGTACAACTCCAAGTCGTCCTGTTACCGAAGATCACGGCTATTCGAATAGATTAACTTCCCTGCAGGGGTGCACCAACTTACCCAGCACGCTTGATCCCATTTGGCCGGACACACTTTCCTGGGTCATGCCCGGTCGCGGAAGATCAACACGTCGCAGCCCCACCTAGGCACAACAGAGAGGCCAGCACGCCGGTCTAAACCTAAGCGCACAGGGGTCTGGGCCCATCGCCCATAGCACACCTGCACGTTGCGAGGGCGGCCGAAAGCAGACCTAGCCTAGTGGCGTTCCAGTCCAATTCGGCGCGCGCCGCTCCGTCGCTGACGTCTGAAGTGCTTCGGCTGATACCGCGACGTCGGGATACCCATAACTACTCCCGCGTAGATGGTTAGTGCGTATAAGCTCGTAGCCAACTCAGATCAAATACCAAGATCTCGTTAAGCGTGTTAAGTATCCGCGAATGCCGAACAAGGCCAGGCCCACCTGTCTCCTAGGTGGTCTCAACTTGCCCTGTCGCTCCGCCACAAAGTAACAGTCGGGGGCCGTCGGGAACTCAGGCCCACCACTACCTGGATGGAGCCACCTGTCCTTTCAGCCCCCAACTCCGAACAATATCACAGGTAATGTAACAGTGTAAAGTATATAGTATATGCCCGTGATCACCTCCCGAAGTGATCACAACCCAGTAGTA
Source organism: Triticum dicoccoides (assembly GCF_002162155.2). Lineage (NCBI taxonomy): Eukaryota > Viridiplantae > Streptophyta > Magnoliopsida > Poales > Poaceae > Triticum > Triticum dicoccoides. The sequence continues at coordinate 330,303,685 of NC_041386.1, forward strand.
TAGCATGGCAGACGGACAAGAGTGTAGGGCCACTGATGGAACACTAGCATCCTATACTAAGCATTTAGGATTGCGGGTAAGGTATCAATGACTGTAGCAGCAATGACAGGCTATGCATCGGAATAGGATTAACGGAAAGCAGTAACATGCTACACTACTCTAATGCAAGCAGTATAGAGAAGAGTAGGCGATATCTGGTGATCAA
>NC_041386.1:330305625-330310251 GCF_002162155.2 Triticum dicoccoides
GGTGCAAAGGAGGGGCGAGGAGGCGAGGCGACGACAGCGGGTGGTCGGCGGGGGAGGCCGCGGGGCGGCGGGGGCGAAGGGATCGGGGTCGATCCCGATCCAGATCGGTAGAGGGAGGAGAGAGCGAGAGGGGGGGAATGGGGAGTGGGGGGTTGCGGTTAGGGTCCCCCCCCCTCCTGGGGATAAGGTAGGGGCGGGTCGGCCGGCTGGACCAGGTGGGCCGGCCTGGCCGGTGAGCTGGCCGTCTAGCCCAGTTGGCCAGGGGCCCTTTTTATTCTTTTTCGTTTTGTTTTGTTTTTTTTGCTTTTGTATTTTCTTTTCTTTTATTTCTGTTTTATCTTTGTTTCTTATTGTTTTAGTTTTTTGTGAAGTATATACTTGGCATCTAATTTGGTATTTCAATTTAGTCCACTACCACAAAAACTCTAGTCCCCAAATAATTTAGTTTGATATTTTATTTAATTAGTGAAGGCATTTAAATAATTAGTTTTGCTACTATTTAAATCATTATGGTGTAGTTAAGCATTTCATAAAAGTTTGGTTTCACCACCCCATTTACCTATGATTTATTCGACACATTTAGAACATTTTAGTTTTATTTTTGGAAAACTTTTGTTATTTGCCTTAATTTCAAATTTGAATTTGAATCGTTTTCGAACTAACACGAGATTAGCGACAGTAATGGAGGTGACGTGGTGTCATTAGCAGAGGTTACTGTAGCTTGATTATCCGGGCGTCACAATTCTCCTCCACTACAAGAAATCTCGTCCCGAGATTTAAGCGGTGGAGTAAGGGGCGAAGGTGTTGGTAGCGAAAAACCTAACGAGTCTTCTCGGTCTTGGTTGCTCTTCTCGAAGTGGTCGATCCATTAAATTGATGTCTTCATTTTTCTGCTTCAGGTCATTAAGATGAAGTCGGCATCCTTTCTTCGGAAACTCCATCGTACTAACGAAAGAATAAAGGGGGAGTATTCCGGGAGAACGGGCCTCGGCAAGGTTGACTATTTGGTAGATAACATCGGGGAGGGAGGCGGAAAGTAACTCTCGAATTGAAACCTCCGAAAATATCGAGAGCAAAGTAAGGAGTTATTATGGGAAGTTTCAAGTGGGTAGGCAATCGTTCGATGCCTGAAACAAAGTCTGAAAGGGGTTCAAGCAACGGGAATAAGTATTGCGTAGGATACCAGAATTGATCACTAAGAAGGTGCCTCATGAGTTACATACGACGCCAAGAGCGAGGAACAACTTTGGCAACAAGGAAGTACAAGAGAGTTAGGTTTCGATCCTGTGGAACTGTGGGTTATGGGCCCACCATGTGGTTGAAAGTAGGAAGGGGGCCGTCATCTTGCACGGTCACGATAGTAAGGTATGTCAGAGGGTAGCTTGCCATTTATGTTGGCAACAATGTCGGTACCAAGGACGAGGGACAAAGAGAATCATTTTCCTGCTCGTTGAAACGAGGCGGGCCAAGAGGCAAAGTTCTCGTCCGTCGGCGGTTACCAAAATGTCATCAACAATAGAAACAGTGTCTCACTGGCAGAGTTGTACACCGAGGTGTTTACATAAGCAGTGAATTATTACTGCTTAGATCATATAGATCATAGAAGAGGTTTAAACAAACCAATGGAAGGAAAATATGATCATCAGATTAAACAGAACAATGGAAAGGAAAATATGTTTAAACACATATCTCGAGGGTATATCCTTCCCAAGGACAAGCAGAGCAAGATATCCATGACAGGATATAAAGTAGAAAACCATTTAGGTAAGGGGGGAGGAATCTCATGATATTACTCATACAACGGTGTTAGGATAATTGATAATTAAAATATAGCATCGTGCTTCAAACGTGCCTGTTGAAAATCGGAGTACCATTGACATGCTTCGAGATAGCAGTGACATGGTCTTCAGGTGAAGATCAGACTTTGGAAACACGAAGGATCCATCAAGAATAACTTGTAGAATAAGTCTTACAATTTCCTCATGGATGAATGGATAACCTTGCTGAAAAGGAATCTATAATGATAGGTCCTCCAGCCGGGGGGGGGGGGTGCTAGGCATGACATCATGTTACCGGGTCATCAAAGGATCAACATCATAACTCTTGGAAAGTTGTCCCAACCATCATATCTGACCGAGATTCAGATCCGATTGGTGTCAGGATACCTGAGACTCAGGATGTCCGAGAAGAAAAGGCGCAACACAAATCGTTGAAATGGCATTGCAAGCTTCTCGGGAAATGAACTATGGGAGCGGGTTTTCTGAAGCAATAGTTCACCATTAAACCAAGGAGAGGACAAGGAGGTGTCTGGTGAACTCAACGGCAATTCACCGAGATTCCCAAAAGATGGATTTCCACCATTAAGTGAACAAGGAGATAACATTTGTCAGATCAAATGATATAAGGAAGTATGCTCGAGGAAAACATACACAATTAAACATTGGTTGAAGGGTGCGCCCGAAGTACGGGTTGGGTTGCACGACCAATGTTAGAATGGTGATTCAATTAGCGAAGGACTTAGAATGAACTATCGCCCATTCACTTCAAAGCAATAGGGTTGCTAGAAGTTTTGAATTCACACGTCATAGCTCCATTGTCGGTATTCCGGTTGAAAACAATACGGGGACCAAGGAATGAACGAAGATGGCAAGAAGTATTAAGATATCAAGAATTATTAAGAGGTGGTGAAATTCTCACCACATTCTTGACAAAAAGTGATGGTAATACTTCCGAGGTAAGGAAGATCAACTGCTGGGTAGCAGTGATCTCAAGGTTTACACAAAACGCGAACAAGTTGTGTTGAACGGAAGGCAATAAAGTGGTTGATGAGAACAGGAATCATCGAGGGGCAAGGATGGTATTACCCATCATGAATTCAATTGAATTCCTGGAAGAGCTCATAAGGTTGATGATGATCACGACACAATTGTCGAGAGATTTCATGCAGATGTAGTCAATCAGCGACGACATCAAGTCAAAGGAATGATGAAGCAAGAGGTTATTGGAACCACAGTTACGACACAAACTCGAACTCAAGCTTGTTGTTTAAGGTGAAAGGGTATGACGAGGAAAAATCGACGTAAGGTTAGTTCATCGTCAAAAATTGGTGCTCCGAGAATAAGGACCAGGTAGCACCGTTAGAATCGTCACGACAATGACATAGCCAAACAGGCTAGGAATGGCGTGATCGGGTACAAACTCGTACTTATAGAAGCTTACTGGAGAGTTGTTGAACCGTAGAGCGGACTCGGTTCAGTTATCGGTGTCTTTGAGTGTTCAATAACTCCGAGCCCATGAAAAATTGTAATCGGTGAGTATGTAGTACTTGATGAAGAACTCATAAGAAATTATGCAGTTCCAAGATAATCTCGAGATACCAGGTGGTAATACTCGACGACAGATCAAACTAGAAGTTGAACTGGGGTATTGCTCTATAGAAGACAAGTGCTTAAACTTGCACAGGACATGATATTTAAAGGAGAACATGGTCATAACCATGATTGCAAAAAGGCCAGATCTCAGATATAAGATGAACTTATACCAAGGGAATAATTGATTTTAAAAGAAGCTTCAATGAGAAGATGTACATCGTGTCCATGGGCATGAACGCAAAGTTCAAGGTCGACTCCCACTTCTCCAATGCACAACCTTTCATTCACTTCTCGCGCTCAATGAAGTTGTAGTTTTGAAATTTTATCTGGCAAAATACCAGAAGAGTATGACTCGTGAAAACTTTCGAGTTCACACCTATTAAGGAAGGCATAGGTTCAACCCATTGGGGCATCTTAGAATCATATACCAAATCTTCAGAAGTAATTAACTCAAGCTCAAAGGCAGAGCATGGTTGAGAAAGCAGAGGATACAATTTACCAAAGGCATTATGTATCAGAGGAAAGGCTCACAAGGTTATTGAATATGAAGGGCGTTGTCAGATAAAATCCAACAAAGGATCTGGTGGTCCACAAGGGATCTGACGTGAGCATCGGTACTCAACTAGAGGAAGAAGATTGCAAGGAGATCAGATTATAGAAACAACTGACTAACTCAATTGTCAAATGCAAAGGAATTATGATTTCCAAATCAAGGGATCAGAAGCAATGCTTTGATTAGGGATGGATAAGTTGAATAGCCTTAGGGTACAATCAACGACAATTGGATTGGTCGAGAACCAATTCCATTTAAAAGAATGGAAGCTCAGCCGGAAAGGTAATTTATAAGGATCAATGATGATTGCGTGTATTCGCAGCATATTGAGTCAACAGACTCAAAATGATAATGACAAGGAATGTCAATAAGATTTCTATACTTATGGGATTAATCATAATGAAAGCAAACAAGAAATTTCAGAGCAATAGGTTGCTGAGGATTTTCGGAATATCGGGTGGTATTTCGAAGACTTTTGTGTAACACATGAACAACTGGGGGATGAGCGGATACTCGATAAGTGCGAGAATTAACCGTAGGGGTATTCAAGTGACAAAGAACAGCAAGGCAGTAAGCTCAAGGGATTATTGAAACAACGACGAGTTTTTCAGGGTATCTTGTAATAACAAGACCACTGGGGATGAATGTAAGAATAACAAATGCAAGTAGTTATCCATAAGGGTTTGCGGTGGAAGGTGAATT
>NC_041386.1:330313135-330313705 GCF_002162155.2 Triticum dicoccoides
AGTGGCACATCTGGCCACTGGAGCGGGCTAACGGGGCTGCGGGAGCGGGGCTGCCCGTTTGGGGCGCCCACCCAGGCCAGTGGAGGCGCCGGGGTGTCGTAGCCGGCGACGAGGTGCGACGGGCGGCAGGCGGGCAGTGGCGAGCGAGGCCACGGCGCAAGGCGGGCGCGTGGTCGGGGTCGGACTGGGCAGCGGGCCTATGGCCGGAGACGAGGCCAGGGGCGGACGTGCTGATCCGGCGAAGGCCAGCGCGTAGTGGGGGAGGACGCGGTCGGCAGCCACGGCGAGCGGAGGCGGGCACTAGAAGCGGTGGGGTGAAGGCGGAGATGGCCGCGGGGCGAGGCGCGAGCGGGCGCGGGCTCGCGCGCGCGCGTGGCACGTAGGCGCGGCGAGGCCGGGAGCATGACGGCAGCAGTAGGGGCGGCACCGACGCGGACGACCTAGGGAAAGGGGTAGGGGAGATGGGGTCATACCCCCGGTGCAGGGGTTCGGTCGGCGAAGCTCGGGGCGGCCGGCGTGGAGGGGACGAGGAGGCGGCAGTCCGGCGAGCTGGCGAAGGTGTCGAGGTCC
>NC_041386.1:330314138-330355975 GCF_002162155.2 Triticum dicoccoides
CGGCGGCGGTCACGACGAGGTGGCAGAGTTCGGCGACGGCGTGGCGAGGTAGAGGCCTCGGGCGGCGTCTCGCGGTGCGAAGGAGGGGCGAGGAGGCGAGGCGACGACAGCGGGTGGTCGGCGGGGGAGGCCGCGGGGCGGCGGGGGCGAAGGGATCGGGGTCGATCCCGATCCAGATCGGTAGAGGGAGGAGAGAGTGAGAGGGGGGAATGGGGAGTGGGGGGTTGCGGTTAGGGTTTCCCCCCCCTCCTGGGGATAAGGTAGGGGCGGGTCGGCCGGCTGGACCAGGTGGGCCGGCCTGGCCGGTGAGCTGGGCCGTCTAGCCCAGTTGGCCAGGGGCCCTTTTTATTCTTTTTCGTTTTGTTTTGTTTTTTTGCTTTTGTATTTTCTTTTCTTTTATTTCTGTTTTATCTTTGTTTCTTATTGTTTTAGTTTTTTGTGAAGTATATACTTGGCATCTAATTTGGTATTTCAATTTAGTCCACTACCACAAAAACTCTAGTCCCCAAATAATTTAGTTCGATATTTTATTTAATTAGTGAAGGCATTTAAATAATTAGTTTTGCTACTATTTAAATCATTATTGTGTAGTTAAGCATTTCATAAAAGTTTGGTTTCACCACCCCATTTACCTATGATTTATTCGACACATTTAGAACATTTTAGTTTTATTTTTGGAAAACTTTTGTTGTTTGCCTTAATTTCAAATTTGAATTTGAATCGTTTTCGAACTAACACGAGATTAGCGACAGTAACGGAGGTGACGTGGTGTCATTAGCAGAGGTTACTGTAGCTTGATTATCCGGGCGTCACATCGATGAAGATCGTGTTCGTTGTGTTGTTTCTTTTCCAGTTGATCAGTAGTGGAGCCCAGTCAGGGCGATCGGGGATCTTATTCATTAGGGGTAGTCTTCTTTTATTTTGGTTGCATAGTCGGACCTTCTTTATATCCGGATGATGTAATGCTATATTCATGTATTGTGTGAAGTGGTGATTGTAAGCCAACTCTTTATCCCTCTCTTATTCAGTACATGGGATGTGTAAAGATTACCCCTCTTGCGACATGCCTACAATGCGGTTATGCCTCTAAGTCGTGCTCCGACACGTGGGAGATATAGCTGCATCATGGGTGTTACAAGTTGGTATCAAAGCCTTCCACGACTTAGGAGCCCCCTGCTTGATCGAATTGCTGGCGTTGTTGAGTCTAGAAAAATGTTTTGAGTCTTTAGGATTATATATATCGGAGAGTAGGATTCTTTTTACTCCTCAGTCCCTTCGTCGCTCTGGTGAGGCATCCTGACGTAGAGTTTTGACTCTTCTCTTCTCAAATTTCACTAAATTTTTTTTAGGATCACGCGGGTATCTTGGAATCATTCCGATGGTTTTGTGACGAGAACATTGTTCTTGGTGCCTCCTGACATTTAGGGGTTGTGGCAGTGTCCCGGGGAGTTGAGCACCGAGGTGTTGTCGTCACAATTTTATCGTTGCAGTTCTGGAATTGAGTTCGCCGACATCAAAAATCTCTTTTATGCAGTTGTTGGTGAGATAACCTCGACGCCACCCAGTACTGGGGCGGGAGTTCGGGAGTATTGCCATAACTCATATAACGGATGCTTTTGTCAACGATTTCCGAAGGTTTCTTGGTTATGTGTTGAAGGATGGATATAGCTGGATGTAGGATTTGTTAGTTTTGGGTGATATATTATGCTTCCCCTGTATCCCCAACACCTGATTGCATAACCAGAAAATTTCGGGAGTTTATAAGTGGGAATTCAAGTAACTCCTAGGATATCTTTCCAACAGATGTATGATATGAAATTGGGGTTCAACGTCTAGTGGTCCGCCCATCCACGGTTGGTTTTAGAGTGGTCTCGTTGTGTCTTAAAGAGTCCTTGGCTATGCTGACTCGGGGACGCTTCATATGTCATGTGCACTGCCTTGTACATGATGGCGCTATACGATCGAGCCTGTGTGGGCCCCACCATGAAAACTTCGGACAGAATCTCTATCATATGTTTGTTTCCGGCTAGTTCTGCAAGCAATCCTTTGTTTTGTTTTGATTGTGGTATTCGAGTTGCTTCGATGTCAAGTGTTGATTCCATACTTTTCCTAAGTGGTGTTCTCATACTTCTATGTGGATACTAATCCTTCATGATAATCGAGATTGTCATGTCAATCCTTCTCAACCGGCGTATTTCTCTTCAAGTGGATCTGATCATTTTCAACATCCGCAAGATCAACTCAAGTCTTCTCAACGGTGTTCGTTTCATCCGTTCCTAAGTTGCTTTTGTTTTCCCCGCCCTCCCACCCTTATCTCTTCAAGGACTCGTATTTCTTTATCAAGTATCCATCTTATGGATGTGAAGTTTCTTCGTTCTTTCCGTCAATGTTTTTATCCGGTGATTCTCAGGAAGATTCGAACGGAGCTTCAAGATCATCATTCATCATTCTTTTTCTTCTCCGGTGGATTCAAGTCAAGCTTTGTTGATCATATCCTTTCCTCGTTTCAATGCTTTCTCATGCCGGTGCACCCCTTAATCATCCACTTCTCGCCATTCATTTGTTCAGGAGTGCTGAAGATATCTCGAAGATTCATGTTTCCACTCTGCTTTCGTTCAAGCTCTTTTGATGATGTTATCTCATTCGAGCCATTTAATTCAACCGGTGCAATCACTCTTCAATTCATTTGAACTGTGTTTCTTTTGAGTGGGCCCTAACCCACAGGTCTTTTCCCAGGATCTTACCTGACTCTTCTTTTCCCGGTGTTATTCTCAAATTCATTTCAAAGTTTGACGTAAGAATGAATTATCATCAGTCATATGTCTTTCTCCAAGATCTTTCAAATTCTTTTCATCGTTGGTTCAACCTTTCAATTCGTCACCCCGGAGTATCTCAACTAGTCATGGTTGTGGTGCTCATCGTCATTCTCGGATTTTGAAGACCGAAGAAGTGTTTTTCCTCCAAAATTTGTCCATTCTCTCGAAGATTCGTAGTTCTAGCTTAATGCCTTCCTCTCATAATTGTTTTCGATTGTGAGAATTCTTTTCACCCATCCGGAGTAATTTAGAGTATTTTCAGTTTGTTTCTCTGGAGCCCATCATCTCAGAATTATTCATTCCAGCTTTCAGCTCTCGTTATCCAAATCTTACCGGTGAATCGTTTAAGTGATCTCTAATCAGCTCGTGTTCTCTTCGTTCTCATGTTTCTAAATTCTGTCAAGTATCTTCATTCGTTCTCTAATTCTTTCCGTTGTTTCTTTATCTTTTCCGCATTCATTTTCAATTCTTACGGTGGTTTGCTCACGATTCTGTTCCATGGTTACCATATTTATTTATTCGTTCTTTCAAATCCTACAGGTGGTCCGTTGAAGACCTTCCCAAGTTTGCGCTACATCTATCTTAATCCTTGCAACGAGAATAAGTAGTATGCAAAAATTCGTTGCTTGTCATCAATTTAAATTGGTGAAGAATACGCATAACATAATTCTTATTCTTGTTCCATCCAAGTGATTAATTCCTTATTCCGGAGGTTCATCAAATTCTCGGTTTCAATTGTTTCATCTTTTTCTTTTCGCGGAGTTCCAAGCTCTCTCAATTATCTCGTCGCGACTCTCCATCTAAATCATCGCAAGGCTTCACCTTGTGTTTTCAACTTCTCTTTCCTTTTGTTTGATCATCCTTTTGTTACCGGAGTTGGTCATGGAGGCTACATGGTGGTTCGTCAAGGATCCTTTTTCACTCTTCTATTGTTCTTCAAGATATCTCTCGAAGCTATGATCCGTCAAGCTATACTTCAAGTATTCTTCATCTTGCGCTCCGAAGTACAATTCGTTCTATCTTATCTTTTGAGGTGGTGTTATGTCATTGTTGATAATTTTCCTTCGTGTTTGATGATTCACAAGTTATCAAGAATGAGAGATATTAAATCCATCAATCTCGTCATTGGAGTTATCTTGGGTTATATTTCACCTAAAGCCTTCCCTAAGGATTGTTGCTATTTATGGTGCTTATAAATGACCCAAGTTCTTCTTTTATCCTCCCAGTGAAATAGTTTCTCGTCTCCTTGTTCTTATCAATCCAATCTTTTTCTGTGAGTGGCAGGTTGTCACCTCATAATTTTGAGATGTATTCCATAAGACCATATCAAGTTTATGCTTTTCGTTGTTGATAATCCAACAACTCCATTCTAGCATTTGTTGTAAGTATGCTCTCTCAAGATCTTGTTCCCCTCCGTCCATTCCATTACATTCTTTCATTTCTTCCGGAGGCTTTGTGATGTTGCTCTCTTCACCCATGATCCCATTTTTGTCAAGTTCATGTTCAATTCCTTCCATTAATAGCCGGAGTGCTGCCCAAATTATATCAGTCTTATTCCTTCTCTACCTTGTTTTAACCGGAGTTTTGTGTCCTCTGCTCAAGTTCTTTTCATCTTATCAAGTCTTGCATCTCATTTCTACCGGAGTGCTTGCATGTACTTCTTGTCCACTACAACCCTTTTCATATGTCTTTCAACCTACAACGTTCTAGTAATGTTCCTTGTTCCTCTTTTCTAACGGAGTGTTTTCAACCCTGTTCATCATTGTTATTTTCTTTCTTTCAAGTTTTTCTACCTCTCAAGGTTCTTTGGTTTCACTCGTTTGTCAAAGAAGCAACTTAGTTTTACCTCTTCCCCTTCCTCTTTCATTTTCCCCGATGCCATCCTAGATCTCAGGACGAGATCCTCTTGTAGTGGTGGAGTGTTGTGACGCCCCAAGACCGATGCTCGAGAAGACTTCCATATGTTCTGGGTTTCTCCGTGTGTTTCATTTTTGCTTGCTCCTTTTATTTTTTGCATTGCATTATGTCATCATGTCATAAATCTTTGCATCTCAACTAAATAATTTGTGTGGATCTTCGATCCATTTAAATCAAGGGAAGAGTGACTTCTCTTTATAACATTATCCTCCTAATATTTAGGGAGCTATTATAAATATTCCATTAATTTGGAATCATCATAACACACTTGCCAAGTAATTCCATGTATTTTTCTACTTCAAGTTTGGTCCTCAAACTTTGCCCATAATTTTCTTTCATCTCTTTCCCTATCTCCACAAAATTCCCGAACATTTTTGGACACTTCTCAAACCCGTCCTAGTTGAAACCATTTGAATTAAATTCAAAGGAATTTGAATTTAATCTTTCTTTCATGCCCACTCCTATTTTTCTTGGCTCAAGCTCCTTTTTAGGAGTCCAAGAAAATAGGCGTACTGCTCAAATTCTTCTCCTATTTCTCTCTACATTTCTTAACTCTCTATTTTTTTGTTAAACAAGGAAAATAGTCTAGGAGGGAGAGAGAGAGGCGGCCTGCTCCGCTGGCCACTTGCCCCCCCAGGCCGGCCTAACCATCTCCCGTTCCCTCATCCCACCAAATCCCTAAACCTAACCTAGAGCCCGATTCCTCCCTCGACACCTCTCCCCTTCCTTCGTTCCCTTCCGCCCCGCGCCGCCAAGGAGTCCCTCTCCTCGATCTCCCTCGAACCCCTCCTATGGCGCTGCACCTTGCCCCGAGCTCGCGACTGCTACGCTCCTCCTGCCATGCTCCAGCGTTGTGCCGTTGCATCCTTGCTGCGCGCTGAGGCGCTGCCTCCTCTGCAGGTCGCGCCCGAGGCCCCGCGAGCCTCCCGCTCGTCCGCCGTACCTCCTCCCCTCCGCAGGCCCCATCCATGGCGCCCCTTCTCCTCCGCCGCCTGGTGCCTGCGGAGCCGCACGCCCCTCGCCCTCCTGCTTCTCAGCCAGCCTCCTTCCTCCATGGCGCCTCCTCGCCGCCCGAGGCCTGCAGCCTCGTGCCTCCCTCTACAGGCGGGCTTGAGCAGGAGCTCCCTGAGTCGGTGCCCGTCGGTCACCTCCACACACTCTCCGTCGCCCTCTTCCGGCGCCTCCGGCCCTCCTTTGCATAGTCTCCCCATCACCATGGCCTCGCCTCTGCTCGAAGCAGATGAACAACAGCGTCCACCGCACACTTCCTTTGCTTCGTCACGCCCGCGCCAAGTCCTGTTTGTGGATTTCGTCAAGTTCGAGCTTCGTTGAACGAGGGCTTTTGCCTTGCTCATTTTGGGACGCGACAAGTTCATCTTCGAAAGTACGTCTACATGATGACCTAACAAGTACCGTGGCACCGAAGACCTTTCATGCGTCAAGTCCATCTCGGAGGATTTCACCAAGTACCACGACGGCCGTTATTCATCAAGTACCCCTTCGGATCACCAAGTTTCGGCTACCATCATCGTGAACTGCTTTCGAAATGTGTATCACTAACGCCAAGTACTAGTTCTACGAGGATCGCCAAGTTCGTCTTCTATCGTCTCCGAAATCGCCAAGTACCACGTCGATACGAGAACAACTACCCTCGACGTGCATTTTGCCAAGTACCACTACCGTCGACCCTCGAGGACACCATGGATGTCAAGTTTCTCGCCATGACCTTGAACATCTATGAAAACTTGTGCGACTAAGAACGTGAATGACTACCGTCGCGAGAACGTCTACTTCCCCTACACCGCATCGAACTCGAACCCCTCTGATAACGCATGCCTCGAAGGTATAACCCCGAGACGACCGCCCGTGAACGGATGCATGTGTGATGCATGAGATGCTCGTGCTTGCTCCATGCTCGAATTGTCGGTGCACTTTGCCCCTCTTTTGCCTTGTCACCATCGTCGAACCGTGGGAACCCGGTAACCGGGATCACCCACCATCTTTTGACACGCCCCCGTCACTTTTCCTTTTGCACCGGCATCTCAATCGAGTTACCGGAACCGGAATGTTGTCGTGGCACCATTTCCGTTGTCGTTGCCGTGGCACCCCTTTCGTTTCCGCCACGACGACAAATGCCTCATATCTTATCATGTCAACGTTTTCATAAATACTGCATAAAACTTGCACATGTCATTCGCATCATGATATTAACTTTAAATGTTTAAAATTGTTGTTGCACCAAATTGATAATTGCATATGGGGATTTACCGGATTTGTTGTTTGTTATATCCGGCCCCATTTATATTGTTTAGATAGTATAGTTTTGTTATGCTCCACCTCTTGCCATGTTAACCAACATTTAATATTGTTGAGTACATAAACGAGAGAGAACTAAATATTTGATGTGGTGTTCCATCAATATGCAACTCATTGCATATTGAGCTCCACTTAACTTGTAGTTTTGTTTGTGCCCTTTGCCATGCCATGCATATTTAAATCGGACATGCATCATACTTGTTTGCGCATCATGACATGTTTATGTGATGGTTGTTTACTTCTTTCCGGGTTGCTTCTCGCGTTAGCTTCGGTTTCGTTCCGGAGTTGTGAGGATCCGTTCGACTACGTCCGTTTGTCTTCTTTCATGGACCCCTTCTTCTTCCTTGCGGGATCTCAGGCAAGATGACCATACCCTCGAAATCACTTCTATCTTTGCTTGCTAGTTGCTCGCTCTTTTGCTATGCTGCGATACCTACCACTTGCTATATCATGCCTCCCATGTTGCCATGTCCAGCCTCTAACCAACCTTGTCCTAGCAAACCGTTGTTTGGCTATGTTACCGCTTTGCTTAGACCCTCTTATAACGTTGCTAGTTGCAGGTGAAGATGGAGTTTGTTCCTTGTTGGAACATGTTTTTGTTGGGACATGGATATGTTGGGATATCACAATATCTCTTATTTAATTAATGCATCTATATACTTGGTAAAGGGTGGAAGGCTCGGCCTTATGCCTGGTGTTTTGTTCCACTCTTGCCGCCCTAGTTTCCGTCATACCGGTGTTATGTTCCTTGATTTTGCGTTCCTTACACGGTTGGGTTATAATGGGAACCCCTTGACAGTTCGCCTTGAATAAAACTCCTCCAGCAAGGCCCAACCTTGGTTTTACAATTTGCCACCTAGCCTTTTTCCCTTGGGTTCTACAGACTCAAGGGTCATCTTTATTTTAACCCCCCGGGCCAGTGCTTCTCTAAGTGTTGGTCCGAAACAGAGCCACTTGCGGCGCCACCTCGGGCAAACTTGAGGGCTGGTTTTAGCTGTACGTAGTGTTCATCCGGTGTTGCCCTGAGAACGAGATATGTGCAGCTCCTATCAGGATGTCAGCGCATCAGGCGGTCTTGCTGGTCTTGTTTTACCATTGTCAAAATGTCTTGTAACCGGGATTCCGAGCCTGATCGGGTCTTCCTAGGAGAAGGAATAATCTTCGTTGACCGTGAGAGCTTGTGATGGGCTAAGTTGGGACACCCCTGCGGGGTTTTGAACTTTCGAAAGCCGTGCCCGCGGTTATGGGCAGATGGGAATTTGTTAATGTCCGGTTGTAGAAAACTTGACACTTAATTTTAACTAAAATGCATCAACCGCGTGTGTAGCCATGATGGTCTCTTTCCGGCAGAGTCCGGGAAGTGAACACGGTTTCAGAGTTATGTTTGAACGTAAGTAGTTTCGGGATCACTTCTTGATCACTTCTAGTTCATGACCGTGCTTTGCTTCTCTTCTCGCTCTCTTTTGCGTAAGTTAGCCACCATATATGCTAGTTCTTGCTGCAGCTCCACCTCACTACCTTTTCCCTACCCATAAGCTTAAATAGTCTTGATCGCGAGGGTGTGAGATTGCTGAGTCCCCGTGACTCACAGATTACTTCAAACAGTTGTAGGTGCCGATGATAACCATACAGGTGACGCAATCCGAGCTCAAGGAGGATCTCGATGAAGATCGTGTTCATTGTGTTGTTTCTTTTCCAGTTGATCAGTAGTGGAGTTGGGGCGATTGGGGATCTTTTGCATTAGGGGTAGTCTTCTTTTATTTTGGTTCCGTAGTCGGACCTTGTTTGTATCTGGATGATGTAATGTTATATTCATGTATTGTGTGAAGTGGCGATTGTAAGCCAACTCTTTACCCCTCTTGCGACATGCCTACAATGCGGTTATGCCTCTAAGTCATGCTCCGACACGTGGGAGATATAGCCGCATCGTGGGTGTTACATTAGCTTCTTATGCTAATGGTATATATGATTACTATGATGTGGAATGAATAGAAGAATTTGTTGCTTTTAAGGGTGCTTGTGAAATTGAATCTTTGTTTAAAGAGTTTAAAGAGTTTGATGATTCAGTTTATAGACCTGAAAATTTAGCTATCCTTAAATGTTGCTATGAGAATTGTAAATACAATTATGATATTGATGAATTTATTGAGAAAGTCTCTGCTGTCCGAGAAGAGATTAATATTTTGCAGGAGTCTATGGAAGAAGAAATTGATGAAACTGTGAGCTCATTGGATTTAAAAGATGATGAGGTGAGTGAAGAACAAAAGGAGGAAGATCGGATTAGCTACCTGTGCCCACCTTCTAATGAGAGTAACTCTCCAACTCATACATTATTTAAAGTCCCTTCGTTCTTACCGAAGGATGAATGCCATGATAATTGCTATGACCCCGTTGATTCGTTTGAAATATCCTTTTTTGATGAACTTGATGCTTGCTATTCTTGTGGCCAAGATGCCAATATGAATTATGCTTATGGAGATGAACTTGCTATAGTTCCTTATGTTAAACATGAAATTGTTGCTACTGCACCCACGCATAATAGTCCTATTATCTTTTTGAATTCTCCCGATTACACTATATCAGAGAAGTTTGCACTTACTAAGGATTATATTGATGGGTTGCGTTTTACTACTACACATGATGATTTTGATAGATATAATATGCATGTGCTTTCTGCTCCTACTTGCAATTATTATGAGAGAGGAACTACATCTCCGCATCTCCATGTTTCCAATATGATAAAATTGCAAGAAACTGTTTATACTATGCATTGGCATTTACTACGTGTGCATGAATTGTTCTTTTATGACATGCCGATGCATAGGAAGAGAGTTAGACTTCGTTGTTGCATGATATATGTTACTTTGTGCTCACTACTAAATCACAAATCATTGTTAATTAAAATGGGCTTTGATATACCTTGGGATCCGGGTGGATCCATTACTTGAGCACTATATGCCTAGCTTAATGGCTTTAAAGAAAGCGCTGCCAGGGAGACAACCCGGAAGTTTTAGATAGTCATTTATTTCTGTTGTGTGCTTTTATAATGTTTAAAAACAAAAACAATGTGCCAAGCTTTGCCTTTAGGATGTTTACATTGCTTGTTGGTTTGTGTGGTGCAAAACAGAAACTTTGGCTGTAGTGCACGATTTTACATTTTTTACTGGAACGTCAAAGGGTTCTGAAACTTTTTGCACTGTCTTTCTATAAAAATTGTTTATTTTTGCTAATTGTATCAGAATTTTTGGAGTACCAGAAGTATGGTGAATGTTCAGATTATTACAGACTGTCCTGTTGAAGACAGATTCTGTTTTTGATGCATAGTTTGCTTGTTTTGATGAAACTATCGATTTCTATCGGTGGATTAAGCCATGGAAAAGTTATATTACAGTAGCTACAATGCAAAAACAAAATATGAATTGGTTTGCAACAATACTTAGAGTAGTGATTTGCTTTATTATACTAACAGATCTTATCGAGCTTTCTGTTGAGTTTTGTGTGGATGAAGTGATCAAAGATCGAGGAGGTCTCGATATGAGGAGAAGGAGGAGAGGCAAGAGATCAAGCTTGGGGATGCCCAAGGCACCCCAAGTGTCGGGGATATTCCCCGCGGTATGACCCGGCCGGACTTGGCGTTTCATTGATAACCCGCCAGAGGATTGGAAACTCATGGGATCGGCGGCTTACTGGTCTGACGACTCACGAGCCTGGCGACTCACTGATGGCCTCGACAGCGGGTCAGATAAAGGACTAGGCCCAAGGCCCAGAAGGCCGGCTCATGTTATGGTGGGCCGGCTTAAGAGGAAAGGCATAAGGAATATTCTCCTACAAAGGAAGCAAGACTAGGACTCCATTTGTAATAGAGTAATCCTAATCCTACTAGGACAAGTCATGTAACTCGCCCCTTCAACTTATATAAGGAGGGGCAAGGCACTCCAAGAGGGACAAAAAATAATGGCTAAGGCTAGACACAACTAAAGGGGAGCCGGCTTATGCGGCGACTCCCTCATGAGCATAATGAGACCTAGCCTCAAACAACATGTAGGGCTATTTCTATATGATGTTTCCCGGGGTCCGAAGCTGTCTAAATCCTTGTCTTGTGTGTTGAGCCGCTTCACTTCTATTATCCCGATCAACCCCTCTCAAGCTACCACATAGATGCGCTGACCTCACAACTAAGTCCTCATACTAGGACATCTGCCGTGACAATTCCATGGCAGTTGGTGCCCACCATGGGTTTGCGCACGATGGTGTTGAGTTCTTGGAGGGATTTCTCCAGGGATCGAGAAGTTTGCAATTGTCCGGATGAGTCGGTTTGGAAGGGTTTGCATCAACTTGAAGTTCATCAGTTCAGATTTTAGATCTGTAGGGTTTAATGTCGAGAAAGGTTTAGGGTTATAGCTTTGGTCAGCGGCTGACTTGTGATCGTTTGGACTGTTTTCAAATCATTGAGATGGACGGATTGCTGAAGAAGACGTGTCAGATCAACCGACAAGTCGTTGATTCGCGTGTTCATGGTTACGGCTACTCTTGAGAAGAAGAAAAGTCATACGCATGATTGATTCGCCGAGACCGACTAGATATCGTCTGTATCCGGATCAACATGACCCAACTCGTAGGACTACAGCAGTACCGATGCGAACTCTGCAACAGCGTGCAGTTGATTCCTCGTCGCAGAGTGCAGTCAAGATCAATGGACGCCGGTGGCCGAAATAGTAAAAAAGGAAAAAAAAATCCCGTGATGCGAACTTTGGTCTCGGTGTTCACGTCAAGGTATTAAAGTGAGTCAAAAGTATTACTAGGAAAATACAAAGGTACTATTACTACCTTGCTCAAGCCTGGGAAATACCTCCCTTACATGGAGATAGACGGATTCCATCATGCGAGATGTTAGTGCCACGTACGGCAGCCTAAAAAAAAGGAGTGGCCACGAGCCCACGACCCGGAAGCGGATACAACTACGACCCAGAAGTGGAGATAGCGTCGACCCGGTCTCATCACACTGCTTTCCTTCACCGGCGTCGCTTTTGGGCCGCCGCCGCCGCGCCCCGACGGCCGCTTCAGCCGCTGCAAACCGCCGCTGGCCGAAGCTGCTGCTGTTCGCCTCTGCAGAGTCGCCAGACCCTCTGCCATCTCCGCTTGTCTACTGATTCGCTACCGAGATGCCGACCCAACGTTCCATGCTACGACGACCCGGAAAGCTAGCCACGGATTATCCAGTGAAGATGTGATCTTTTGCAGCATGGGCGTTGACTACTCCAACTACAATGGTATACCACACAACTGATGATATACCATCAGAAAACGAAGCTCCGCTGATGGTGAGAAGTGCTCTGAGCCGCCGGGGCTGCTCCCACGCGCTGACTGCCTCTCGTGGCTCTCGTCTCGCCAGACGCCTTTCTTCCATGGTTGCTCATGGAATCCCTGGCATGGACTCGTTCCGATCTGCGGTCTTCCGGCCTTGAGCAAAAAAATGTCCAACCCGCCGTTATGAGTCGCCTCCGCGACCGCGCCGCTCCAAGCCACCGGTTTCTGGTGAGCCGCTGCCTCGGGGAGCTTTTGCTGAGCCGCCGACCTCAAACTACATTGAGCCACCACTGCAATTGCATCATGCCATCCCCGCGCGGGCTTCATGCCAAGTCGCTTCCGCCTACCTTCAAGCTGGCCTGGACCTCAACCATCGCCACCGTACATCGCCTCTATCTTGGCCTCGCATCTGTTTCGAGCTGCTGCTACCCTGAACATGTGTGTGTGCGCACAGCCATCCGACTCATCTCTACTGCTACCTGCTTTAAGCTACTACTACTGAATCGCTGGACTTGCAACCGCCGTTTCCTCTGTCGTGAAGCTACTGAAGCCCCTGCCTCGGCCCTATTTTCCTGCTGTCGTTCCAACACGGCCCAGCCGTTTCTTCGGTCGTGGGCCATCTCAAGCCGCAGCAGCCGCTGACTCGCCTTACCAAGTCATTATTGCCAGTTCATCTCCGTCGAGCGGCCCGTCCTGGCCTGCTCCCGAGTGGCCTCCTTACCACATCTTATGAACTACTGCTATGGTTGCCTTCGTTTCACTGCTGTGTTGAGCCGCCAGGACCGTGTTGAGCCGCCAAGGCTATATTGAGTTGCCGGTATACCTGAGCCGCTTCTGTCATGTTAAATGGATCATCCGTCATCTGAACAAATCAGGTGATATCCATTTAAATTTATGTTATTAGCATATATTATTTTTGTCAAAGAGCAGTTTATCTTTGCCTTGGTCTGCGGTATTGTTTATGCAGGACGATTGTTCACCACAAGAGCGTTGGCCGTGTCATGGATGTATAGCTCGCGCCAATATTATCGAACGCCAGCATCCAACCATACCGCATTATTCAACAAATGTGCATGCAAGCCGCCGCCTCTATGGTTCAGTCTACAACAACAATGCCGTTGCCGACTCTCTCGTCCGCGGCCGAGCTATTTCCAACATTGCGGGCAACTCTCTCGTCCGCGCCGGCTTACAACGCCGCTGGCGACTCTTTCGTCCGCGCCGGCTTACAACGACGCTACCGAGTCACCTGTCCGCACCGGATTATAATGTCACAAGCGACTCGCCCACCTGCACTGGATGATTCAATGGATAGGGCACACAAGTCGCCACCACTATGGTTTATCTTCAACAACCAGCTAGGATGAACCACTGGCTGAATTATTGACGCAAATCATACGGGGCCATTCACATCCTGTAGCGACCCGACCCGAATGGATCAAGTCTCTGTGCTTAAGTGTCATCCTTGGATCGGTATGCTGACACACACAGTATTCGAGGATTTTATAACAGAGGTAAATCACATGTAAAAGTAACGTAAATACTATTACCTCAATCCAAATAGCGGAAGTAACAAGGTTGTGGATTCCCATCAACACCAACGGCAAAGTTGAGTGTAGAAATCGTAACCCTAACGTATCACTTACTCGTCGTAAGGTTCCTGCAACATGAGACGTTGCAGCCACAGAGGGTCAGTACATTGAATGCACTGGCAAATTCACATCATAGAGAATGATGAACAAAGGCTATCACTACATGCATATTTGGTTGGCGGAAAAGCTCTATGGTTATAGTTTTTGCGAAAAGCCAATTTTTCCCTACTACAAAGGAATAAATTTTATTTAAGTATCATGGTGGTTGTTGAACATTGAGAATGGTTGACAACATTCTCAATCCCAATTAAATAACATCATTAAACCCAACAAACTTAATTTAAAGTAACGTGATGAGATTCACATGATAATCCAGGTACTAGATACTCAAGATGTCCATAACCGGGGACACGGCTAACCATGATTAGTTTATTACACTCTGCAGAGGTTTGCGCACTTTTCCCCACAAGACTCGATCGCCTCCGTTTGGTTTCTCGCACTACATGGTGTTTGAGAAGACGGATGACCGAGACATAGTCTTTCAGAAGTGCTAGCACCTTACGATCGGGCAGACCGTACCACCTATATCTGCTAGTCTACCACTGTAAGAGTTCGCACGACTTAGTCAACTATGCTAGAGCCCATAATAGTTTGTGGCTGCACACGGAAGTTTCTAGCATGAATAATCTCATGATCCCTTTGAGCCTAGGTGGCGGTCCAAAAGAAAACAGGCAATCCTGGTCTACCCAGGTGCCTAGACAGGCAATCCTGGAATAACCAGGTACCTCAATCCACCCAGATGTGTGTTTAAGTTGCCACCTTAAGTAAACCATTAATTAACAAACTCACATCTATCATGAATACTCTCAAAACCCAATCCACGTCTACGAGCATAGCATGGCACTATAACCATAACGTAATAGTAACTCCCAAGGGTTTGATAACAAACAGGTAATAGGTACTACCTCAACTACTTCCCATACCACAATTTAATTAGATCCTAATCATGCAATGTTTGAGGTTTGATCTAATGCAATGAAAACTGGGTATGAAGGGAATATGATCAAAGTGTGAACTTGCCTACAATGTTGATGAAGATGATTCGCGCTCAAAATGTTGATAGATCTACTCGTCACACTCCGGTCAATCTATCGTTGAAATCACAAGTGCTCCCTAGGTGGTTTTGATAATTGATGACAACATATCTCTTGTTGGACTAACATTTAGATCTAGCATGTTTCAGATAAGTTCAACAATGGAGTGGCATGGACTAAAGGTTGTGGGAACCCCTTCAAGATGCTAAGGACAAAGGATTGGCTAAAGCTTCAAGCTCAAGACTCCTCATTTTACATTTTAGTGATCCAAGATCACATTGAGTCTTTAGGAAAAGCCAATACTATTAAGGAGGGATGAGGTGTTGCTTAAGGAGCCTCTTGCTTCATGTGCTTAGTGATATGCTCCAAAACCCTCATCTACTTTCCCACTTCCACATATGACCTAAACCCTAAGCCAAACTCGGTCCTACCAATTCTTCCTATCCGACGCCACCGAGTTCCACTTGTCATAAGCCACTGCCAAACCCTAATCATTTCGGTCTCACCGATGGGATCTCGGTCTCACCGAGATGGGCTTGCAAACTCTCTGTTACCCATTGCAATATTCTCGGTCCCACCGAGATATGAAATCGGTTCCACCGAGTTTGCTTGGACAAATCTCAGTTTCACTTATTACCCAAATCGGTCCCACCGAGTTTGAGTAATCGGTCAAACCGAGTTTTGGATTTACCCTAACCCCAGCACATCGGTCCCACCGAGTTGATCCAGTCGGTCCCACCGAAATCTCTAACGGTCACTAGGTTTACATTTTCGGTCCGACCGAGTTTATTGATTCGGTCCCACCGAGATTGGAAAACTGTGTAACGGTTGGATTTTGTGTGGAGGCTATATATATACCCCTCCACCTTCTTCTCATTTGAGGAGAGAGCCATCAGAACACACACACCATTCCAACTCATATGTTCTGAGAGAGAACCACCTACTCATGTGTTGAGACCAAGACATTCCATTCCTACCATATGAATCTTGATCTCTAGCCTTCCCAAGTTGCTTTCCACTCAAATCTTCTTTCCACCAAATCCAAATCCTATGAGAGATAGTTGAGTGTTGGGGAGACTATCATTTGAAGCACAAGAGCAAGGAGTTCATTACCTACACACCATTTGTTACTTCTTGGAGAGTGGTGTCTCCTAGATTGGCTAGGTGTCACTTGGGAGCCTCCGACAAGATTGTGGAGTTGAACCAAGGAGTTTGTAAGGGTAAGGAGATCGCCTACTTCGTGAAGATCTACCGCTAGTGAGGCAAGTCCTGTGTGGGCGATGGCCATGGTGGGATAGACAAGGTTGCTTCTTCGTGGACCCTTTGTGGGTGGTTGCTTCTTCGTGGACCCTTCGTGGGTGGAGCCCTGTGTGGACTCGCGCAACCATTACCCTTGGGTGGAGCCCTGTGTGGACTCGCGCAACCGTTACCCTTCGTGGGTTGAAGTCTCCATCAACGTGGATGTAGGATAGCACCACCTATCCGAACCACGGGAAAAACATCCGTGTCTCCAATTGCGTTTGATCTCTCCAAACCCTTCCCTTTACATTCTTGCAAGTTGCATGCTTTACATTCCGCTGCTCATATACTCTTTGCATGCTTGCTTGATATGTATTGTGTGTGTTGAAATTGTGCCTAAACTCCACTTAAACCAAAAAGCCTAAAAATTGCAATTTTAGCATTAAGTGTCTAATCACCCCCCTCTAGACACATCTACTTCTAGATCCTACAAGTGGTATGAGAGCTTTGGTCTCCATTGCCTTGGTTTAATCACCATTGGAGGAAGATGGATGTGTCTACTCTAGGGAGTCTTAGACATAGAGTGCCTATTCCTGATGGAAAGTATTTTCATGAGTGGAAAAATGAGATGCTTGTAATCTTCAATCAATATCATTTGAACAAGTATATTGCTAGCCCTTGTGCACCCCATATTGATCCCTTGCATCCTACCCTAGATGAAGATATTGACATGATTCGCAATCTTAGAACTATTGAGCTCATCATTAGAGGATTGCCCAAAAATTTGATTGCTAGTTTGCCTACTCAAAATTGCGCCTATACTATATGGAAATTTCTTGAGGAACGGTTTCCCAATCATTCCTTGAAAACTTTGGATGAAATTCTTCATAAATCTATTGCCTTGAGTAAGATGAACTCTAGTGATCCTAGTTTTGGTAAATGTCTTCTTGAACTTGCCAATCTTAAGCATGCTAAAGGAGATGTTGGAATCATTAATGATATCATACCCAAAGCTATAAGAATTCATAAAAGTGACCACTTTGATGATCATTTATCTGATGAATTACCCTCTCTAGGAAATGATGAATCACAAGATCATCATGAACATGAATATTATGATGATGATGATAGTGACTTCGATCTTGATGATGCAATGTGACATTTTGGTCTTATGGCAAATCTTCGGGGATATGAATCAGGAGGAAAGGAATGGGTTCTTGATAGTGGATGTACTGATCATATGACCGGAGATGAAGAGATGTTTCGCGAGCTTGCTGAAAATGACGGTCCTCGAAAATATGTCACCTTTGGTGATAATTCAAAGGGTAAAGTGGTTGGCCTTGGTAAGGTGGCCATCTCACATGATAGTTCCATTCAAAATGTCATGCTCGTTGAATCTCTGGGCTACAACTTACTTTCAGTATCTAGACTTGCTGATTTTGGTTTGAATGTCCTATTTACTGAGGTAGATTGCCAAGTATTTCATCGAGACAATCATAAAATGGTCTTTACGGGTATGCGTAGTGGAGATCTTTACATTGTCGATTTCTCTAAAAAGGCACAACCTAAAACTTGCTTTGTTGCTAAATCCTCAAAAGGTTGGTTGTGGCATAGACGACTAGGTCACATTGGCATGAGAAACCTTGACAAGCTTATTAAAGGAAATCATATCCTTGGAGTTAACAATGTCATATTTGATAAGGATAGACTTTGCAGTGCTTGTCAAGCAGGTAAACAGGTTGGAGGAAGACATCCCGTGAAGAACATCATGACCACAAGGAGGCCACTCGAGCTACTTCACATGGATCTTTTTGGTCCCAACGCCTACAAGAGTCTCGGTGGAAATTCTTTTGGTCTAGTTATAGTTGATGACTTTTCAAGATTTACGTGGGTGTTCTTTCTTAATGACAAGTCGCAGGTCTAGAAGATCTTCAAAAACTTCGCTAGGAAAGCCCAAAATCAGTTTGATGTGAAGATCAAGAAGGTTCGGAGTGACAACGGAACGGAGTTCAAGAACGCAAATGTGGACACCTTTCTTGAAGAAGAAGGGATTTCACACGAGTTCTCGGCTACGTACACACCTCAACAAAATGGAGTTGTTGAGAGGAAGAACCGGACGCTCATCGAAATGGCAAGAACGATGCTTGATGAATACAAGTCGCCAAAGCACTTTTGGGCAGAAGCGGTTGAGACAGCTTGTCACGCAACAAATCGCTTATATCTTCACAAGCTACTCGGCAAGACGGCATACGAGCTCCTCACCGGTAACAAGCCTCAAGTTGGATACTTTCGAGTATTCGGCTCAAAGTGCTACATTCTTGATAAGCATCGTCGTTCAAAGTTTGCTCCTAAATCTCATGAAGGTTTTCTACTTGGTTATGGCTCAAACTCTCACACTTACCGTGTCTACAACAATTTCACTCGAAAGGTTGAAGAGACAGTAGATTTGAAGTTTGATGAATCTAATGGCTCGCAAGTAGAGCAATTGCCAATTGATGTAGGAGACAAAGACCCTTCAGAAGCAATTCAAGACTTGTCCATTGGCAAAATTCGTCCAACGGAGGTGAAGGAGAGTACTTCATCCGTCCAAGTGGAAGCTTCTACTTCACGACAAGGTGAACCAAGAATCGACACTGAAGCATCCACAAGTGGGACACACCAAGATGAAGAAAACGAGGAAATACGTCAAGACGAACATCAACAACCTCCTTCTCCACCACGACAAGAGAACGACGACGTCAACAATGAAGAAGGCCAAGAAGAAGAACAAGATGAAGAAGATGGTCAACGAAGACCCAAGCAAAAGCTCTCACGAGTTCGAGTAAGAATTGCCAAAGATCATCCCGTCGAGCAAATCCTCAATGACATACAAACCGGGAGAATCACTTGCTCAAAAACTCGTTTAGCTAACTTTTGTGAAAACTATTCATTCATCTCTAGCATTGAACCCATGAAGGTTGAAGAAGCATTGGAAGATCCGGATTGGATAAACGCTATGCATGAAGAGCTACATAATTTTGAAAGAAACCAAGTTTGGACATTGGTTGAGAAGCCCGACAACAACCACAACATCATTGGTACCAAATGGGTGTTTCTCAACAAGCAAGATGAAGATGGACAAGTGGTTCGCAACAAAGCACGTCTCGTCTCCCAAGGATACACACAAGTCGAAGGTATGGACTATGGTGAGACGTATGCTCCCGTTGCTAGACTTGAGTCCATTCGCATCTTACTTGCCTATGCTAATCACCATAATATCACCTTGTACCAAATGGACATTAAAAGTGCTTTTCTAAATGGTGAAATAGAGGAGGAAGTTTATGTCAGACAACCTCCCGGCTTTATCAATCCTAAGAAACCAAATCATGTTTACAAACTTCACAAAGCTCTGTATGGTCTTAAACAAGCTCCTAGAGCATGGTATAAATGCTTGACCAAATTCCTTACTACAAGTGGTTTTGAAATTGGTAAAATTGATTCTACTCTTTTTACTAAAAGGGTTAATGGAGAACTATTTGTATGCCAAATTTATGTTGATGATATCATATTTGGTTCAACTAACCCCCTCTTTAGTGAAAAGTTTGGAAAGCTAATGTCAGAGAAGTTTGAGATGTCTATGATGAGTGAACTCAAATTCTTTCTCGGGTTGCAAATCAAGCAAACTAAGGAAGGTACATTTGTCTCTCAAACAAAGTACACCAAGGACTTATTCAAGAAGTTCAATATGCAAGAATGCAAAGGTATGTCTACACCCATGCCTACTAGTGGACATAATGATTTAACCAAAGATGGTGAACCGGTTGATCAAAAGGTTTATCGCTCTATGATTGGTTCATTGTTATACCTATGTGCTTCACGTCCCGATATTATGCTAAGTGTGTGCATGTGTGCACGATATCAAGCTGCTCCTAAAGATTGTCATCTTAAGGCTGTGAAAAGGATAGTGAGATATTTAATCCATACACCCAATTTTGGCATTTGGTATCCTAAGAGGTCTTCTTTTGATCTTGTTGGCTATTCCGACTCGGATTATGCCGGAGACAAGGTTGATAGAAAGTCCACTTCGGGTACTTGTCAATTTCTTGGTAGATCTCTTGTGTCTTGGTCTTCCAAGAAACAAAACTCGGTGTCCTTATCCACCACCCTAGCTGAATACATTGCCGCTGGTTCTTGTTGCGCTCAATTACTTTGGATGACTCAAACTCTTAAAGATTATGGGATTTATGTGAAACATGTTCCACTGCTTTGTGACAATGAAAGTGCTATCAAAATTGGTCATAATCATGTACAACATTCTCGGACTAAGCATATTGAAGTTCGTCATCATTTCATTCGAGATCATGTTGCTAAGGGTGACATCAATCTTAAGCATGTTCGCACCGATACGCAATTAGCGGATATATTCACTAAACCGCTTGATGAGAAAGTGTTTTGCAGGTTGAGAGGAGAATTGAACATCATTGATGCTTCGAACTTGGAGTAGAAACTCCATTGGATACATGCAAGACATGAGCTTATGACTAATCCATGATATATCTCTTATGATAACTATCTTATGTCTTGGATATATTTGCACCTTGCATGTTGTCTAACCCATGTAGGTGCTTGGTTGAATCTAATTCCATGAGATTGCGACTCACTCATATTCTGAGCGATCCGTACATCACCAAGACTCTACACAATAGTGGTTGAAGACAAGGAAGCACAAAACCATTCAAACATATCCTTTGACAAATTCTATATTAAGCTTCATGATTGCCATTTTTGGATACACAAGTGCTTTTCCTTGCAAGAACTAACCCATGTAGGTAGATGAACTCAAACTCCAAATGGTGCTCCCAACTCTCGATGAGCTACATCAACCTTGAGCACTCACACAAGTTCAACTACATGAGCAAGAACCACATCACCCCCAAGGTATGTTATTTCATCTTAGAGAAGCTTTACTCCAAGACATGAGTCAAAGCAACTCAACAAGATGTAAATACATCAAGATGCTTAAACGAAATGGTAACCCCATTTTGAGCTTAAATGATGAGTATGACCTATGATCAAGTGTTCTCACTTGACTCCTAAGTCAATATACTCTAACATATGTGACTATGTCACCGCCCAATTCTAGATGAAGTTCTCTTGTGTTCTTTTCTGAGTTATTGCATTTGTCCCTTGCATATTTGTTTCTTTCTTTTTCAATCAAAAAAAACTTTATCTAGAAACTTTCACTCTTTTCTTTTTGATTTTTTTGTTCTGCATATTTCTGCATCAAATTCCTTGCAAATCTTTCAGCTAATTCATCACAAATCTTTGTGAGATCTTACTTGACTAGTGAGCTGAGGTGACAAGTGTTTCTCTGTGTGATGAACTCGGTTTCACTGAATAGCTATTCTCGGTCCAACCGAATCCCTTCGGTACTACCGAAACATGCCACTCGGTGCCACCGATTTCAAAACAGGAAAAACAGTTTGCCACACATTCTATATTTCTTCTGATCCAGCTCCACTCAATGAATCTTGTCCTCTACAAGCATCACAGTTTTATTCACTGCTTTGTACTGAATCTCAAGGACCAAACCCATTCGACGGATTCCAGGAAAAACCTTCTTGGAAATTGATGTCAAAGGGGGAGAGAGAGATCACATCAAAGCTTATCATCAGAGAGAGAGAGATCACATCAAAGCTTATCATCAGAGAGAGAGATCACATCAAAAGCTTATCACCTACAAAGGAGAAATATCCAAGGCGGAGAGAATACTCAAGTATCCCAATCCCAAATGCTTGATGCTCAAGAGGAGAGATGCCACATGTCTTTTTGGGGGAAAGACATGTTCATATGAACTCATTTGAATTTAGTTCTTCTCATATCTTTCAGCTCTATTTTTCTGTTTCCTATCTTCTCCCAATATCCCATGTAAGATTCAGGGGGAGCAAGACACCTAAGGAAAAGAAATCAGTCAAATTCATTGCATATCTCTATTCTTGGGGACATGTTGAATTCAATATGGTACCTTGTACTCACTCTCTACATGTCATCCCAATCTTGGTATTCTTGTGGTTTCTTTTGTTTGCTCTGGCTAGTGGACGTACCTGTGTTATCTAACCTTGTTTGTGCAGGTTCATTCCATCCTAAGCCAACTCAAGACCACAAGGTAAGTATATGTATCAAAATCATGAGTATGAGGAGTTCTTGCTTATGTACATACTGTCTGGAAGAAGGACTCATGAGCATGAAGGTATTTTCCTTGATAATCTTTTGCTCTGATGCATATGGCCAAGATGCATGTAACACATTTCCTACTCTGTCATGGTTATGCTCTCACATGTCTCTATATTTCATATTTACATGAGTGCATACATGTAGGGGGAGCCTATGCTTGTTACATGTTCTTCCAAAGCTTTACCTGCTGTTCTTTATATCTTTATCTAAAGCTTTGATGTATGTTGCCATCAATTACCAAAAAGGGGGAGATTGAAAGCACAAGTGCTCCCTAGGTGGTTTTGATAATTGATGACAACATATCTCTTGTTGGACTAACATTTCGATCTAGCATGTTTCAGATAAGTTCAACAATGGAGTGGCATGGACTAAAGGTTGTGGGAACCCCTTCAAGATGCTAAGGACAAAGGATTGGCTAAAGCTTCAAGCTCAAGACTCCTCATTTTACATTTTAGTGATCCAAGATCACATTGAGTCTTTAGGAAAAGCCAATACTATTAAGGAGGGATGAGGTGTTGCTTAATGAGCCTCTTGCTTCATGTGCTTAGTGATATGCTCCAAAACCCTCATCTACTTTTCCACTTCCACATATGACCTAAACCCTAAGCCAAACTCGGTCCTACCAATTCTTCCTATCCGGCGCCACCGAGTTCCACTTGTCATAAGCCACTGCCAAACCCTAATCATTTCGGTCTCACCGATGGGATCTCGGTCTCACCGAGATGGGCTTGCAAACTCTCTGTTACCCATTGCAATATTCTCGGTCCACCGAGATATGAAATCGGTTCCACCGAGTTTGCTTGGCCAAATCTCAGTTTCACTTATTACCCAAATCGGTCCCACCGAGTTTGAGTAATCGGTCAAACCGAGTTTTGGATTTACCCTAACCCCAGCACATCGGTCCCACCGAGTTGATCCAGTCGGTCCCACCGAAATCTCTAACGGTCACTAGGTTTACATTTTCGGTCCGACCGAGTTTATTGATTCGGTCCCACCGAGATTGGAAAACTGTGTAACGGTTGGATTTTGTGTGGAGGCTATATATATACCCCTCCACCTTCTTCTCATTTGAGGAGAGAGCCATCAGAACACACACACACCATTCCAACTCATATGTTCTGAGAGAGAACCACCTACTCATGTGTTGAGACCAAGACATTCCATTCCTACCATATGAATCTTGATCTCTAGCCTTCCCAAGTTGCTTTCCACTCAAATCTTCTTTCCACCAAATCCAAATCCTATGAGAGAGAGTTGAGTGTTGGGGAGACTATCATTTGAAGTACAAGAGCAAGGAGTTCATTACCTACACACCATTTGTTACTTCTTGGAGAGTGGTGTCTCCTAGATTGGCTAGGTGTCACTTGGGAGCCTCCGACAAGATTGTGGAGTTGAACCAAGGAGTTTGTAAGGGCAAGGAGATCGCCTACTTCGTGAAGATCTACTGCTAGTGAGGCAAGTCCTGTGTGGGCGATGGCCATGGTGGGATAGACAAGGTTGCTTCTTCGTGGACCCTTTGTGGGTGGTTGCTTCTTCGTGGACCCTTCGTGGGTGGAGCCCTGTGTGGACTCGCGCAACCGTTACCCTTGGGTGGAGCCCTGTGTGGACTCGCGCAACCGTTACCCTTCGTGGGTT
Organism: Triticum dicoccoides; assembly: GCF_002162155.2. Taxonomy (NCBI): domain Eukaryota; kingdom Viridiplantae; phylum Streptophyta; class Magnoliopsida; order Poales; family Poaceae; genus Triticum; species Triticum dicoccoides. Next base: position 330,338,265 of record NC_041386.1, read on the forward strand.
GAAGTCTCCATCAACGTGGATGTAGGATAGCACCACCTATCCGAACCACGGGAAAAACATCCGTGTCTCCAATTGCGTTTGATCTCTCCAAACCCTTCCCTTTACATTCTTGCAAGTTGCATGCTTTACATTCCGCTGCTCATATACTCTTTGCATGCTTGCTTGATATGTATTGTGTGTGTTGAAATTGTGCCTAAACTCCACTTAAACCAAAAAGCCTAAAAATTGCAACTTTAGCATTAAGTGTCTAATCACCCCCCCTCTAGACACATGTACTTCTAGATCCTACAATCGTAAGCAAGCAATAGTAACCACACATAAGCAATCACTCAAAAGATCAGAAAGATCGAAGAAAAACGATTCGGAAAACTTCAAAACCAAGCAAATAACTCTTGCAACATAGAACAATTTCTAACAGTACCAAAATTATATGAATTTGGCCTTATCAGAAAGTTTAGGTCAAGAGCTTCGATTTGCAAAAAGAATCAACTCAAACGGAGCTACGAAACTCAATTTATGAACAAACAAAGTTTGAATTCAAATCTGATCTAATTCAAATTCTAAACTTTTCAAAAACATGTTTGAGTTGTATTAATGGATAGAGGGGATCATAACGAAGATGTGAGCGTTGGTTTCGTTGGATTTGGACTAACGAGTAAAAAGTTACGGTGTTTTGAAGATCAGGGGCTATTCTGCAAATAAAAATCACCACAGATAGGTCCCTGGCCGAAAAATAAAAAGAAAAAGAAAAGATCTAAATAGCGGACGTTCGCTACAGAGCCCTAAAGAACGAAATCGTTCACTACAAAGAACTTAACGGACGAACGATCTCTGGTTAACTTAACCTAAAACAATAAACCGTAAAAAAAACCGAACAAAAAACCGGGTTTAAAGAGAAAAAAATGAAACTGAGAATAAACCGGATCGGACCGGGCGGTTTTTACTGGTCCACGGCGGGTCAACGGCAACGGCGACGGCGGCGGTTTTCGGCGAGGCGAGGCGAGCGTCCACGGCGGCGCGCGGGCAAGCCAGCGGCGCAGGAGGAGCTCCGGCGGAGGGCGCGGTGGCGTGGATCGGGCGATGCGGGGCAGCGGCGAGGCGAGCAGGCGGCGATGCGGCTAAGGGCGGCGGCGGCTATCTGTAGCAGCAGCGGCGGGGCAGATGCGGGAGGGCGGCGGCGCGACGAGGGAGAGAGAGGTGGCGGCGGGCGCGGCTTTATAGGAGGGAGGAGGTGGTGGTGGCGTGGGAAAGGGGCCAAGCGAGGCGGCGGCGGAGTCCTGGCGGCGTACGGTGCCGGCGATGGCGTGCGGCTGCGGGAGTCCCTCCCGAGCTCGGGGACGACGAGGAGGTGGGCTGGGCCGCGGCCTGGCCTGGGAGCTGGGCCGGCCCAGTCGGCGAAGAGGGTTTTTTTAATAAACAATTTTTTCAGAGAACTAAAATAATAAATCAAAATAACTAAAAATATTATATAGGCATATAATATATCAAAATTTTTAGAAAAAGATTCTCTACGACATGAACATTTTTATAACTTCAAATAAAATACACACAAATTCAGAAATCAAAGAGTGCTACTGGTATATTAAAATCCAACAAAAATCATTTTTAAAATACCAAAATGATTTCAAATTAATTTTTCTCCAATTTTCTATTGTAGGGAATCATGTTACCCTAATTTCCATATATTTTATTTTGGGAGAAAAATAATTTGATTAAAACTCAAATAACTCCAAATTGAAAATAAATTCAAAAGAACTTTGAATTTAATTCTTTGAAACTCCCAACTCACATTTCATATAATTTGAAGAAGTCATTTTATCTTCTCTCATGAAAATCATTGAGTCGCATAAAGTTTTTGAACTGGAAATATTTTCCAAATGAAATTCAAATGTTTTCAACACCCCATGTCATCTAAATAAATGGAAGAAGTCATGTAATCTTCTCTCCAGGGTTTTTGTGATGAAAAGAATTTGAATTCTCGGGGATCAAAAGAAAAAAGGTGAAAGTTTCAGAAAGTCCTTTTATTCCCTCTCATTTAACTTTCAAAAAGTTTCGAATTTCACTCACTTTCAGACAATCAATCAAACAATCAATCAAATCTATCTATTTGTTTATAACATTCCAAAATTTAGAATTTTGGGATGTTACAAACCTACCACCCTTAAAATGAATCTCGTCCTCGAGATTTGGAGAGGCTAGAAAGAAATTGGTTAGGGTTTGGGGGTCTCCTCAAAATCCATCGATCATCACAGGGGTCTGGGGTGCTACCACCCTTAGAACCATGGTTACTGTTCCATCAAAACTCATATACTCCATCCTTATTCTTGACAGTGTCGGTCTTCTCAGATCCTCAAGAAAATTCCTCCCCTGAGCTCTTCTGGTAACGGCATAACCTTTTCCTCAATTCTTTTGTCCTTTCATCTTGGTAAGGTTATTCTGAGACTGGGTCTTCTTAGCTGACGGGTCTGGCACCAATACTTAACAACTATCGATATCTCATGGTGGTCAACCATTTATGGTTTCTCCTATAGGAAATGGGTCTGGTTGATCCTCACCGTATAACCTACGGTTGGCAAAAACTGCCTTGTACAAGGGAAAAATACCTATACCATTCTAAGGCTTAAACACGGTTTTGATCATCGTCTCTCTACTATATGTAAGTCAATCAGATTTACCATCCCATATAGAAAGGCGAATAATAAGAGTAAGTCGGTATGGTTATCAATCCACCCTGCACCCAAATCATTACCTTTATACGGTTTAGTGAATCTCACATTCTAACACTCAGGCATCCTCACAAGCATTGCAGAATTTTGCTTGTCGACGAACTAAGTTCGGATAATTCCATTGATTCTGCAAACCAAACAAACATCTATCGTTCCTTCACAACTCTCAGGTTTTGCGTTACTCCTATAAAATTGTCTGCCGATAAACGTCGTATCTTCCTCCAGGGTTCTTCCTTCAGCAAGAATGTGCTTGCTTCTTGGCAGGTCTTGGGGCCTGTGGGTTATGGCCCATCTCATCACTTGTAGTCCTTGAACTTATCATTGGGGCAACGGATCTCTAATCCAACATCCAACTTCCAGTTTTCCTATTATACTAAAATCCATCCAATTGTACAGTCTTACTTCCTTCTATTGGCACCAAACTAGGACATGATTACTCAGACTCATCATGGAGTTTCCATTGATCCATATTTCTGACATCATACCTCCTTTATATCCAATAGTAATTTATCTCTTCATCCTCGTGGAATATCCCACATACCGAGATATAAACTTATACTTATGGAGTCCATACTCTACTTCGTGGAACATCATTATCCTTTCCAGGGTCAAGCGTTCTTATAGGGGAATATTGGCCATCTCTGCATGGCACTTCTTCAACTGGGAAACGTGAAACACATCATGAACTCCTGACAGTCCTTCGGGTGACTCCAACTTGTTGGCCACTTCTCCCCTATGCTCCAAAACTCAGTATGTCCTACAAATCTCGGGGCTAATTTTCCCTTAACTCCGATTCGTTTAACTCCTCACAGAGGGGACACACGAAGACATGCTCTATCTCCAATTTCATAGGCTACCTCCTTCCAATTTTTCTTTTTGAGTCTGCATAACTCTTCTGCCTGGACTGAGCTACCTTCAGTCTATCTCGAATCAACTTAACATTCTCTTTGGACTCATTGATCACATTTGGTCCAAACAACTGACGGTCTCCACTTCATCCCACATACTGTTGGGGCATCACACATATCGAGACAAAACTCTTATTCATTTTGTCCGAAATCCACTCAGTGGAGTATCCTTATCTTTTCCAGGGGTCAAGGGTTCTTACAGGGTACTACCACCCTTAAAATGCACAAATCTTCCATAGACCATATTTCTCTTATCCTCAAAATGGTCAAATTCCTTCTTCATAGAGTAACAACTCATAAAATCCATATCAGTACGCACGATGATACTTTATTCATTCTCAAATGATTACAATCTCTCACTTCTCCATTACATGTCTCAACTCAACACCTCAATATAAAAGAAAATGTTCTCACTTCTACTACTCCATTTCCTTTGTTGCAAACTCAACTATCTAGCACAAGTTTCCTTCTCCTTAGGGCATTCTCTGTCAAAGTGCCCTGCTCCATTACAACTAAAACATATTACTTCTGACAAGTCTCGAGGTTTCCTTTTTGGGCAACTGTTGAGGTAGTGCCCTGACTTCTTGCACCTGTAACAGGTGATATGACTCAGGTCCTTCCTGGTATCCAATCTACTTCTCTTCCTGGACCTTTTCACGCCAATCATGGCTTCTATTTCTTGTGGGTCATACTCTACTTCCTCCATCGGGAATTATATTAGATCCCCATTCAAACAATTTTGGGAGATGTGTCCTTATTCTCCACATGAATAGCAAGACTTAGTGCAGGGTTTACTCGGGTATTCTTTAGGTGTGTCCTCCATATCTTCATTCATCACAGTTTCTTATAAAATTTCCATGAGGGCTCCTTTCGTTACTTCTTTCTTCTGCTGGATGGTTTGTTGTACCATGGGATAAATGTGACACTAAGCAGGATAGTGGGTAGTCCCTTCACACAAGAAACAAGTAATCTGCCTAATTGGGCATTCTTCAACTGGGTGACTTCCTTCACAATTAGGGCATTCATCCTTGTGTTCTTTATGGGTGTGTCCTATTTCTCCACAAATCTTACATGCACAAGGTTTCTTCATACCCTTTCCATAAGGCTTCAACTTCTGGGACACAAGGTGAGATCTTTGCAGAGTCAACTTTAATTCTCTCCAGGTGGTTACTCCTTGCCATCCATTGATGGTTTGGTACATCCTCCACCAAGTAGCAGCACCTCTTTCAAAGCATTGAAGAGCATGTTGGGTCATATCCTATCCGACTATAGGGCTATCCTTCATGTGATCCTCCATATTCTGAATCCATTGGTCCGTCTCCAATTGACTCATCGGTCCAGAAAATATAAGCTCATCTTCATTCATCCTCTATTGGGTCCATGGGTTTGGGGTGAGATAAGAGAGATAGAGTGGGGTACACACAATACAAACAAAAGTTTTGAAAAGACAGATTTTATTTGTGGCTGTCGGGAAAAACATCAAACAAATGGCAGCTCACAAACATCGCATCTAACATAGGTATATAACAGGGGTTTGGTCTTCTAAAGGTTAATAAATCTTCAACGTCTCCAAACTCTTCAAGCCTTGTTCATGCCTCCAATGGCTTCTTCCGATCATGCTTGTCTTTCTCAAATCCTTTTGCCAGATCACTTCTGTTGTCGCAAAGTCTATCATGACGTCCTTTAATATTCTGGAGTTGCATTCCAAACTTCTGGTTTCAACATCCTTCACATGAACCATGGTCATACTGTCCTTCAGTTCCTGACAAATCTCCGGTATCTCGAGGTTTTGTTCCTCCAATTTGGCTACTTCCAGCTTCTGGGTCCCGTGTTCTTCACGAAATGCTTCCTTGTCTAATACGGCTTCATGGAGCTCCACCTTAAACTTGTGGATGTACTACTCCAGATCCTGGTGATACACCGGCTAAGGTTAAAACTGCATCCTTTGTTGATAGATGCTCCATCAGCCTTCTACCATCCAATCCTTCCATGCATATGCATGATTAACTCAGCACGGTGACAATAGCATAAACGGGTGATAACATCATGGATAGCCATGTTTCTTCCCTTTTCATTTCCATGAGCTATAATTCCATAGTTGATATCTCCTACCTTAGGGTTTTCCTTGACAGAACTTTAAGTTTTTAACTCTCCATGCTCCGGTCTTTCTCTGATACACCCTGATCTCGGGCATTGACAACTTCCATAATCTGCCAAGTTCCATAAGGGTAGCCTTCCTAGGTCATACAAATCTAGGGATTCTTCAGAGCCTTCAAATTCTCCTAGTCTTCGGAGTCTTCAATCATTGTAGTTTCCATTATTCAGATGCACAAAAAATACTCTTCATTCCGAAGTGGCCTTAGTTGTCCGATATCTTATACTTCTTGGAGTGGTCTCATCAGTCGAATCTTCGTGTGGTCAAAAGAGGAAAGGGATATGGTCTCACTAAAGGGAATTTCTGAATAAGCTCAGAAGAGAAGAGATGTAAAAGATCTTTTTGAAAGGGAAAGTTGTAGAGAAAATCTTTGCTATGGGCTTGCCAATTTCTAGGGTCACGTTCTACAGTCAACATGTGCTCTGATACCATCTTGTAGCGACCCGACCCGAATGGATTAAGTCTCTGTGCTTAAGTGTCATCCCTGGATCGGTATGCTGACACATACAGTACTTGAGGATTTATAACAGAGGTAAATCACATGTAAAAGTACCGTAAATACTATTACCTCAATCCAAATAGCGGAAGTAACAAGGTTGTGGATTCTCATCAACACCAATGGCAAAGTTGAGTGTAGAAATCGTAACCCTAACGTATCACTTACTCGTCGTAAGGTTCCTGCAACATGAGACGTTGCAGCCACAGAGGGTCAGTACATTGAATGTACTGGCAAATTCACACCATAGAGAATGATGAACAAAGGCTATCACTACATGCATATTTGGCTGGTGGAAAAGCTCTATGGTTATAGTTTTTGCGAAAAGCCAATTTTCCCTACTACAAAGGAATAAATTTTATTGAACTATCATGGTGGTTGTTGAACATTGAGAATGGTTGACAGCATTCTCAATCCCAATTAAATAACATCATTAAACCCAACAAACTTAATTTAAAGTAACGTGATCAGATTCACATGATAATCCAGGTACTAGATACTCAAGATGTCCATAACCGGGGACACGGCTAACCATGATTAGTTTATTACACTCTGCAGAGGTTTGCGCACTTTCCCCCACAAGACTCAATCGCCTCCATTTGGTTTCTCGCACTACATGGTGTTTGAGCAGACGGATGACCGAGACATAGTCCTTCAGAAGTGCTAGCACCTTACGATCGGGTAGACCGTACCACCTACATCCCTTACATCTGCTAGTCTACCATTGTAAGAGTTCGCACGACTTAGTCAACTATGCTAGAGCCCATAATAGCTTGTGGCTGCACACGGAAGTTTCTAGCATGAATAATCTCATGATCCCTTTGAGCCTGGGTGGCGGTCCAAAAGAAAACAGGCAATCCTGGTCTACCCAGGTGCCTAGACAGGCAATCCTGGAATAACCAGGTACCTCAATCCACCCAGATGTGTGTTTAAGTTGCCACCTTAAGTAAACCATTAATTAACAAACTCACATTTGTCATGAATACTCCCAAAACCCAGTCCATGTCTACGAGCATAACATGGCACTATAAGCATAACGTAATAGTAACTCCCAAGGGTTTGATAACAAACAGGTAATAGGTACTATCTCAACTACTTCCCATCCCACAATTTAATTAGATCCTAATCATGCAATGTTTGAGGTTTGATCTAATGCAATGAAAACTGGGTATGAAGGGGATATGATCAAAGTGTGAACTTTCCTGCAATGTTGATGAAGATGATTCGCGCTCAAAATCTTGATAGATCTACTCGTCACACTCCGGTCAATCTATCGTAAGCAAGCAATAGTAACCACACATAAGCAATTACTCAAAAGATCAGAAAGATCGAAGAAAAACGATTCGGAAAACTTCAAAACCAAGCAAATAACTCTTGCAACATAGAACAATTTATAACAGTAGCAAAATTATATGAATTTGGCCTTATTAGAAAGTTTAGGTCAAGAGCTTCGATTTGCAAAAAGAATCAACTCAAACGGAGCTACGAAACTCAATTTATGAACAAACGAAGTTTGAATTCAAATCTGATCTAATTCAAATTTTAAAATTTTCAAAAACATGTTTGGGTTGGATTAATTGATAGAGGGGATCATATCGAAGATGTAAGCGTTGGTTTCGTTGGATTTGGAATAACGAGTAAAAAGTTACGGTGTTTTGAAGATCAGGGGCTATTTTGCAAATAAAAATCATCACAGATAGGTCCCTGGCCGAAAAATAAAAAGAAAAAGAAAAGACCTAAATAGCGGACGTTCGCTACAGAGCCCTACAGAACGAAATCGTTCATTACAGAGAACTTAATGGACGAACGATCTCTGGTTAACTTAACCTAAAACAATAAACCGTAAAAAAACCGAAGAGAAAACCGGGTTTAAAGAGAAAAAAAATGAAATTGAGAATAAACCTGATCGGACCGGGCGGTTTTTACCGGTCCACCGCGGGTCAACGGCAACGGCGGCGGTTTCCGGCGAGGCGAGGCGAGCGGCCACGGCGGTGCGCGGGCAAGCGAGCGGCGCAGGAGGAGCTCCGGCGGAGGGCGCGCAGGGCGCAGTGGCGCGGATCGGGCGATGCGGGGCAGCGGCGAGGCGAGCAGGCGGCGATGCGGCTAAGGGCGGCGGCGGCTATCTGCAGCAGCGGCGGCGGGGCAGATGCGGGAGGGCGGCGGCGCGACAAGGGAGTGAGAGGTGGCGGCGGGCGCGGCTTTATAGGACGGAGGAGGTGGTGGTGGCGTGGGAAAGGGGCAAAGCGAGGCGGCGGCGGAGTCCTGGCGGCGTACGGCGCCGGCGATGGCATGCGGTTGCCGGAGTCCCTCCTGATCTCGGGGACGACGAGGAGGTGGGCTGGGCCGCGGCCTGGCCTGGGAGCTGGGCCGGCCCAGTCGGCGAAGAGGTTTTTTTTTAATAAACATTTTTTTCAGAGAACTAAAATAATAAAACAAAATAACTAAAAATATTATATAGGCATGTAATATATCAAAATTTTCAGAAAAAGATTCTCTATGACATGAGCATTTTTATAACTTCAAATAAAATCCACACAAATTCAGATAAATCAAAGAGTGCTACTGGTATATTAAAATCCAACAAAAATCATTTTTAAAATACCAAAATGATTTCAAATTAATTTTTCTCCAATTTTCTATTGTAGGGAATCATGTTACCCTAATTTCCATATATTTTATTTTTGGAGAAAAATAATTTGATTAAAACTCAAATAACTCCAAATTGAAAATAAATTCAAAAGAACTTTGAATTTAATTCTTTGAAACTCCCAACTCATATTTCATATAATTTGAAGAAGTCATTTTATCTTCTCTCGTGAAAATCATTGAGTTGCATAAAGTTTCTAAATTGGAAATATTTTCCAAATGAAATTCAAATGTTTTCAACACCCCATGTCATTTAAATAAATGGAAGAAGTCATGTCATCTTCTCTCCAGGGTTTTTGTGATGAAAAGAATTTGAATTCTCGGGGATCAAAAGAAAAAAGGTGAAAGTTTGGGAAAGTCCTTTTATTCCCTCTCATATAACTTTCAAAAAGTTTCAAATTTCACTCACTTTCAGACAATCAATCAAATCTATCTATTTGTTTATAACATTCCAAAATTTAGAATTTTGGGATGTTACACATCCCGCCACAGTCGACCTCAAGTTTTCGTGGATTCACATTGCGTTATCAACGCCAAGGATATAGAATGAGTGTTGCGAAGATCATTAACTCGCCACCTTGCTTCCAGTTCCAACATATGATAGCGGTCCGCTATTCAGTTATATGCCGGTTTATATCAGGGTCAAGCATGGAGAGTCTCAAGCCAACTCCTCGAGTAGTCTTAAGACTTAGGGGGCTACAATGGTATGACTCAACAAATCTTGCTAGTTTCAGCAAATTCAAGAACCCCAGGACGTTGGAGGGAAAGATAACCCGGTCCTGGAGGCTATTGCCATATTGATGAAAATTTAAAGGCCATCAGAAAATTTCTGGCTTAAAAAGAAGATTCCCGCTCAACACTCGATTTAAGAAAAATCTGTCTCTCACCAAAGCTCTCAAATATCCGGTTTAAAATCAGGCTCAAGGGAAATCTGTCTCTCACAAAACTTTGAAGCTCTATATCCGGTTTAAATTTCCGGTTAAAAAAAATTCATCTCTCGCAAGTTCGAGTTCTCAGGAAAAATTAAAGGTTGCCTAAGAGGACCTGCTGCCATGATGCGCGGTTCAAACATGGGTATCCTGCCTTATTGGCTTATTATGATCACTTGGGGGCTTCCTGTTCAAACATAGGTGTATTCACCAAAGAGAACATAGCTGTAGGTACCCTCTTGATCGATACAATGCTAAAACCTATGGTCACTTGGGGGCTTCCCGATCGTATTCGAATCATAGCTGTGAATATCCCTCTTGGTCGGCTCAACGCCACACTTGTAAGCATGTCACTGGGGGCTTCCCGTTCGAACATAGGCGTATTCGACCAAAGAGAACATAGCGTTACTACCCTCTTGACCAGGTTTGTTCATACATAGGCGTATTCGACCAAAGAGAACAAACTCTGACCGGGTCATCCTACCTGTAACCAGCTACTTCAACTCCATCAGGTCATCCTAATTGACCCGCGAACTCTTAACGGTCAATCTTTACGGCGTATTCGACCAAGATCTGAGCTCGATTAAGGTTCAAATGGCAGCTTTTCTTGCGAGGGCACGGTTTATATATAGTCAGGATGAATCCAGGCTTCATAAGCCGCCTTCCTTGGAACTTGGATAAATCGGCCCGTGATGTATGCTGTTACTCTGGCCTCGCGTAGTCCTGATAAGTCTTTGAGCAAGACCAGACTTTATCTAGGGTTAAAATGTTGATTGGGCACACTGTGAGTCAGGCTCATGGAATGCACGAACAATCCAGTGGCTCATGCTAGTTTCATTGAAGTGTTCTGTCATCATACACATGCATCATCATACATTGCATCATACACATACATCATCATATATTGCATCATACATTGTATCATCATTACATCAATATAACATGCATCATATATGTATATATATAATGGTTTATATTACAGGAACCGGTTTTTCAAACCAGGTTATATTATTCAAATCTTTAATAGCCAACATGGCTGGATTTTTATTATGGTTATCAATAACCAGTATTATGATTAAGGTTTTCAAAGTTGCTTCAGCACAACGACTATTATTTATCAATGGATATGATTTATTCTACAATGAAAGGAATAGTCCTGAGTCGCTGCAGGCTTACGACCCTGCACTTGGGGGCTACATTATTCAAGTTGAGATTACATCAAATATGCAAGTCCCATGTCACTGCCAGCATGCACCATGGCACTTGGGGGCTAATGCAAACTCATTTTTTTACTTGCCTTGTTGAAGACCCGACTCATCACATCATAATTAGTCGGCCCTTGGGGGCTACCAATCGCTCCTATCATAAATTCAAGGTACACAAGTTTTAATCCATTATGTTGAAGAATCCATTGCTTAGTTGATAGAGCACAAGGCTCTTAACCTTGTGGACATGGGTTCAAGTCATATGACGTTATTTTCAATGAAGCTCCAGCTCAGTATTATCTTGCTAAGCCGGCCCTTGGGGGCTACACATTGCTGTTCAAGTTTACATGATCATATCTACAAAAGTCCCTGCTCATTATTTCATAATGACCCGGCCCTTGGGGACTACACTGGTTGAAGTTTTCATGAGTATAAGGCAATTACAAGTCCCAGGTCGCTGCAAGCATGACAACCCGACACTTGGGGGCTACATATGTGGAATATTCCGTTTTGACTAGTGACTGAGATGAACAATTTGGATTTCTTCAAGGTTGCAACATTTATATTGAAGCATGTCTTAAGATGTTACTACGCTCCCTTCTTAAGACTTGGGGGTTACAGGTGATATGCATATAAAGGAGGAACATCTTAAAATTCTCAGTTTTGAGCAAACTAGGAAGATCAATTGTGTGACCCGACGTTGGCAACAATCATGACCCGGTGCCTATAACAGTCATGACCCATAATCATCAGTTTTTATAACCCGACAATTTTGGAGATCATAGCTCGATAAGTTCTACATTTTAAAGCCGGCTGAATATCAGTTGAATACTTGAAGATCAATATTTTTGTCAAGTCAGAGCATTGAAGGCCAACTCAAATGGATTCTTTATTTACAATATCTCTTCTACAAGAAAATTAATTATGAAGCTGGTCTATTGACCCAGATTTTCTAGAACAAGGAAATGACAAGGACTTAAGGATGTTCAGGTGCCGGCTTACAAGAATATTTAGGGAAAACTTTGTTCTTTCCACTCTAGTTTTTGCCAACTTTGCTTATGCCACTCTAGAATTTGACATTTCACTTTTGCCACTCTTAGCTTTTGACAATATATCACTTTTGTCATTCCATGGCAAAAGCAACATTTTTAGAGTGGCAATTATGATACATTGTCAAAAGATAAGAGTGGCAAAAGTGAAATGAAAAATTATCGTTTTTGCCATGGAATGGCATTTGTGATGTATTGTCAAAATCCAAGAGTGGCAAAAATGAGATGTCAAATTCTAGAGTGGCATACGCAAAATTGGCAAAAGCTAGAGTGGCAAAAACAAAGTTTTCCCGAGTATTTAACCCGGAGCACAAACTGTTAAATTTGTTCTTGTGTTTTGTTTACATGATCAGTTTAACATGGACAAATCCAAATTAAACTGGGGGGCTAATGTCGGGGATATACCCCGCGGTATGACCCGGCCAGACTTGGCGTTTCATTGACAACCTGCTAGAGGATTGGCGACTCACGGGATCGGTGGCTTACTGGTCTAATGACTCACGAGCCTGGCAACTCACTGATGGCCTCGACGGTGGGTCAGATAAAGGACTGGGCCCAAGGTCCAGAAGGCCAGCTCATGTTATGGTGGGCCGGCTTAAGAGGAACGACATAAGGAATATTCTCCTACAAAGGAAGCAAGACTAGGACTCCACTTATAATAGAGAAATCCTAATCCTACTAGGACTAGTCATGTAACCCGCCCCTTCAACTTATATAAGGAGGGGCAGGGCACCCCAAGAGGGACAGAAAAATAATGTCTAAGGCTAGACACAACTAAAGGGGAGCCGGCTTATGTGGCGACTCCCTCATGAGCATAATGAGACCTAGCCTCAAACAACATGTAGGGCTATTTCCAGATGATGTTTCCCAAGGCCCCAAGCTATCTAAATCCTTGTATTGTGTGTTAAGCCGCCTCGCGTATCTTATCCTGATCAACCCCTCTCAAGCTACCACATAGATGCGCTGATCTCATGACTAAGTCCTCACACTAGGACATCTGCCATGACAATTCCACGACACCAAGTAAATATTTAAGGAGACTCAAGCGTCTAAGCTTGGGGATGCCCTGGAAGGCATCCCATCTTTCTTCAACAAGTATCAGTATGTTTTTGGATTCGTTTCGTTCATGTTATATGTGCAAATCTTGGAGCGTCTTTTGCATTTAGTTTTCACTTTTCTTTGATGCACTAGTCTGGTATGAGACAGTCCATGGTTGATTTATAGAATGCTCTTTGCACTTCACTTATATCTTTTGAGTATGGCTTTATAGAATGCTTCATGTGCTTCACTTATATCATTTGAAGTTTGGATTGTTTATTTCCCTACACATAGAAAACCGCCATTTGTAGAATGCACTTTTGCTTCACTTATATTGGTTAGAGCGTGGGCATATCTTTTGTAGAAAGAAATTAAACTCTCTTGCTTCACTTATATCTATTTAGAGAGATGACAGGAATTGGTCATTCACATGGTTAGTCATTAAATCTTACATAAAACTTGTAGATCACTGAATATGATATGTTTGATTCCTTGCAATAGTTTTGCGGTATGAAGATGGTGATATTAGAGTCATGCTAGTGGGTAGTTGTGGATTGTAGAAATACATGTGTTGAAGTTTGTGATTCCCGTAGCATGCACGTATGGTGAACCATTATGTAACAAAGTTGGAGCATGAGGTATTTATTGATTGTCGTCCTTATGAGTGGAGGTCGGGGAAGAGCGATGGTCTTTTACTACCAATCTATCCCCCTAGGAGCATGCGTGTAGTACTTTGTTTCGATAGCTTCTAGACTTTTGCAATAAGTATGTGAGTTCTTTATGACTAATGTTGAGTCCATGGATTATATGCACTCTCACCCTTCCATCATTGCTAGCCTCTTCGGTACCGTGCATTGCCCTTTCTCACCTCAAGAGTTGGTGCAAACTTCGCCGGTGCATCCAAACCCCGTGATACGATATGGTCTATCACACATAAGCCTCCTTATATCCTCCTCAAAACAGCCACCATACCTACCTATGATGGCATTTCCATAGCCATTCCGAGATATATTGCCATGCAACTTCCATCATCATCATATACATGACTTGAGCATTTATTGTCATATTGCTTTGCATGATTGTAAGATAGCTAGCATTTTGATTTCATTGCTACGCTAGATCATCGCACATCCTGATACACAACCAGAGTCATTCATATAGAGTCATATTTTGTTCTAGTATCGAGTTGTAATATTGAGTTGTAAGTAAATAAAAGTGTGATGATCATCTGTAGGATCGAAAGTATGTCTAGTGGGGGGGGGTGATTAGACTACTTGACCAAATAAAAATCTAGCCCTTTCCCAATTTGAAGTCTTGGCAGATTTTAGCAACTTAGCACAAATCAAGTAATCAACCTACACATGCAATTCTAAGAGTATAGCAGCGGAATGTAAAACAATTGCATATGAAGATAAAGGAAGGAGTTTGGAGGGAGCAAACGCAATGTAGACACAGAGATTTTTGGCGTGGTTCCGATAGGTGGTGCTATCGTACATCCACGTTGATGGAGACTTCAACCCACGAAGGGTAATGGTTGCGCGAGTCCATGGGGGGCTCCACCCATGAAGGGTCTATGAAGAAGCAACCTTGTCCATCCCACCATGGCCATCGCCCACGAAGGACTTGCCTCACTAGGGTAGATCTTCACGAAGTAGGCGATCTCCTTGCCCGTACAAACTCCTTGGTTCAAATCCACAATCTTGACGGAGGCTCCCAAGTGACACCTAACCAATCTAGGAGACACCACTCTCCAAAAGGTAATAGATGGTTCATTGATGATGAACTCCTTGCTCTTGTGCTTCAAATGATAGTCTCCCGAACACTCAGCTCTCTCTCCTAGGATTGGATTTGGTAGAAAGATGATTTGAGTGGAAAGCAACTTGGGGAAGGCTAGAGATCAAGGTTTATGTGGTTGGAATGGAATATCTTGACCTCAACAGAAGTGTAGGTGGTTCTCTCTCAGAAAATGTATATTGGAAGTGTAGGCATATTTTGATGGATCTCTCCATGAATTAAGAGTGGGTGGAGGGGTATATATAGCCTCCACACAAAATCTAACCGTTACACACAAATCACCAAACCCGGTGGGACCGAATCATAAAACTCGGTCAGACCAATTTGGTTTATAATGTGACCGTTGGGCATTTCGGTGGGACCGACATGTCAACTCGGTGGGACCGATTCCATTAGGGTTAGGGCATAACGTAACCTCGGTGAGACCGATTACACAAACTCGGTGGGACCGATTTTGGTAATAGACAAATAGAGAGTTGGTCAGGCAAACTCGGTGGGACCGATTCGCTCATCTCGGTTAGACCAAAACGTTACGAAGGGAAACAGAGAGTTTGAAATCCCATCTCGGTGAGACCAAGATCCCTGTCGGTGAGACCGAAGTGACTAGGGTTTCTGGCAGTGGCTATGTCAAGTGAACTTGGTGGCGCCAGATAGAAGATTTCAGTGGGGCTGAGTTTGACTTTTGGTTTGAGACATATGTGGATATGAGAAAGTAGTTGAGGGTTTTTGGAGCATATCACTAAGCATTTTGAGAAAGTAACTCATTAAGCAACACCTCACCCTCTTTTAATAGTATTGGCTTTTCCTAAGGACTCAATGTGATCTTGGATCACTAAAAGTAAAATGAAGAGTATTGTGTTTTGAGCTTGAGCCAATCTTTTGTCCTTAGCATTTTGAGGGGTCCACTTTTTAATCCATGCCATGCCAATCATTGAGCTTTCCTGAAATATTTATCTTCAAATAGCATTATCTCAATGAGCTATATGTTGTTAGGAATTACCAAAACCACCTAGGGATAGTTGCACTTTCATCATCATTATCAGAACATCGTCCCATGCGAGGTTATCAAAATAAAAGTGGCCAGAGAAGCCCCCCCCAAAGAGAGAGAGAGAGAGGCCAAAGAAGGCTACAAAAAAAGAATAAAAAATAAAAAATGAGAGAAAAGAGAGAAGGGACAATGTTACTATCCTTCTACCACACTTGTGCTTCAGAGTAGCACCATGTTCTTCATATAGAGAGTCTCTTGAGTTATCACTTTCATATAGTAGTGGGAATTTTCATTATAGAACTTGGCTTGTATATTCCAAAGATGGGCTTCCTCAAGTGCCCTAGGTCTTAATGAGCAAGCAAGTTGGATGCACACCCACTTAGTTTCAATTTGAGCTTTCATACACTTATAGCTCTAGTGCATCTGTTGCATGGCAATCCCTACTCCTCGCATTGACATCAATTGATGGGCATCTCCATAGCCCGTTGATTAGCCGCGTTGATGTGAGACTTTCTTCCTTTTTGTCTTCTCCACACAACCTCCACCATCATATTCTATTCCACCTATAGTGCTATATCCATGGCTCACGCTCATGTATTGCGTGAAAGTTGAAAAGGTTTGAGAACATCAAATGTATGAAACAATTGCTTGGCTTGTCATCGGGGTTGTGCATGATTTGAATACTTTGTGTGGTGAAGATGGAGCATAGCCAGACCATATGATTTTGTAGGGATAACTTTATTTGGCCATGTTATTTTGAAAAGACATGATTGCTTTATTAGTATGCTTGAAGTATTATTGTCTTAATGTCAAATGATAGACTATTGCTTTGAATCACTCGTGTCTTAATATTCAGGCCATGATTAGATTGAATTAAGCTTGTGGATGCTGATACGTCTCTATCGTATCTATAATTTTTTATTGTTCCATGCCAATATTATACAAGTTCCATATACTTTTGGAAAAAATTTATACTATTTTTGGGACTAACATATTGATCCAGTGCCCAATGCCAGTTCGTGTTTGTTGCATGTTTTTTGTTTCATAGAAAATCCATATCAAACAGAGTCCAAATGGGATAAAACTTACAGAGACTTTTTTTGGAATATATGTGATTTTTGGGAAGAAGAATCAACGCGAGACGATGCCCGAGGGGGCCACGAGGCAGGGGGCGCACCCCTGAC
Organism: Triticum dicoccoides; assembly: GCF_002162155.2. Classification (NCBI taxonomy): domain Eukaryota; kingdom Viridiplantae; phylum Streptophyta; class Magnoliopsida; order Poales; family Poaceae; genus Triticum; species Triticum dicoccoides. The sequence goes on from NC_041386.1 coordinate 330,355,383, forward strand.
CATCGTGGCCACCCCGTAAGGCGGTTGGTGCCCTTCTTTAGCCGCAAGAAAGCTAATATCCTGTGACGCCCGAATAATTAAGCTACCGTAATCCCACGCTAATGATGCCATGTCACCACTATTACTGTTACTAATCTCACGTTGATCCAAATCCGGTTCAAATTCAAATTCAAATTCAAATTCAAATAATAAGTGAAATTCTAAACTTCTCAAACATGAAAACTAAAATGTTCATCATGTGGCAAATAATCCCTAACTTATTTTGGGTGTTGGAACCAACCTTTTTCAAAATGTTTAAGTGCCTAAACTAAATAAAAACAGTGGCAAATGGTTATTCAAATGCTTTTGAAATAATACACAATTTCAAAACTATTTTGTGTCCATGCTAAACTATTTGTGGCAGTGGCATATATTGTAACTCTATTTTAGGTGCCACTTTTGTATTTTGTTGAAACTAAAATAAAACAGATAAGAAGTAAAAGAAAATTAAGAAAAGGAAAACATTAAAAAAAGTGACCAGTCCCCCCCCCCGCTGGGCCGTGAGGCCCACTTGGCCAGCCGGCCAACCCAACCGGCCCAACCCCCACCCCCCC